>NC_083320.1:107015194-107615194 GCF_963455315.2 Globicephala melas | reverse complement strand
TTCTCCTTCACCCAAAACTGTCTTCAAGATTTAATTTGATGTCAGGGTACAGAGTCTGGATTCAACTTCAACACCTCAGACTACAAACATACAGTCATAGTGCTTGGTAAATGCTTAGTGAAAATGAGCAGAAGAACTGAATAGACATTTTTCCAAAGAGGAAATACAGATAACCAGTAGGCATATAAAATGATGCCCAACATTACTAATCATCAGAGAAATGCAAATCAAAACAATAATGGGGTATCACCTCACACCTGTCAGAATGGCTATAATCAAAAAGAACACAAATAACAAATGTTGGTGAGGATGTAGAGAAAAGGGAACCCTCTTACACTGTTGGTGGGAATGTAATTTGGTGAATCCACTATGGAAAACAAAATGGTAATTTCTCAAAAAACTAAAACCAGAACTACCATATGACTGACCCAGCAATTCCACACCTGGGTATATTTTTGAAAAAAATAAAAACAGTAATTCAAAAAGATACATGCACCCTGATGTTCATAGCAGCATTATTTACAATTGCCAAGGTATGAAGCAACCTAGGTGTCCATCTACAGATGAATGGATAAAGAAGATGTGGTATATGTATACAATGAACTCAACCATATAAAAGAATGAAACAATGCCATTTGAAGCACAAGGGTGGACTTGGAGGGCCTTATGCTAAGTAAAATAAATCAGACAGAGAAAGACAAATACTGTATGGTATCACTTATATGTGGAATCTAAAAAAATACAACAAACTAGTGAATGGAACAATAAAGAGGTAGACTCACAGATACAGAGAATAAGCTAGTGGTTACCAGTGAGGAGAGCAGGAGGGAGGGGCAGTATACGAGTATCGGGAAAAAGGTTTATTATGGGATTATATAAAATCATGTGTATGAAACATTTGAAAATTATAAAGCACTAAGAATTTTAAAAATCTTTCATTAAATAAAAAAATGGAAAATGTATTAAATTTGTACAAGATATTTTAAGAGAGAATACATTCACATAACTTTATTACAGTATATTTTTATAATTGTATTTTGTTATCAGTTATTTTGTTAATCTCTTACTGTGTCTAATTTATAAATTAAACTGTATCATAGATATGTATGTATAGGAAAAACATAGTATATATCAGGTTAGGTACTATACATGGTTTGGGGCATCTACTGGGGGTCTTGGAACTTATTCCCCAAGAAAGAAAGACACTGTATGCCTAATAGTACATATTCCCATTCAGGTGACAGGAATTGTGTTGTTCTGTTGTGCTTTATAATTTAAGGGGAAATTTCTGGATATTGACATTGTCTCAAAATAAATATAATTGTGACATATCTCACAAGTTATATAACTAACACAACTTCTATCATATTGTGAGTTCTGTTCTATTTCTGATACTTGAAACACCCCTGATAACAGACACAAGACATAAAATTGAGACAGTGGGGCATGAAAATTCTCTCAGCCCGTGTTTTCCCTCCTGTTCTCAATACTTTCAGTATTGTAATGAAACTGCATGCTGTAAGGCATAGATAACTAAGACATAGAGCCAAAAGGAATCTACTTCTAAATTCTATTGGGCTCTGCCAAGAATTTTTCAGTGTCTGCTGTACCCTTTTGTTTTAAGGAAAAGATGCTGAGAAACATCTTTCATTGTTACTGGATGTTTCTTCCTAGCTAGTCATTGTGACTGCATCCTGTAGAAACAGAGACCGAGGCAAGAATTAAAGTGCTGGCTCTTTATTTGTAAGGTGAAAGCCCAGGGTTGTAATGGTGAGGAAAGAGGGAGACAGGGCCGGGAAAACTGCAAAGCACTCAATGTAGTGTGTTACTGTTTGTACCTCTTGCTTTACAGAAATACAGAAGGGACTTCAAGGGTGGAACTGGGAATCACAAATGGCAGTTCAGTTTCCTGACACTGGAAGATGACTTTAGTAGCACTGTCTCCTCCCAGGATGGGAAATAGTGTGAGAAATGGAAGTATGATCTCAGGAAACCTCAGCAAAGTGCCTGGAGCCGAGGGTAGCGTAGAACTGAATTGAATTGCCTCAGATATAGTGGAACTGGGGGATCTGCTCTGATATGCATTTTAATCACACTTTGCCAGGATAAAGTGAGTAAGGGGCCAGCAGTGTAATTAGTTTCATATGCTCCAGCCCCACCCAGGTCTTTATCTCTGAGCAGAATGCAAATATCACTATCCTCATGTGACCCCAACAGCCAGCTTAGCTCAGTCAAAGGGCAGAGTGAGATTTGTCTGATTCTGGGATAATATTTCTGTGTCTTCTACTGTTTGGTGGCTGACTGCAGGTGACCTTGGGTTGAAGTTCCTAAAACTCTTCCATCTGTAAAATAGGAAATATGATGCTTTTGACCTACCTCTGCGTGATAGATGGCTCTGGACCATATGAGATCTAATGAGTTAACATTTAGAAAATGCTAGGAGCTATTTTAGAAAATGACATTGTCTAAACACAAAGGATCATTATCCATTACCCAGAATGCCTGCAAATAAAAATAAGAGTGTTTCGGAATAAGAAGACTGATTCAAGGAGCTGTTTCTTCACTGTGTGAAAGATGGGTTGTAGGTTAATTCAATGAATAAACTGTTTTAAAATCTGGCAGTTTCAAGCTAATGAAAAAGGGGCCTGCAGACTATATTTTGGTCTGGTGGTCACAGCAGAACTGGAAATGTCAAACTGGTATGATTCATTTCTAGTATTCCCTCTCAGTTTTATTGAATACCTTCAGGCTATGCAGCCTAGGATTTCTGGAAGGAAAATTATGCTGTATGTAAGTGTAATGATATGAGGAATACAGTTTTCAGCATTTGTATCACTCATAATAGATACAATATAGAGGCTGCCTTCACCATAAATCAGACGTTTGATAATACATCTTTGGTGCATCTCAACTTTTCTTCCTCATCAAACAGGTTTAACTCTTCCCCCACTCTACTCTGCCAACCAGATAGTGTAATATATAACATTCTCTGAGTGTAGCCTGTGGATGATAGAACTGTAGACTTATTACTTTAAAATAGTCTTTCTCTCATTAAAAAAATATACAATATAGTTATAGATAAATATATCTACCTAGGAGCTTCTCAATTTTGCATCTTCTTATTTTACAAAAATATTTAACACATTACATTTTACTTGTTTGTTATAATAATCACATCATTGAACATAATTTCAAGTTTTTAAAATTCATTCTCTGTACAAGCATATCTCTTTTTGTTACCAAACCAAACTTGGGACCACTTGCCCACCTGCAGTAAAGCCAATCTATAGACACCAAGTTGTGGTGAAGGAAAGCTCAGTGTTTATTGCAGGGCACCAAGCAAGAAGTCCAGGTAGCTTGTGCTCAAAACACCGGAACTCCTGGATGGATTTCAGGAAAATATTTTTAAAGGCCAGGGGAGGGAGGGGGATAGCAAGGTATGTGATCAGCTCTTGAACAATTCTCTGATTGGCTGATGGTGAGGAAACAAGGCAGTATCACAGGGGTTAACATTACCAGTCTTCAGGATCCAGTAGGCCTGGGGTCTATGTGCTCATGGTCATCAAGTAGTTAACATCTTCTATTTAGTGGGGGTTTTAGCATCTGTAAAACAACTCAAGTAATGTGCATCAGATTCTATGATATGGATATTATAAGGAGGAGCTAAAGCAGAGGATATGGGAGAGGAGCCTGTCTTGGGGAGGCCCTATAGGGTCTCACTTGTTTACAATTTTATTTTGTTTCACTTTATTGTGCTGCCCAGGTATTGTGTTTTTTACAAACTGAAGGTTTGTGGCAACCCTGTGTCAAGCAAGTCTATCAGTGTCATTTTTCCAACACCATTTGCTCACTTTGTGTCTCTGTGTCACATTTTGGTAATTCTTGCAATATTTCAAAATTTTCATTATTATTATCTTTTTTTTAAATTTTATAAATTTATTTATTTATTTTTGGCTGTGTTGGGTCTTTGTTTCTGTGCGAGGGCTTTCTCTAGTTGCAGCGAGCGGGGGCCACTCTTCATCGTGGCGCACAGGCCTCTCACTATTGCGGCCTCTCTTGTTGCGGAGCACAGGCTCCAGATGCACAGGCTCAGTAGTTGTGGCTCATGGGCCCAGTTGCTCCGCGGTATGTGGGATCTTCCCAGACCAGGGCTCGAACCCATGTCCCCTGCAATGGCAGGCGGATTCTCAACCACTGCACCACCAGGGAAGTCCCTATTATTATCTTTTTTATGGTGATCTGTAATCTTTGATTTTTTTATGTTACTATTGTAATGTTTTGTATTTTTTAGTTAAGGTATGCACACTTTTTGTTTTTTGTTTGTTTTGGGGTTTTTCTTGTTTTTAGTTTTTTGGGTTTTTAGGGGGTTTTTTTAGACATAATGTTACTGCACACTTAGTAGATTACAGTATAGTGTAAATATAAGTTTTGCATGCACTGGGAAACCAAACAATTCATGTGACTTGCTTTATTGCAGTGGTCTGGAACTGAAGCCATAATATCTCTCAGATTTGCCTTTACAAATACTATGTATATACTGAAGGTAGTGGGAAATGCCCCTCCAAAAATCCTCTGGAATAAGGATTATTTTGAAAAACAACAAGCACAAGAGAAGCTCTGAAAACAGAGTAGAAATTACCCTTTTGTAAGAAAACTTGACACTTATTATAGAAATCTCCATTTGTAAGGCTGCTTACCTCTCTGTACCAAGAAGACAAAGATGACTAATTCAAAAGAAACTCTTAGCAACAGAGAAGGCACTATCTTAAATCTGTGTATCAGACCTTACTCTTGTTTACTTTTCCTGGTCACCCGACACCCCCCCCAACTCAACTAGCCTTCTCCTCCACACCCTTCTCTCTTTTGTCTTTAGCTGAAAATGATATGTAAGCCTGCATTCTAAGTTACCTCTGAAAGGTACTTATGTTTTGCTGGGTGTCCCCAATATATACATGAGGTATGCATGTTAATACATTTCTGTTCTTCTTTTGTTAATCTGTCTTTTCCTTCAAGGTTCTCAGCCAGGAATTTAGAAGGGTAGAGGGACAATTATTTTTCCTCCCGTAGCAGTTACAAACCTAGATTCAAGTACTGAAGATACAACAAGATTCCGCTTGCAAGAGCTTGTATTCTAGAAAGGAGAGTAAGTCAATACAAATGGAAATAGACATTTAGATGAGGCTGAGTCCTAAGAAGGCAGTTGATCAGGTTAAAAGGACAAGAGTAAAAGAGTGGAGGGATGTTTTGGATAGAATAATCTGCAAAGGCTTCTTAGAGGACTTTTTGTGTGAGCACATTTGAAGACTGAGAATTCAACTGAGAAGACAAGGGGCTTTACAGATAGAATGAGAAGCACCTGAAGACACTGCAGAAGGTAACCAAGCTGGATACTTTCAGGGATCAGAGCAAACACCAGGGGGCTGGAGGACATGGAGCAAAGGGAGATGAGGTCTGAGGAGGGATGTCATAAGGCCCAGTATGAAGTTTGCAAATTATTCTTGATGGAATGGGAGGCCATGGGAGTGAGACAGGAGGTAAGGGGGCAGGGCACAGCCTTTAAAAGAATGACACAGTCCTTGAGGATATGACACAAACTGGTTAAAACCAGCTAGGTCCAAGATGGCAGAAGATTCGCCTTCCAGAGGACCTTGAGCCTCATTATACGCTCATTGTAATACATTAGCATCTAAATGACACACCCACAGGTGCCATGACAATCCTGAGGCTGACAATAAAAGGCCAATTCCTGGAAATCCCAGCCCATTCCCCAGATAGTTGGAATAATCCTCTCACTCATTAGCGTATAAAATTACCCAGCCCATAAAAACTAACCACCCGGTATTTCAGAGTCATTCTTGCCTTCCCAGACAGACCACATTCTGCCTGTGGAATGTATCTCTCTCTCTCAATAGACCTGTTTCCACTTTACTCTGGCTCAGTCTTGAATTCTTTCCTGCCCAAAGACAAGGACTCTCACTTGGCCAGTCCCCGGGGCTTATCCGAGATCTGGGACATGATCATCCTCTCATGCCCCATTTTCCTGCAATGGGAGAACTTTGAAAAGGAGACTGGTGAGATCTTATTTAGACTTTTAAAACATTCACTCTTCCTGCTAGAAGAATAATAGATTCAACGTAGGGTGTCCGTAGGTCCTGGTTTACAAGAAATGGATCCAATTTATGACTGTTCTCATGGGGTAATTAGTAACGTTACCCTTCACTTTCAAAAATATAGCTTTGGTGGTACATTTCATTGTCACTCGAACTTGAGGCAGCAGAAGTAAGAGCAGAGAGTCTGAGTAAGAGGCCATTTCAGGAGTCCAGGTGAGGGATGAAGTTGGCCTTGATTGGTATGACTGTGGCAGAGATGTAAAGAAAGGTCAAAGCTTCCTTATTTTCCTCAGGTCACGTAGTGACTGGGAATGGAGGCACAGCTAGTTTCCATGCCTCATAAATCTGAGCCTACAGCTCATTTCTGTCCCTCAATTATAACATCAGCTCATCAGTGGGGTGTTATCGAATGGGGATCCCTCTGCTTGCCGCTTACAAAATAAATTACATACTCACAATTGGAGATGTGGCCTCTCCCTAAATCAACTTCCCAGACAATTGACAAGTACATTGTGTGTGCTGGGAAGGGGATAACCAGGGCAAGGCCAACAGAGAATATTGGGGAGTGGGGAATTGTTATTTTCCTCTGGGTGATAAGAGAAGATGTAGAAGGATGAGAGTATTCTGAACATGTTTTAAAGGCAGAACCTACAGGATTTGCAGATGGATTCGATCAAGGCTCGGAAAGAAACAGAGTGGACACAGGATGACAAGTATTCAGCCTCAGCAGCTAGAAAAGATGTGCCATTTTATTCTTAAAGTACCCTCTGCCTTCTTCACACAAGCCTCCTGAATATTTATTCATTTAGTCTAGATGGCTCTGATGATTTTGAACTATCCTATAAGGAAAAGAGCCCACATTGAGTTACATGGTTATTTATCCCTTCACTAAATGACCCCAGGAAGTTATGCCTTTGAAGTTCTCGCCTCTGCTTTACATCTCTTTCCCTTTTCTTCAGTGAAATTGTCAGCCATCACTGTCTGCTTCCAGCAGCCATGACACCATTTTACTTGTGATCAATCCCCAAAGCTATGAATCATGAGCTGATTCAGTGCGCTGTAGTCTACACTTTTTTACCGGAAGTTTACTCTGACATGGATCCTTACTTTAAAAAGTAAGAAAAACAATTTGGGGAAAAAATGAGATCATACTGTGGCCAAGTGTATAGACAGCATTACCAATTATTAACATAGATATATGTATTGATATGTTTAAAAAACTCAAGGTAAACTTTGGGGTTCACATTTTTAGCCCCAATCCTATCTTACTAGGAAGTCATTGTCAGTCCTTAATCCCTTAAACAAGCATCTGCAGGCCCACTGATGCCTTCTTCCCCAAGAACTGAGACATCCCCTGCCCCACCCCACACACATGTATATCAGGCAGCCTTCCATGCTTGCTGCAGAGAGACCGTAACACTGAGTTAGGACCACAGCATTTCAGGGATGACCACCTTCTTCCTAGGTTTCAGCCAGACTATACCCATCGTGTCTCTCATCTCATCAATTATCAACATCTACCTCAGAAACTGAGTCCTCAGAATCCCTTGTCTCATAAGGCATTCCTGCCTTCATGGCTAAAATTCTGCCTGTCATTGTTCTTCTGTCTCTCTCTTTTTTTTAATTTTTTATTTTTATTGGAGTAGAGTTGATTTACAATGTTGTGTTAGTTTTAGGTGTACAGCAAAGTGAATTAGTTATACCTATACATATATCCACTCTTTTTTTGTTTGTTTGTTTAGATTCTTTTCCCATGTAGGCCATTACAGAGTATTGAATCCCTGTGCTATACAGCAGGTTCTTATTAGTTATCTATTTTATATGTAGTTGTATGTATATGTCAGCCCCAATCTCCCAGTTTATCCCTCACCCCCAATCCCTTGGTAACCATAAGTTTGTATTCTACATCTGTGACTCTACTTCTGTTTTGTAACTAAGTTCATTTGTACCCTTTTTTGAGATTCCACATATAAGCAATATCATATATTTGTCTTTCTGTGTCTGACTTATTTCACTCAGTATGACAATTTCTAGTCCATCCATGTTGCTGTAAATTGAATTATTTTGTTCTTTTTTATGGCTGAATAATATTCCATTGTATATATATACCACGTCTTCTTTATCCATTCATCTGTCGATGGATATGTAGGTTGCTTCCATGTCCCGGCTATTGTAAACAGGGCTGCAATGAACATCGGGGTGCATGTATCTTTTCGAATTCTGGTTTTCTCCAGATATATGCCTAGAGTGGGATTTTCAGGTCATAGGAACCTCCATACTGTTCTCCATAGTGGATGTACCAGTTTACATTCCCACCAACAGTGTAGGAAGGTTCCCTTTTCTCCACTGCTCTTATCTTTACTCTGTCTTTCGACATTGTGTGTTTTCCATTTAAATAGTTGCTGCTGAGTGGGAAATTGCCCTTCTCCCCACGGATAGATAGGCCAAAGGCACCTCAGCTGCTATAAAAGCAGAGTGTGCACAAAGGTAGTCTGCTCAGATGGAGATGCCCTCCTACATACAACACCACCGGGTGGAGGGCACCCTGGCTGCCCAGAGATCTATTTCTCCCTTCATATTTGCATTTATTTGTTCTATCCCAGAGGTTCTTAATTAGGCATCCTCTGGTCCAGAGAGCTATAATAATAGATTGAAGAGGTGGGGGCACAAAACACTCATCCTGTCTTCACTCCCTAGAGAGGTTTGAAATAGATGATTTCTCCATGATAGCAATAAATGTTTGGTATCCTTTATTCATTAGAGATACTTATTTCATATCTTCCTAATTTCTTTTTCAAAAAACATAGGCTAGACCTCCAGACCATAATTCAATAAGTGCTAATTAACCAAACTTACATGGCAAAATTTGGCAAGTGGTTCGTTTTCTTTCCCTGCTCCCAAAAGATGAATTTATAAGCATCCAGCCTGTTCGCCAGCTGTATTTCTTTCCTCTTCCTGCCTGCACCCTCTCAGATGCTCACACTTAGAGACAGATGTCCCCACCTGCAACCCTAGTCACCCCTGCCAGGTTCTTATGCTGATTTCTGACAAAAAGAATGCACTTTCAGTAGTTCAACCCAGGAGGGCTTGGCTACTGTTACCCATCTCCTATTTATACTAATTTTCCCAGTCTTGTCTCTAATTATAGGATTGAAAGTTCTGTGAATTGCCTTCATCCAAGTAAAGAATTAAGTATGTTTTCTCTGTCCTTTGTTCTGTTATATTTCTAAACCAATCCAGTTGATGAGTGCCTGTGTTCTCATCTATATTTGAACATTAAGTAAGTCTCTGTGTATTACAAATAACTATCAATACTGCAGATAAGACATTCCCTCCATCCCAGGTTATAGATACTATTGATTTAGTCATTACTTTCTGAATTTCTCATTGTCTAGGCTTGAAGATTTGCTTTGCCCAGAGTTTGTGATAATTGTGTTGCTGAATTTTAAATAGAGTCCTCAGTCAACCCCCTATCAAATCCAGAGCAGGGAGTAAAAAGAACATTGTTTCCATTTTCCAGTGATCAACTTCTGTTTCAGCACAAAGAAAATCATTAACCATCCTGTTTGTGGGTGGCATTTGATCACTAATTCGCTAACAGAGTGGATGGAGAACGTGTTATCCATTCTACTTCTCTCCATTTTTAGAAACAGAAATTGCTCAAGTGAAACCTCATTGAACCTATTGAAACCAACAGGGTTACAGAAAGGGGGTCAGAGCTATAAAGATTTGAGCTTGCTGTGTAGAGAGACTATACAAATTCTAGTGCAAATCAGAAATGAGAGGAAGCATTAACCCTGAAAACCAATGTAAAGGGGCAAAGTCCAGGAATCTTTGTATGGACAAGTCTGACATCCAGGAAGGTTTTTGTTTGCGTGTTTGTTTAAGTTTTATGTTTATTTTGGAAAGGGGGTTGTTCTGTTTTTTGCCCTCCTCATGCATGCCGTGGCAAGGACTTAGTTTACTTGTGGTGCCAAATATAATGAAAAGAAGTTACCTTCTTTCTACAGATAGCCCATATTGAAGACTTCTAGTGAACAATATCTTACCCTTTGCCGGTAATATTACCATAAGCAGAAGATGGTACATATTGGAGAGACTGGCACCAAGTCTGTATTCTCCTACCATGCAGTTTACAAACCATGGCAAGTTATTTAGCCTCTCTGAGATTCTATTTGCTACAATAAAATGGATCTAAGATTCCTTTCAGCCCCAGAATTTATAAGGTAAACAACAAATACTTACTGCTTTCCTTAAAGTATTATTGATACTGCAGTCTATCAAAAGACGCTTGTCCTGCAGAAACTACAAGGAACTGAATCTAATTAAAGCCTCTTCTCGTGGAAGAGTTAAGGAATATAGGAGGAGAACCAAAGCAGGGTACTCCTCTGAAAATACTGGCCCTTTGAGAAGGGGAACGGGAGTAGAGTAAGCATATTTAGGGTTATTTATATGATGTATACTCACCTATTGTTATGTATTCCAACAGAAGAAAAAGAGAATTAAGTTTGACCATGGCCATTTATACCAGGGCTCTTTCCCCAAATTGAAGGAAACTTCAATGACCAAGGAAATAAGATACAAAACAATAGGATAGACTTTAGGGTCAAGCAAATCTGGATTCTAATCCCAGCTCTATTACTCTCCCTGTGTCCTTGGGCACATCATGCAAACTTTCTTTGTCTTGGTTTCTCTCTCTGTAAAATGTGGAAAAAATAATAGCAAATAGCTTATAAGGTTTTGTGAAGATTATATGAAATAACAGTTGTAAGGCACATAACAAGGTCCCTGTTACATAATGCAAACTCAACAAATTAATTCTAACCATGATGACACTGGTGGTGGTGATGGTGATGATGTTGATGATGATGATAATGATAATCATTATTAATCCATTCGAGACAAAATCTCATTGATGTTATTTACAGGGTGACCTGGCATGTTCAAAGGGGTATGACTTGGGCTGCTCAATGTTCAGAGTACATACAAAAAGACATCTCACATTCTAGACTCCTTATTTGGAGATCTTACTAGATGCTTCTTAATCCTACTCTTGTCCCACACAAATCACTATATCCCTACCAGACCTTGACACAGTATATGAAAGTTGTGTATGATCAGCCAATCATAATGGGGATAAAAATAAGACTTGCATTTTAGACAGCACAGCTAAGTTGAGACCAAGGCACTTCAGCACAGTTTGGCCATCTACTAATTCCTCCTCTGTGATCCTTGTGTTTAATTTGCAGGCTTTGTTCTATAAACCAGACTCTGTTCTCTGTGTTTTTGCATTCAGCCATCTTTATATTGGGTTTTACTGTGGTCTTCTTTGTAAAAGACATGGTACGACTTGTAGCATCTTCCCCTTTCCCTTCAAAACTAATATATATTATTTATCCCTCTACCCAAACAGTGGCATGAGCTGTTGGAATTATATATAAGAACAAACAAAAAGACCTAAAGATGGGTTGAAAATAAGTAAAGGTATGTGAAATCCTGTTTTTAAGCATGATTGGTGATCTTTAAGCATTATATAGGCCTTCAGCTATAGCTGTGGATATTCCCATTGTTGCAGATGTCTGATAAGGGCACATCCCTAGCATGTTGTTAACTCATGGCACAATCAAACATGTGCTTCTACTTCCTGGACCACAAGAAAAGAAAGAAATGCTATCATGGAAATAAAACCAATGCCTTATTGCTGCTATTGTTTCTAACCCCCAAAAGCTATAATAGATGGTGTAATGGTACAATTTATTGATATACTATGTCAAAGGAAATTGCTGATGTGTGGAGAAGATGAGGGGTCATAAAATGCACAATATGTGTAAATATTCTCCTATCAGCCAGACTTTTATAAATGGAGAAATATTGGTAAGAGAAGACAAAATAATGGCACCTCATAAGTGAAGTTGGACACAGGTTAAAGAAAGTATAATTTGTAGTCATTTCTATGAATACCAAGATGGTTTCTGCATACAGGAATTAATCACCTTTTGAGAATGAGAAATCTAAATCCATGATTCCAAGAATTTTGGATTTCCTGAGAACAGACATTTTGTTTACTTGGTCACATGAAAAAGGCAATCACCCCTACCATCTATTACCATTATTATTTCATGATAGAAACAATTAGTTAGAACAAACTTGGAAAAACATAATTTCAGAAAAGTTAAAGTTCTTTAAATTGAATAAATTTAACTATCTGAAAAACTCGTAACATTGTCCTTATGATTTTAATTTTGCTACAAACTCATAAAAGATTATGCCAGACTTGCACTCCACTGCAGGGCAGCATTTGTGAGCCATGACGCTGGCCTTTCATGAAGCTGATGCTTCAGGGACAGTGGGGACTTACATTCTGCTCATCACAGACTCCTGGTGACATTAGTCTCCACACCTGATCCCCTAGGCTTTCGTGGCACTGGTGGGTATTCAGCAGATGTGTTCAGGATGAAGTGTCCTAAGCTCTCAGCCACCAGGAAGACCCTTCCAGACTTTGAGCGCATGACATGATCTCAGGTAGAGGCTGCCTCTGAGAGGCAAACAGCTCCCACAGCCTCAAGTCAGGCTAGTTACGGGACTAATTAGTACCTGATGAAGTAGAATCTCATCATTTGCTTTGGTCTCCATATTTCAGAGTGCACTAAAAAACGGCTTCTTTTTTTTTTTTTTTTGAGGTACGCGGGCCTCTCACTGTCGTGGCCTCTCCCGTTGCGGAGCACAGGCTCCAGACGCGCAGGCTCAGCGGCCATGGCTCACGAGCCCAGCCGCTCCGCGTCATGTGGGATCTTCCCGGACCGGGGCACGAATCCGTGTCCCCTGCATCGGCAGGCGGACTCTCAATCGCTGCGCCACAAGGGAAGCCCTAAAAAAACGGTTTTTTATTTAACAATTTTGGGGGGACTCCTTTCCTTTATTTTACAGCCACCCAGTGCCTGATAAAATACAAGCTCATACTATCATTTCTCAAGCCATTAAATGTTAATTTCATTTGCTTCTATGAATTATGCTTTGCTCTTTTAGTTTTGTAATGAAAAATAAGTACAGGTTATGCAAGCAATAACCCCTGTGTACACAGCAGCTATCTTTCTAAATAGTTTATTATGCCACAGTCTGGTATTCCATTAAATATAGATAACAGACTGCTGAATAAATGAATATCAACGAAGCGTCCCCATCCATCTGTATATATCAATGCAAATAATGAATTGTGGCATCTCATGAAAATGGAAAACTAGGAAGAGTGGGTCAAGAAGTAATTACACATTTGTCTTATCTCATGCTTCTTGCCCTCAAAACAGCAGAATACATCATGGAGTTGAGGGGCCAGTGCAAAAATATTTCTGATTTGTCATTACCAGTAGAAACACTCTATTCCTGTTTTCTTTTCCCCCCACCCACAGACTTTTCTATGGGAGAGGCCACCTTGGACCTATTTTTCACTCATGTTTCTTTGTACTAAACTCTATGAAGTGAAACCTTCTGAAAGCTCAATTATAGCTTTCTGAAAAGAGAAAATGTTGTCATGTAATTATCCCCACCTTTCCCTTGGTGTTTGGGTGAACACTTACCTCTCTCTACGTATCCTGAAACTGTAAACTTCTGAGCCAGAGGAAACAGCAGTGTTGTGGCAAACTTGGACGTGAACTAATGTGTTATTGCCTCTCTTTATCTCTGACTTTAGACTCATTGCTTCTAGGGGCTTATTGGCCCTTATTAATCACTCACATTTTAACTGAGAACTATTTTAAAGGAATAAAAATAAGGGAGAATTTCCCTCCTGGAAGTCAATACCTTAAGTGACAGGATAACACTGAGAGTGTGTTTTGAGAAGATGAGGAATTATGTCAGTTCTAATTTTTGATGCAAGGAATAAAGCAGATGGTTTTGTTTCCTCTTGGTAGTATGAATCACTGCTCCGTTTTTTTTTTTTTTAATTTTTATTGGAGTACAGGTGATTTACAATGTTGTGTTAGTTTCAGGTTTACAGAAAAGTGAATCAGTTATGCATATACCTATATCCACTCTTTTTAAAGATTCTTTTCCCATATAGGCCATTACAGAATATTGAGTAGAGTTCCCGGTGCTATAGAGTAGGTCCTTGTTGATTATCTATTTTATATACGTTAGTGTGAATGTGTCAATCCCAGTCTCCCAATTTATCCCTTCTACTGCTTCTTAGCATGACTGTCTTCCATTGAATCTCACACCTTCCTGTTCCTTCTAGGATCTCATTCCTTCAATTCCAGCTTTATCTCTTCATCTCCAGTTGCCCCTCCACCTCTGCTTTCAAACACGTTCAGTCTCTTCATTATTTAATGTAAAAAAATGGTTCTCACCAGTGTCACCATTTTCCTTCTTGTCCTGCCAAACTCCTTAAAGAAACTTAAAAAAAATATATGTTTTGTTTCTATATATAACAGCTGTCATACTGACTAGCACAGAGAACTATATTCAATATCCTATAATAAACCATAATGGAAAAGAATATAAGAAAAAAGAATGTGTAAAGAAACAAACAAAACACACAAAAAAAGTGTTTTGTTTCCTCTCTGGCCACTCACTAATTTTTATCCCACTGCAATTTAGCTTCATCCTTCTTCCTTTTCTATTAAATTGCTCCCTCAAAGGCTACCTGTAGCTTCCTAAATGCCCCCACCCACCCACCACCCTCTGGCTCATTTCTCGTCCTCCTTGGCTTTTCTACAGCACTTGATGCTATTAACCTTCCTTCTGGTTCTTGAAGCTTTCTCCTTACTGACTCTTGCAGCACCATGCTGTCTTATCTGGATAGTCACCATTCCTACTCTTTTCTTTCTCTGAACTGAGTTTCAATTCTTTTTCAAATCTCTGAAAAGTTGGTGTCACCCAAGCTTTTGTCTTTAAACTCCTCTCTTCCCTTTCTTTGAAGATTAAACATGATGTTTGCAGCTTCTGGGAAAGAAGTTTTCTTCCTGTTCCTACCCTCCAGGGTTAGTAGATCACCTTCTCCCCTGTGGTCTCTTGATACTCAAATTATCTTTCTCCCAAATGATGGTAGTAACTTCTTGCATCTTTTCAGCACTGGTGTCTGGTGAATGGCAGACCTTCAGTAAATTTATGTGGAGGGGAGGGATAAATTAGAAGGTTGGACTTAACATATACATACTACCGTATATAAAATAAATAATCATCAAGAACCAACTGTATGTCACAGGGAAATATACTCAATACTCTGTAATAAATTATATGGGAAAAGAATCTGAAAAAGAATAGATATATGTGGCATATATATATATATATATATATATATATATATCTGAATCACTTTGCTGTACACCTGAAACTAACACAATATTGTAAATCAACTATACTCCAATATAAAATAAAAATTAAAAAAATATTATGTGGAACAAATGAATGAGTAAAAGGCTATATTGATCTCTTTTAGCCAATAACAAAAATAAATTCCAGTGCTTCATAAATATTTTTCAGTATAGCCCATATCCTTACACTAAGTATATCATTTGTGTCCTGGGCTTATCTGGGGTCACACACCTCCTGAAAGTTAGTGTCAGAAATGGCAAAGGGGTTAAGGCTCCAAGAGAGGGTTAAAAGTATTTACTATAAAAGGAACAGGACTCAAGAGAGATTTTTCTTGTCTCAGAACTGTAGCCAAGAACTAAATCTGAGGATAAAAATCTCAGAGGATTCCACATTCTAAGTTTATTAAGATACACACATTTAGGGGCTTCCCTGGTGGCGCAGTGGTTGAGAGTCCGCCTACCGATGCAGGGGACACGGGTTCGTGCCCCGATCCGGGAAGATCCCACGTGCCGTGGAGCGGCTGGGCCCGTGGGCCATGGCCGCTGAGCCTGCGCATCTGGAGCCTGTGCTCTGCAACGGGAGAGGCCACAACAGTGAGAGGCCCGCGTACCGCAAAAAAAAAAAAAAAAAAAAAAAAAAGATACACACATTTAGAGACAGCTCCTGTGGAACAGGAAAACAGAAGCACCAATGCATTCTTGGCTCAGAAAGTGCATCTCTCCATCTCCAAACCAAAGAATAAAAGACCACAAGAATTACCCAACGAGTTTTTGGATGGACATCTCTGGAGCAATAGACCTGCTCATCTGTGCTATCTGGGCAAAGCATATAGAATTGCTGAGAGATGCCAAGGCTAGGAAGGTGAGTAGAATGTAGCCCTTCCCTTTGCCAGCTGAGCTCTCCAGGAGTTGTGTGGGCACTGCAGAAGCTTGTTGAACATGTAGCCCAAAAAGGGAAGTTAGTTTCCAGCTTAAGAAGACCTGGAGAAAAAAGGGTCCATGATAGAACCCCACAGTGGGTGGAGGCTTAGAAAGTGGTAGAGGAGGTGAGCCCAGGACTAGACTGTGTGCCATAGAGACCGGTGGTGCAGTGGAATGGGTCTCAGCTATACCCTCCAATGAATTTTACCTGCTCCCTATGAGGTGGCCAGTTTGGCTGCTTGCTATCTAGTATTAGCCAGTGAACTAGTGTCAACCAACAAGCAGAGAACTCTCACTCATTCAAGGAAGCAGACATGCACCATTTCCTGCTCTAATTCTCCCTGCCCCCATACACCTGAGGACTTAACACCTGATTAGTCTGTGTTTTGAAGATAAGACCAGAGTAAGACAAAGACATTGCAGGATAATCCCTAAGATTGAGAGTCTGGCTGTCAGCTTCACACATTTGGTCACTTCACTTTTTAATTTTTTGTTTTATTTATCTTTTCAGTGTCCCAGAGGAAACTAGACATAAGGAGGCTGATTCACACCAACCTCACTCACAAGAACTAACTCAGCTCACAATAATGCGCTACATGAAACTGAATATGGATGCATGCATTACCAATATAGCATTATATCTCAGAAAATGTAGGAGTTTGGACTCTGTTACCCAACCCTACAGGTGAGTTACACAAGTGGTCAAATTGTTAGAAAGTTGGGTTTTTTTTGGCTGCACTGGGTCTTCACTGTGGAACGCAGGTTCTTCTTCGTTGAGGCATACAGGCTTCTCTAGTTGTAGTGCAGAGGCTTGGTTGCCCTGTGGCATGTGGGATCTTAGTTCCCCAACCAGGGGTCAAACCCATGTCCCCCTGTATTGGAAAGTGAATTGTTAACCACTGGACCACCAGGGAAATCCCAGGAAACTGTTTTAAAGGCATGGACTCTGAATAGAGCAGGCAGGCTAAGGATGAGAGGAATCTGATGACGTCAGATGGTGAACTCCTGCCACATCCAGCTCTACAGTAATATCCAGCCTGATACCTGCTTTGTGGTCCAAACCAGCCATGTTCTTGAGTCAGGGCTTCCTCTTGACATGATAGCCCTGGATGAGAACTCTAGGCTTGCTCTCTGTGACTCTTCTTTACCAAGCTTCAAAGATGGAGAAACACTTTGGTTATGGAGACATGGAGTCATCATTCAGCCACAACAAGTTTCTAAGCATCTCCCGCCTGCAGAAACTGCGCTTGATACTAAGGTATATAATTTGGTAGTGTGTCAACTCATATCATGGCCCAAAAGAAATGCTGAAAATGTCCTATTTCTCCCAACTTGGTCAAAAGACAACTACGGGACAGTTGGAAGGAGAGCTTCCCATGGATGAGGGATTGATTGGAGGGAGAATCTGTACTTGAACACTCTCAATGCTGAGTCTCTTTCCTTCCCATCTCTAGTGATCATAATGAAAGGTCCTGACTCAATCTCATCTCATCCCATGAGAGAATTACTACCCTTCCATTTTTTTCTTCTCTAGCCACCATTGTCAGCAAGTATGTTTTAAAATGAAGATATATGTCCCAACAGCTAAGAGAAGGATGCACCTATACAAGAATAAAGGAGGGAACAGTTTCAGAAAAAGGAGGTAGTAGGAGGACTTGACTTAAACACACACACACATACCTATAAAAATATAAATATATATTTACTTTTTTTCTTCATTCTGTATTATTACTAATGATAATGGTGGTAGTGGTAATAATAATAATAGCAAATTTTTATACAACAGTGTGCCAGGCACTGTTCTAAGGGCTTTACCTGAATTATTCATGTGTATGCCTTGGTTATTATTATTACTGTTATTGTCATTACTGTTGTTACTATTATTTATTGTTATTACTATTGTTGTCATTGTGTTATTATTACTGTTATTATAATTACTGTTACAGCTATTATTATTACTGTTAGTGTTATTATTATTCAACTGGAAACACCAGGATTTTTTTTTTTTTTTGCAGTACATGGGCCTCTCACTGTTGTGGCCTCTCCAGTTGTGGAGCACAGGCTCCGGACGCGCAGGCTCAGTGGCCATGGCTCACAGGCCCAGCTGCTCCACGGCATGTGGGATCTTCCCGGACTGGGGCACGAACCCGTGTCCCCTGCATCGGCAGGCGGACTCTCAACCACTGCGCCACCAGGGAAGCCCAGCACCAGGATTTTAAGGCAGGTAGATGTGGTTATAAGCCCGGGCTCAATATGCCCTACACCTCCAGTGAGGCTCCCGCCCTGAAGCTCACTGGTTCCATCTCCTCCTTCCCTAAATGTGCAGCCAGCTGTAGGCTTATGGTAAGTGTATGTGTCCTAAGCTTCTCAGTTCTGTAATCCCCTCTGAAATCCATTATGAATATAGACACAGCATCCCCACAGAGTCTCAGCTTGGGACCGTAGTTTAAGAAATGCTCAGTTTATGGCTCACTTTCCCCCTAGATTCCCTAATAGAAGTAAATCATCCAAACAGTTAAGGGGAAGAAGGTGTAGATAAATGTAGCATATGGGCTAAAAAACTAAACATACAGGAAAACACTTACCAGCTAGGGAATATCAGTGATTCTCTTATCATTTGCCGTCATTCTTATTCAACTCAGCAGGAAGGCAAGGCAGCACATTAATATTTGCAATAAGGCTCAGAATTAAAAAAAAAATAACTTTAGAATCTTTATGTAATGGTTTGATTTCCACAGAGGGGTGATAGCAGAGTAATTCATGAGGAGGGGAGAATCCGTCTCCTTCAACATTGCCACTCCTTGTTAGATGCCCTGGTACTTAGACTTACCTCTGTAATAATGCTTCTGCAGCAGCATTGTTATTGTTTGTACATGTGTCTGTCACTTTTACTCTGCTGTGATATTTTCAAGTCAAATATTTGTTTTATGTATTGTTCGATCTTAAATACAAGCCCAATATCTGCCCAAATGTATCTGAAAAATGAATGCATGATTAAATGAATATAATAATATAACCTTTGACTCATGGGAGCTGTGCTTTATACCAGCCAAATATTTCCTCCCTGATGGTTTTCAAAAATGCTAACTTCTATTGCTAACTCATTGCTGGCAAGGTTCAAGATGGGGCTTTCAAATCTACTTGGTCTGCATTCACAATTTGCAAAGAAATTTCACATATGGTGTTTTCTTTCATTCCTATTTATCACAAGTCACGCTTCAGTTTACTACTTTGAAATACACTGATGCATGCTAAAGTTATGCAAATGAGTGCATCTCCCTATTTTCTATGAAGTTTAGTGTAGTGTGGCAGGTACAAAGGACCAGAATGACAAACAAAACAAATTGAAAGAAATTGCAGCCATCCTCTCACCAAACTTTCCACTTTGCTGTCGGTCACTTAGCCTCAGCAAGGGGATTTCCAGGGTCACAAGAAAGTCACAGATAGCAACTGTTGATGGCAAACATGTGGACTGGCAGTGGAAAGTCAGTAGATTCAAAGTGAGACCTAAATAGCACTGGGTCCATGCCTGGGCATGATGTGCAAGAATTCCTGTGTGTTTGGCCCATGCTAAGAGGTGAGTGAAACCATGGGCAGTGTGGGGTCAGATTGACCCAAGTGTGAGATGCAGCCCCACCATGATTTTCTAGTAATGTTTCCTTGGGCTAAATTCTTAACATCTCATTTTTTTTTTTGTAGGGGGGCAAAGAAACAATTAGCTATCTACCTTATAGGTTTATTTATTTATTTATTTTAATTTATTGGAGTATAGGTGATTTACAGTGTTATGTTAGTTTCAGGTGTACAGCAAAGTGAATCAGTTATTTTTATACATGTATATATCCATTCTTTTTCAGATTCTTTTCTCATATAGGTCATTATAGAACATTGAGTAGAGTTCCCTGTGCTATACAGTAGGTCCTTGTCGATTATCTGTTTTATATACAGTAATGTGTATATGTTAATTCCAATCTCCTAGTTTATCCCTCCTCCCACATGTCCCCTTTGGAACCATAAGTTTGAATTCTAGATCTGTGAGTCTGTTTCTGTTTTGTAAATAAGTTCATTTGTATCATTTTTTATTAGATTCCACATATAAGTGCTATCATATATTTGTCTTTCTGACAAGGGATTACTTTCCAAAGTATACAAAGAGCTCATGCAACTCAATATTAAAAAAACAAACAACCCAATCAAAAAATGGGCAGAAGACCTCATAGGTTTTTAGAAGGGATTGAATATGATGACATATGTTGGTACCAAGTTCACGTCCCTAAAATGTCATTGAAAATTATTATTATCATTATTTTTATAGCTCATTGTAGAGTTAACCATTATATTTCTATAAATCCATTTCTTTCTTAATTACCAAAATCCTTATTGCTTATGTTGGTACTTTACTTCACATTTCTAAAATATTTTAAAATTGGGTGTCTATGTCCAGATAGGTATGCTGAAAGGTAAGAGTATTTATTCTCAGTTGCTACTAAATCATGATCAGTGGTAGAAGACCACTTTGGGTCTCTATAAAGTTGAAGGATAAAGGGGCCTACATATTATTAATTAGATAAGCACTTTATCTAAAATACAACTTTGAAATTAGCTGTGTATATATTCAGTCACTTACTGTTTCTCAGGAGTCATTAAATAAAGAACAAGAGCACAACTAAAACAGCACCAGTTTTCTCATTCATTTTGCTCTTGGTCTTACCAAGGTACAAACTAAGCATATATTCTTCACTGAAGACTCTAATCTTTTCATTACCCGAGAGAATTTTTAGCAACTTTACTTCTTAGGGTAAAATGCTTCAATCTATTAGTTTCGTATTTTTCTGATTGAAGGTTATCTTTCAAAAATTCTACCTTCTATCTATTTAAGCTATTAATCTGCTAACCTCTTAGTCTAGGTGATTTTCCTTTTCCTTAAATCAAATGGGGACCTGATAACCCCTCATTTCCATCCTATAGATCCCCAACACTTTCTGTTTCATCAGCAGAAGTGAAGCCATAGAGAGCAGTGCGCTCCCTGAATTCTCATCTTGGCCTCTCTCCTCTCCCTCTTCCTTATTTATCTTAGCTTCATCAGTCTTGTTTAAAAATAGTGGGCTTTGGTTTAGAATCCTTGTCTCTATGAAAACCTGGCAAGTGATTTAACGTTTGCAGAGGCTTTGGGAAATCTGATTCTCTGAACACACTCAACTGGTTAGTTACTAAGTACAACAGCACAATTCCTTTCACATTTCTGATGTCTCCTTTGATTTTGAAAAGTATTTCTTGGAGAGGATATAGAAAAGGAAAGCACTCTTGCTCTGCAGTTGGAGAATTCAAAGATCAGAGGAATAACTTATTTCTCCTAAATGGGTCTGGACTAGAACCTTCTGGCTCAGTATTGTGTAATCAAGGTATGTGAGAGGAGGCTCAGAACCTCAGGTGCTTACTGCAAATCAAGATTACAATCCTGTGCCCAAACTCCAAACCTACCATGTGGCCTCCTGGGTTCATACTGGAAAGTGTGTCATTGTTGTCCCTGAGAAGGAAAAAAACCAATTACCTCTTTTCAGCTTTGGAAGGAAGCAAATAACCATAGCAGATTAGTAGATTCAAAAGGCTAAGGACTCCAAGGATGGCTGCTTATGTCAACTGCAAATTGGCATTTTCCACTGGCACTTGCCATCTACCTCTACAATGATTAAATCAAGTGCTGCTGCAGCTGCTGACTTTCAACACCTCCTGAAAGGAGTTCAGGTGGACAGCAGAAATGAGGCACTCTGTGCTCTGGGAAAAACTGGCAGAACATGTCTTCAGATAGATATTTTCAGGAGCCAATTTTATGAGCCCAATTCTTGAATCTCCTCATAACTAGAAAAACACTAAAATCTTCGTGGTGACAACTGCTCCTCGTGACTAGCAGTAACCTGCACGAGACTAGCAGAAAAATTCCGTAAAAAATATGTGCTTGGGGCTTCCCTGGTGGCGCAGTGGTTGAGAGTCCGCCTGATGATGCAGGGGACGCGGGTTCGTGCCCCGGTCTGGGAAGATCCCACATGTCACGGAATGGCTGGGCCCGTGAGCCATGGCCGCTGAGTCTGTGCGTCCGGAGCCTGTTGCTCCAGAACGGGAGAGGCCACAACAGCGAGAGGCCCGCAGACCGCAAAAAAAAAAAAAAAAAATATATATATATATATATATATATATATATATATGCTTAATTGCATGTACTCCCCCTTCAACAAAATCACATATATACTGACCTTCCCCCTGCCTCTTTGGAGCAGTTTCTCAGAGCTATCTGGGATGCTGTCTCCCGGGCTGCAGTCCTCATTTTTCCCCAAATAAAACTTAACTCGCAACTCTCACGTTGTGCCATTTTTTTAAGTCAACACTTATTAAGAAGGACCAGAGGACTAGAATGTGCCATGGTGGCCAGTCCCTCAACTCCATGCTGAACAGAGAGAGACGAGAAAGATGGTTTTGAGCTTCATCTGAAGTTACCTGTGCCAGGGATCTGCACCTCACTGGATGCTGCTACTGAAAAACAGCCAGGACCTCCACATCCCAACTCGACTCCCAGGTCATTTTAAAGAACCTAAGAGTTAGTTTCATGTTTTCCTGAGCATGTCCCCTCAATTGTCATATGGCATCTGACACTTTTCTTTCCTTCCTGTTAAACAGTCACATTCGCTGGTTTATTGATGTCACCCATGAAGCTACTTCCTACTGAAGGGCATGGTACTGAAGGACTGTACAGCTGCTACAATGTAGTCACTCAGCCAAGGATCAGCATACTTGCTGATGCCTCACACTCACACACACACACACAACCACATTCCTTTGGTCTGCCCTGGTCACAGTCACATTCCAAGAATGTTGCTGTGTGTTCGCCCTGCATGTATACATTTTATACTTTGCATAAAAATTACTTTATTATTCTTAACCCTCTTCTCAGAATTATGGACAGGTCTCTATTTAGGTAGGAAGGGCAGTGGATAAGACCAGTCTCTGATACTGCTCAAAAATCCTCCCTATCCCCTTGCAGTACATACCTTTGTCAGTGTAGGTCCAACTCATTGTTTTCCTTCTCTAGACACTTTCTTACTTACCCACTTCCCCCATGTCACCAACAAATTATTATAGGGCAATTGGGTTGTTCCCAGGGCACATAGTTCTACCACGATCTCTCGGAGCCAGGTGTGAAGCCTCATTTGAATTAAGCTGATCAGAGCCCCTTCCCTGGGAGCCTGGAATCCATACCAAGGGGGTCCTGTCTAAGTCTGAACTTCTCCATCACATGGAGGAGACAGGACACATCATAGACGTAGGGTACCACCCTCTTCTGCCTTGGGGGAGCAGTAGAAAAGGCTGGTTTGCAGAAAGAGAGGGGTGTGGAACATTCACAGGTGGAAGTGTCGGAGATGGAGGGAGATCCTGGAGATTTGTGATCTCTGGTGCTTGTTTCATGAATTTGGCTGCATTCCTGCACCTGGGTTCTAGGAGACACCTACATCCCAGAGATGAATATTCCATAAGATTTGACAAATGTCGTTAAGCTACGACCAAATCATTCAAATTCAGAAAACGTAGGACTTGAAAATAGTCTCACAAAATTAAAATTAAATGTCTCTATATTTAATAGATAAATAAATATAAAATATATTTATATTTGTCTATTATGTTTAATAGATAAATACAAATATATATATATATACTTACAGCTATATGCCAGTGAAGATATTTTTAAGCCTTTGAAGCTAAATATGGATAATGTAAATGTCTAAATATTCTGTCCTTTATGCTGACACTATGTGATTTTCTATTTGTCTGGTTTAAAATATCTTTTTTCTTTTTAATGTTTTTAACTGAAAAATAAATATGTGTAAATTGCCATTTGTTCCCCTTATTTTTTCCTTTTAACTGTAGTAATGCAAGAAAATTTTCTAGGAACTTACTAATATACCCTCTCTGGCACTTGTGTTACTTCTTCCCAGTCACATTTTCCTGAAAGTTCCCTAATTGGTCCATAGACATCAAGTTTGTGTAGCTTCAAATTTTCCACCTACTTTGTAACACACACACACACACACACATAGACACACACACTTCTAGGGACTTACATTGTCTTCCAAAGCTACTTTCTCCTGAGAATATCAACGTGTGTGTAGTCAAAGTCTTCTTAAGATGAACTGTGCACCAGCAATTCGACTCTCATTCTGTGGACTCCATTCTGCAGCAGTGCTATGAACCTAACATTGACACTCAGTCCTTGTATCAGACAAGAAATTACTTTCAACCCTCTGCCTTGACCCATCAGTGCTGGGTAGAGATACTTTCAGGCTTGCTCTTGTGCCCAAGTCATACTCTGGGTCAGCAACGCATTCCCACCAGGACACCCAGGCCATGAACACTGGGTCTGACTTACCTGAGTTATGGTCTGCTGTGCATCCTTTACAACAAGTCAGTCACACATGTTAGACCATCAACAGCAAACTCTGGGCCCCAAATAGCCTCAACCTTTTGAACTCAACCTGTTTTGTGTCAATCTTTGGTCTACCTCCATCCCCTGCCCTTTCATGACCTGAATTAGACCCTTTCACACATACCTCACTCCTCATGAATACATGCCTCCAGGCTCTCAGGGTCCCAGATCACTCCCTTCTGACCTGGCTCTTACCCTTGGTAACTGCATTTCTTTTTCCTTGGATGCCACCCTTGAGTGAAACAACTACTCTAAGGCTTTCAACATTTTTCACAATCTGCTCACTTCAAGGACCATGGTTCCACTTTGAAACCTTAATGATGTCCTAAACTTACACAGATGAATTCAGTTAAATGATTCTATCATCATGGTTACCAACAGGTAGAGAGATGGTTGACCCCAATGATGGGTCATCCTTAGCTTAGATATTTTTCAATTTTGAGAAACCAACTCATTTATAGTTTTAGAGTACAAGTTTACATATTTTAGCATGCAGTTTATGAGAGTTCAACTCAAGATTTCTACTTCAAATAAAAGAACTAGAAATAGAAGTAACAATTAAGACAGTGAGGAAAAGGATGAGCACGTACCCTGGAGTGAGCCAACTCCTTGTTCTGACGTGTGACTGAAGAAACAGAAGTCTGCCCAACACTGAGAATAAATTAGTCTAGCTGAGCTTACTGAGATAAAGTATGTCCATCTCAAATGTGACACATCCATTAAGATTTTTCATTTTAACTTTGACTACAGAGTGATATTTTACTTTAAAACTTAAAGAATTTTCAAGATGTACTTCCACAGGTCAATGAAACAGCCAGTGAAAGCAAGACAATGTCTGAGCTGTAAAAGCTAGAGGAAATAAATAAAGCAGCAAACTGTGTATGTGTTGACCCTGTCCTCTCTCCTCATACAATGCCCCACCCCTCCATCAGCTCAGGTAACCTTCCTGCTCACCCAGTGATACTCTTGTCTCCTTGCCCAGTGATGCTCTTGTCAGCTCAGCTGCAGTTTTGTGCCCACCTGTGTCTCCTTCACAGTGACCGTTTGCATTTTATGTTTTACCCCGCTTGGTCATCTTCACACCATTTCTGTGTACTCGCGGAAGTGTCTCAGTCTCCTTCAGCTCTTTCCTTGCATTGGACCATATGCAGGCTTCTGCCCAAGGCTGAGGCCTCCTGTTTGGTCTTTTCCACATTTTGACTCTTAGGACCAACTCTGTCACTCCAGGTCTGGCAATTTTGTGAAAGATGTATAAGTCCCCACTCCCTTTGCATGTTGTAGGCTTCCCATTGTGAACAAGCGTCTACCGCTTTGGTTTTCAATCCGTGCTTCATGGAGTCTTTAGGGTCAGTAGATGTGCCTCAGGATAGGTGAAGGGCGCCCTCTGCAGGACCAGCCCCAGGCCCGCAAATCTACATCTACCAGAGCAATTCTGCTTTACAAACAATTTTTTTATTATGTTAGATCTTCCAGTAATGTTTTGACTGAAATTTAAGTAATACTATTTAAAATATAATATCCTTGCTCTAGGAGAAAAGGTGGGTCCTTTATAATATTAAGATCAAAGTGCTAGAGAAAAGTATAAGACCTTGTTAGATACTACAGAATAAAGTACCACGTGTATATGTAGTTAGAGGGCTTTGGGGTTTCTTTTTCACGAACATAGTTAGACTTATAAGGCATTTGGAAATTAGGAGAAGTGAGCGATATTTTTAGAATTTTAGAAACTCAACGTTGTTTATAAATATAGTAGTGAACTACATAATAGCCTTCAGTCTAAATATTCAACATTTTGGTAAATGTCATAGATCTCATCTGGATGGGAGGGAATAACACAAAATAAACAATGTCCTTTGCTTGGCATTAAATTAAATGAAAATGAAATCCAGGGTTAAATGCAACCAACACACATACAGGATTCACCCAAAAATTAGGTTGCATTTTGTCTGAAAATGTGGTTACTTTTAATTATCAAAAACATGTTTGTAATAGATCTAGACCAGATCTCTTAGGATTTGAGGAATTATTTAGCTTTTTGTGTTTTTACACTTTTATTTACTCCCAGATCATTCTTTAAGAATCATAAATCTCTTTCTTCTCACTTTACAGTTTTATGATTGAATCTTTACAAACACATGTACCACATGTGTTACCAAGCAAAATGATTTATGCCCAATCTCCACAATATTTCTACACATCTCTACTTTTGAATGACTAACAATAAACAGCAGTATTTGTGTTTTTTGTTTATTTAAATCTGGATACCCTAATTGCAAATGTTTTTTAAATTCTTTTAAATTCTTTAATGTATAAAAGTACATTTACACAGATATTGGAGTGTATCTATATATTTCACGGGGTAGGGAAAATTGTTCAAGGGAATTGGGTCACAGACCCTGAGGCTGAGTGGGCAGTCTGGGGAAAGTCCTGGCTTTGTTATTAACTAGGAGACTTGAAATCCAACAATGGAAAGATTTCCAATCTTAAAAAAAAAAAAAAAAAATTGGGCACAGAGGGAACAAAAATCAGTTCCCTCAATTCAGAATGTCTCATCTGCTGTGCCTCAAGTTTCAGAAGGGCAGAGATGTTAATTCCATTAGGGTTCTGGATGTTGGGGTGACTGAAATCCCCGGGAAGTCTTGTCTTCCATGAATAGTCTCCACTTATTCCTGGGACAGTACATATAAGGTTTTTGTATATGCCAGGACATCAAAAAGTTAGGAAGTGGGGGTCTGGGAAACTGCTCTAAACCTCCAGACTAAGGCAATTCCTACCTCACTTCTTTCATTCAATTCAATCAATCATTCTTTATTAAACATATGCCAAGCATTTGGCTGACAGACTGAGTAAGGTCTAATGTCATCTCTACAGTAGAACTTTGCCGATTGACAGAGGCAAGCACAGCAGACATTACCTTGAAATCTGGGTGTGTTCTTCAGAGATAATTATAAAGAGAACTGCAGTTAATCTTCTGGAGAGTTTGAACATTTTTGCAAAAGAGCTAGTGTTCAAACTTTGATTTGTAGGGTGCGGGAGGAGTTTGCAAGGCAGAATCTCTGGGCAGGGGATCCGGGTCAACCAGAGCAAAGGGGACAAACTGGAGCAGACGTGTATGGATTCTGGTGTGTGTGATGGGGAGGGATGATGAGAAGATAAATTTGAGGTCTGGTTGCAGAGTAACTTGTACAGCCAAGTAACATCCATGGATTTTACCTTGTTCCTAACAGAGAGCCACTAGTGAATTTCAAAAGTGGAACTGCTGATATGGTTGAACGTTTTTGAAAGATGAAATATGCTATACAGTGCTTGGACTGAGTACGGAGATACTGGTTGCAAAATTGTTTATTTAACCCAATTTTTACTTTCCTCTTTTGTGCCAGACCTAGTTCAAGCAGTGAACACAACAGACACAACCCCCGCCTTCAGAGAGTCTAGCCTCTGGCGAGAAGGCAGACTCACACAAGGTAAGTAAATGCACTGTAGCACTGCAGTACACGGGATGGATGGTGGTAAGTGCTCAGGAGATAAAGAAAGCAAGGGAGGCCGATGGGAGGAGGTTAAGGAGTTCGTGATTTTAGCTTGGGTTGCCAGGTAAGGCCTTCCTGAGAAGGTGACATTTACGGAAAGACCTGGAGAAGGTGAGACAGTGAGCCATGTGGGCATCTGTGGGAGGAGCATGCAGGATGAGAAACGGTGGATGCACACATCTTGAGGCAGGAGCATGCCCTGTAGACTTCAGGTCCCACAGGAAACCATGGATGTGGCCCAGAATGTGTGACACAGGGCTGTATAGGTAACTGAAAGGACTTTGACAGGTACTCTAGGGAACAGGGAGCTACTGAGGCATCAGGCAGAGCATTCTTTTTTTTTTTTTAATGAATTATGGTTGATTTACAATGTTACGTTAGTTTCTGGTGTATAGCAAAGGGGATATATATATATATTCTTTTCCATTATAGTTTATCACAGGATATATTGAATATAGTTTCCTGTGTTATACAGTAGGTTCTTGTTGTTGATCCGTTCTATATGTAATAGTTTGCATCTGCTAATCCCAAACTCCCAGTCCATCCTTCTCCCTCATTCCCCCTCTCCCTTGGCAATCACAAGTCTGTCCTCTATGTCTGTGAGTCTGTTTCTGTTTCATAGGTAAGTTCATTTGTGTCATATTTTAGATTCCACATATGATATCATATGGTATTTGTCTTTCTCCCAACTTACTTCACTTAGTACAAAAATCTCGAGGTCCATCCATGTTACTGCAAATGGCATTATTTCATTCTTTCTGTGGCTGAGTAATATTCCATTGTATGTATGTACCATATCTTCTTTATCCATTCATCTGTCAATAAATATTTAGGTTGTTGCCATGTCTTGGCTATTGTAAATAGTGCTGCTGTGAATATCAGGGGCATGTATTTTTCGAATTATAGTTTTGTCTGAGTATATGCCCAGGAGTGGGATTGCTGGATCATATGGCAACTCTATTTTTAGCTTTTTGAGGAACCTCCATACTGTTCTTCATAGTGGCCGCACAAAGTTACATTCTCACCAACAGCGTAGGAGGGACATACAAAATTTTAAAGACAAATCTGAATGAGAAGAAAGGACTCTGAATTAAGACATTGGAAAGAGGGCACTGGGAAAGGAAGAGTTGTGTGAGGAGTTTCTGAAGAATGGCTGAGCTGTCCAGACACACGAGAAAGTGAACGTAAGAAATGCAGGAGGTTGACTAAAGCTGAGTGCCCACTGCTAGGAGGAAATGACAGATAATACCTGGTCTGGCTCTAGACTGTAACTATGTGAAATGTCCCTATCCTTGTAGGTCGTGAGGCCAGTCAGATGCCTATGGTTAAATGACATATAGGATGAAACTCTGACTGCAGATTACTAAGTACCCTCTGTATACATAATATGAAGCCCAATTATGCATGAAGGCCAACAGCAATTTTAGTTTATTTATTTTTTATTGAAGTATAATTGGTTTACAGTGTTGTGTTAGTTTCAGGTGTACAGCACAGTGATTGAATCATATATATATATATATATATATATATTCTTTTTCAGATTCTTTTCCCTTATAGGTTATTACAAAATATTGAGTATAATTCCCTGTGCCATACAGTAGGTCCTTGGACCAACTGCAATTTTAAAGCAACACATTGCATTTAAGCAATTACTGAGACAACTGAAACAAATTCTGTTATCCTTATTAAAGAATTTACACATTTCTTTGAAAGTCATGTCCCAACTCTGTCTGTTTCCTTTTGGATTTGATTATTAGAGAACAATAAGAATAAAGTCATAAAATAACTCTCTTTAAAAAATATTCTTATAAGTAATTTTTTCTATTCAGGTTTTTCAGTGAATTCTATGGCCTTCCATCCAGATAATAGTTACAGCTGAATCTGTCTTACACAGGTGAGCAGATGGCCACTTAAGAGGTTGGATTCAGCGAAAATACATACTGCTCACATATGTATCAAATATATGTTGTGTATGTTGCATTTCTCTTAGTTACACACTGTATTGGTTCCCTACTGTTGCTGTAACAAGTAACCACAACATGGTGGCTTAAAATAGTTTATCCTCTTACAGCTCTGAGGTTGGATGTCCAAAATCAGTTTCACTGGGCTAAAGGCAAGGCATCAGCAGGCCTGGTCCCTTCTGGAGGTTCTAGGTCAGATCTGCCTTCTTGCCTTTTCTAGTTTCTGTAGTCTGCCTGCATTCCTTGGTGAGTGACCCTTTCCTCACATCACTGCAATCTCATACATATCCTTTCCTCTTCTAGAGTAAAAACTCCCTCTGCTTCTCTCTGATAAGAACACTGGTGATGATCCTTGGGCTACACCTAGATCATCTAGACTAAGCTTCGTTGTCCCAAATCCTTAAAATAATCAATCACATTCCTAAAATTCCTTTCCCATATAAAGTCACATTCACAGGTTCTTGGGATGAGGATGTGAGGAACCACACATACTATTTACTATAGATCACCTTACAGGTTAGAAAGGCAGCTTATCATAGTAGAGAAGTGTGTAATTTAGGATCAGAAATAACTCATTTCTAATTCCAACTCTGCTATTTAATAACCACTTGATCTTGGGAAGTTCTGACTTCCTTTAGCTTCAGACTTCCACTCTGTAAAACGGAGACAATGCCTTGCAGAGTTGTTGAATACAGGGAAAGATAATTAGAGAAGCATCTATTAATTAAGCACCTAATATGCCACTGTACTGGTCTCTGGTGTTGCAGTAGTAAATAATAGAGACCTGTCCACATCCTTAAGGAAAGCATGGCCGAGGAAGGAGGTAGACACTGAAAGAAGCTAAAACATGGACCAGTGATGGGTGCTGGGACAGGGGACAGATGCAATCATGTTAGGGTAGATTGTGTGACATCCATAAAAAAAAAAAAAAAAAAACAGTCTTAGAGAACTGAGGATGGCTTCAGAGAGAGGTGACCTCCAAACTCTCAGACCTGGAACATGAAAAGCAGTTAGCATGTTGGAAAAGGATAGTAAAAATCTTCTAAGCAGAAAGGTTCAGGACACTTTTTTTTCAAAAAAAAGAAAAAAAAATCCTTGAGAAAGTAAATTATAATTTCTCTATGGATATATCATGGAGTTAAATGTCATCAAAGAGAAGTCTCAAAAGTCGGAGGATCAAGACCAAAACAGGCCAGATAAGCCCCTTTTGAGGTTTATCCTCAGAACCATGGAAAGGACTAACATTGCAAAGCCCATGGAATGACACTACCAGATCTGTGACATAGAAAGATCCCTGAATGCACCCATGGATTGAGGGAGCCAAGCCTGCAGCAGGAAGGGCATGGCAGAGTGTGCCCTGGGAGACACAATGTCTTCGATGTGGGAACTGGTGATTCTGGAAGAGTAACAGGATCTGTTGATGTCAAGGAAGTAGAATGGACAGGACTTGAGGAATACAAGGAACCAGGGATAAGGGGTAATTAAGATGAGGTCAGGTTTCTCTCTGGGACCAATGTTGGCAACAGACTCTCACATAGGAGACAAAGAACACAGACAGATTGGACTGTGTGTGTGTGGAAAGGAAGAAGTGATGGGGAAACATCTGTTTTGGATGTTTGAGATGGAGATGTTGCTTAAAGTAACTGGACATGAGCAGAGAGTCTATAAAAAATGTTACAAGTTTTGGTAGAAAGGCTGTGGATTGCATTGCCAAGCATGTATGTGTAGACTGGGGCAGGGGAAGTGATGTACCAGGTAACTATTCACCAGAAGGGGTGACGTGTGGACTATGGCCTGGGTGAGGCTGGGGCAGAGAAAAGACGGCTACGGCATTTCAGCGTGAAAGCACCCCATGTGAACGTAACTACAGACATCAAAAAGAGTCTGACGTCTTTTACATAGTTTGCAACCTAAACAGTCTTTGAGAAACACTGAAAAAATAAAACCCTCCTCGTGTGAGGTTCCTGGGTACCAGAGATGTGAAAAAAAGACAAGTTGAAGTAGTTACTCCCAATATAAAATACAGCATAATCACACAACCTCAAGTAAGACGCTATCCTTTTGTCTCTCTAGGCTTCTTCATTTTATTTAAACACACACAACTTGAGACACTAGTTGTGAATGGACTTGGACTCCTTGGGACTTCTTGCTCCTTTCCCTTGCAACAAGAGGCTGTGCCCTGGTTAGGCTGACACAGCTGCAGGACGTGGGGAGGCTGAGCAGAGAGGATCACTGGAGATCTCGTCTGTGCAGCATCGAATCAAGAGCATCCGGAGTGAACCTGAGCAACTTAGCTTGCAATGGGATGATGGATTGCCCTGCACTTGACTGTTATGACAGCTGTAAAACTCAGATCAGCTCCTAAATGGTCAATTACCAGAGGGGCACATAAACAGGCAGGCAGGGAGCTGAGAATTCAATTTCCTTGAGCTCTGCTGCCTGCTTTTCATTAGGCCCACTCTAATTTATTTGGGGCCTTGGGCTTGAGCACTTAGTTCTTGCTGATTTTCATGCCTAAAGAACATTTTCCTAGTTCCCACCTCACCTTCCTTCGTCAGCTCCTAATGGCTCTGCTCTGACTGTGCACAGCCTGGGTTGCTGAGGTGAGCCTGCGGGCTGCTGAGTGTATTCAGTTTGGTTAATTCCCATAAATGTATTTTAAGTAATTATCCAAGCAAGAAACGCCAGCACCTCCACGGGAAATGACCACCAGCACATGAAAATCAGCAGCTCACTGCTAGCAAAGCCTTGGTTACTGTCTTACAAAATCAATAAGTAAAAAAATCACCATAGAAAATTACCTCTTCTCTTTGCTGGTGAAAAAGTAAGGACTGTTGCTTCTACCACCCTCTGGGCTTTTTTGCTACAGAAAGCATGTCAAGAGTGTCTAATCCATATTATTATACCAGAAGAGATTACTATGAAGCAACTGAGCTGACCAGGGTTTCCAGAAAGAATGCTCAGTTATAGCCCAGAATGGAAAAAATGAGTTAGAGCTACCACTGATCCCATGCCTAATTAACTAGCTATGTCAAGGCCAGATGTATTTGTAACAGTAAGAGTAACATGAGAGCTCAAATGTTACTGTCTAATTCTTATGGACTATTCTTAAATAAACCCCATTAATTTTTTAAAAAAATTAAAATTAAAAAAAAATTCTATACTATTTTTAAATGTGATTTTTCACTTACAATTACTACAAAATGTTGGCTATATTCCCCATGTTGCACAATACATCCTTGAGCTTATCTTACAGCTTATCTTATAGTTTGTACCTTGCTCTCCCCTCCCCCTCCCCACGTTTCCCCATTGGTAACCACTAGTTTGTTCTCTGTATCTGTGTCTGCTTCTTTTTTGTATATTCACTAGTTTATTGCATTTTTTAAAGTCCGCATGTAAGTGATATAATTTAGTATTTGTCTTTCTCTGTCTGACTTATTTCATTTAGCATAATACCCTCCAAGTTCATCCACGTTGCTGCAAATGGCAAAATTTCATTCTTTTGTATGGCTGAGTAGTATTCCATTATGTATATGTACCACATTTTCTTTATCCATTCCTCTGTCGAAGGACACTTAGCTTTGTTCCATGTCTTGGCTATTGTAAATAGTGATGCTATGAACATTGGGGTGCATGTATCTTTTTCAATTACTGTTTTTGTTTTTTTCGGATATATACCCAGCAGTATTTTCAAACTGAAGTTTAGAAAGATAAAATAAAAATAAATTATTCAAGGTCATCTGTCAGAGCCAGCTTTTGGAAACAGGTCTTCTAAGTGCAGTGTCAGTACACTCAAGCTGGTTCTTGACCTTTGAGTAGAAAGAAGCATTAAGCAGAGCCTACCTTGGCTCCTGCAGTTTTTCCATTGTTCATTCCTGTCCCTCCTACTATTAAATCATGATGTGGCCTGTATTCTTGGGACTGTGAGCATAGAGGGGAAAAGGTTAATTTTGCAATTAGCCATACTTGATTTCACATCTAGCTCTTGAAACTTACCCTGTCCTTGGTTTTTCCATCAATAAAATGGATAAGATCACCTGTTAAAAAAGGTTCATAAGGGGTGTAGCATATTGTTGACCCCTGCTCCCCAAGCAAAAGGGAGTATTTATGTCTGCATCTGCATTCTGTGTTGTCTGCAGATGTAGAAATTGTGGAACCTGGATGATGCTACCATGAGTTGTTATTATATTATTCTTTCTATGTTTAAGTATGCTTAAATATATTTCATAAAAAAAAAAAAACCTTAAAACACACACATCACCTGAGGTCCAATGGCTGAAGGAATTTGCCACAATTAGTCTAGTGTAGTTCATACTCATAGTGGTGTTCAAAGTATTTTCAAAAAGGTAATGGGATAATGTAAAGAGGGAAACAATTTGGTGAAATAAGAGTTTTAAAATTGAATGTTTCAGAAATAAAATGATTTAATTTCTAATAGAAATATTCAAAGGTAGAATGGTCTGTCTGAAGAATAAAACAAGAGCTTCTTGTCATCACCTCAATGGATTTTACACTGTTAACTGATGTCAAATAATTTTGTAAAAACATATTGTATTTTGAAGGGGAGGAGGGAAAGTGTGTATGTTTTAAGGTTTTTTTTTTTTTTTATGAAAAATTATTAAGCTGGCTTACACATAGAAAGACTAATACAATAAATGTCCTGCTATACAGCAGAAACTAACACAACATTTTAAATCAACTATAGTCTAATAAAAATATAAAAATCACTCAGGTGGGACTTCCCTAGTGGTCCAGTGGTAAAGAATACTCCTTACAATGCAGGGGACATGGGTTCAATCCCTGGTCAGGGAATAAAGATCCCACATGCCGTGGGGCATCTAAGGCCGTGCGCCACAACCACTGAGCTTGCGTGCCTCAACTAGAGAACCTGCGCACCTCAACTAGAGAACCTGTGTGCCTCAAACTACATAGCCCACACGCTCTGGAACCCATAGAACTACAACTACAAAGCCCATGCACCTTGGAGCCTGTGCGCCACAACTAAAGAAGAGAAAACCCCCATGTCTCAACTAGAGAGAAGACCACGTGCTGCAACGAAGAGCCCACACGCTGCAATGAAAGATCCCGCATGCCTCAACGAAGATCCTGCATGCTGCCACTAAGACAAGATGCAGTCAAAGATAAATAAAATAAATAAATAACAAATAAATCTTAAAAAAAAATCACCCAGGTTCCACAATTTTTAACATTTTATCAAAGAACTGTCACTAGAGTCAAATATCTTCTTGTCTTCAGTTTTCTGAATTCAATCTTATTGGTCTGTGTCTGTGAAACAGCTTGGTATCTAATTCAAGCATGCCCTGATGGGAGAGGAAACTTCCTCCCTTCCAGATATTCTATCTACACTTATATCAGTGAGCACAATATAAAATAACTCTTTCCTTAAAGATGTCTCACTTTTAAATTATACTGTGATTTATTCTAAAAGAACCTATTCAAATACCTAGATACATTTTTTTTCCTAAATGTATTACTGCTGCTAAACCATTCATTTCTACTCCATCACTTTTTTTCTGATGGATGATAGAGTTAGATGCATGCCTTCAGATTTAGAACATGATGCCTAATCCAAAAGCCTGGTTTTATACATAAGGGATCTTGCTTCCAGTGAGATAAAGCAAATTCCTTGACATGAACCAGTGGCAAAAGGAAGCTAGACTGTGGAAATTCTGATTCCCAATCCAGCAGGCTTTTCCCTTAATTCAGACTGAGTTAGCAGGTTTAAATATATATATATATATATATATGATTACAAACCACACAGAAAAATTGAACCAAGTGGCAGAAGGTAAGAAATGTTCATGCTATGTAGGTGCACAGAAATCTATGTGACTGTGATAGATTAAATAGGGCTGCAAACTCTTTATTGCTATTTCTATTGAAAGAGAGATTATAGTCACCTCCCATTTGAATATAGGCTGAATTGAGTGATGATGTTTTTTGTCATTCTAATTTATTTTCTGGACTGTTCTATGAATTTTAACACATGTATAGATTTATGTAAGCACCACTATAATCAGGAAACAGACTGTTCCATCAGTCAATTCTGACACTATTTATATGGAGATAACATCAGTTTCCACAGGTTAAGGGCTCAGTCCTACAAGACAGCTCTCCACTTCAGATGCCTTTGACAAGTCCAAGTTGTTACCTGTGTTTCACACCAACTGCCTATAAATCAGAGGTTCCCATGAACTGCTCCGTAGGTTTGATTAATTTGCTAGAGTGTGTCCCAGAATGCAGGAGACCCATTTACTCACTAGTTTATGAGTTTATTACAAAGATTATTAAAGGATAACGATTCGACAGCCAGATGAAAAGATGCATAGGGTGAGCTCTTGAAGATAGGAGCTTTTGTCCCCATGGAGTTTGAGGACCAGAATGGTAGGATGTGGAAGTCTTCTGGTTCACTAACCTAGAAGCATTCTGCATCTTGTCCTTTTGGGGTTTTAGGGAGGCCTCATTATACAGGCATGATTGATTAAATCATTGGCCATTGGTGATTGATTCAACCTCCAGCCCCTCTCTTCAACACAAAATCAGGGGTGGGGATTGAAAGTTCCAACACTCTATTCTTGTTTGTTCTCATGGCAACCAACTCCCATCCTTAGGTGCTTTCCAAAAGTAATCTCAATAGTATAAACTTAGTTGTAATGGAAAGGGACTGGAAAATTAGTTATGAATAACCAGACACTCATTTCATCTTAATGGCTCTGAAACATTTTTTTCAGAACAGGAAGACTAGAGTTCAAATATTATAACAAAAGATACTACTATTTCTCTTATCACTAAGGAAATTCTAAGAATTTGGGAGCTGTAAGACAGGAACCATGGACAAAGACCATATATACATGGCAAACATATTTTGGTCATCTGAATGACCAAATACATATTTTTAATAAATCACACTATTGCACCTTTCCTAAATCATGACATTCAGTGATATGTTCTACATTACTACAGTTCCTTTCAGGAAGATCATATAAATGGAATCATATAGTGTGTAACCTTCTGAGACAGGTTTATTTCACTCAGTATAATGCCTTTGAGATTCATCCAAGTTGTTGTACATGGCAACAGTTTATTCCTTTTCCAACTGAGTAGTATTACAGTGTATGGGGGTAGCACATTTTGTTTATCCACATAGCAATCAAAAGATACTTGGTTTGCTTGTGGTTTATGGTGATTTGAACAAAATTTCTACAAATTATGCATAGGTTTTTGTGTTTACATTTCTCTAGGTTAAGGTTTGAGAAACTACAGCCTTCAGGCAAAACCCAGCCCACTGCCTGTTTATTTGTTTAGTTTAATAAAATTTCATTGGAATACAGCAATACCATTTAAGGGTTTTCTATGGCTTCTTTCACACTATAAAGACAGAGTTGAGTAGTTGCCACAAAACACTGTATGGCCCTTAAACCCTAAAATTTTACTATCTAGTTCTGAACAGAATAAGTTTGCAAACTCCTGATCTAGGATAAATATCCAGTGTGATATTTCTGTGTCATATGGTAATTGTATATTTATTTTTGAAGAAAATATCACATTAAAGTCTTGCTGAGATATCTCTACATGTACTTAATAAAATGGTTAAAAATTTTTTAAATACTGTCAATACCAAATGCTTATGAGGATGCAAAGTAAATGCAATTCTCATGCATTACTAATGAGAATTCAAAACGGTATGATCACATCAAAAAATATATATATATATATAACTGAATTGATTTTGTATAAGACATTGATGAAAGAAATCAAAGACATAAAAAAAACAGAAAGACATATGTTCATTAATTGGAAGACTCAATATAATAAAGTTATCAATTCTCCCCAAATTGAATTATAGAATTTAATAGAATTTATGTCAAAATCCTAGCAGGATATTTTTGTGTGTGTATTTATAAACAGGCTAATATTAAAATTTACATGGAAAGTAAAGAGAACTAGATAACTAAAACAAATTTGAGAGAGAAGAATAACGTCTTGAGAAATCTTACTCTTCAGTTTTACAATTTACTATAAAGCTAAGGTAGTCAAGACAGTACAGTATTATTGAAGGAATAGACACTTAGATCAATGGAAGGAAATAGAAAGTCCAAAAAGAGACCAAAAAAAATATGACCAATTGATTTTTGACAAAGATGCAAAGGAATTCAATGGAGAAATGATAATATTTTCAACAAATGGTTTTTGGAATAAATGAACTTCTGTTTCTTGTTTTTTGGAAACAAAGTATTTTATTTCTGGAGCAATTATAGATGATACTGTATTTTAAATTTTGGTTTCTGATTGTTTCTAACCTATCAAAATATTATCTTCTTAATTTTTTTTTCAGTTGCCCTTATATCCTGTAACCTTGCTAAACTCCCCAAATTCAATTAATAGTTTAGGAGGTTTTTGTTTTTGTTTTTGGAGGGTTGGGGCTTTTTGTGTATATAATCATGTTGTCTGTGAATACAGGTAAGTTTATATCTTCCTTTTTAATCTGTATGAAATTCATTTTTCTTATGGTATTGCACTGATACAGACTTCCAGGACAATGTTAACTGGGAGTATTCAGAGGGACTATTCTTGCCTGTTCTGTCACTATGATGTCAGCTGTAGGTATTTTGCTGACACCTTTATCGGTTTGAGAAAGTGACCTCCTATTTCTAGACTTCTTATGTAATAATGCCATATTATGATGTCTGTGTAACAGGTACTTATTAACATGTCTATATAATAATCCTAAAACTTATTTGAAGAAACTATACTGTCTTATGGAAGCAAATGATCAAGATATGAATAAGTGGTATTTATGTTATTGGATGGGAAGAATTATTATCAAAAATATAAATTATCTCACAATTGATATATGCATTTAATACAATTCAAATTAGAATTTATATTTTAGTTGTTATTAATTGGACAAAATTATTTTAAAGTTTATAGAGAGAAATTTATGCTATAGCACTGTCAAGAAAAGTTTGAACATATACTGAAGGGGAAGTTGTCCTCATCAATGACATACATATTATAATGCTACTATAATAAAATTAATAAAGTATTAGTATAAAATTGACAATGGAATCAAGTGGTATCAATTGAATTGTTTCCTATCCAAATTCATACACTGAAACCCTAATAACTATAACTAAAAATGTAACCTTTGTTGGAAGTAGGGCCTTTAAAGAGGTAATTAAGTTAAAATGAGTCCTTTAAGGTGGGCCCTAATTTAGTATGACTGGTGTTATAAAAAGAGGAAATTTGGACCCCAAAAATAAGCATCATGGATCTCATGGATGCTGGTGAACAGAGGAAAGACCATGTGAGGATACAGCAAGAAAGTGGACATTGGTGGACCAAGGAGAAGATGCCTATGAAGAAACCAAATTTACCAACAAACTTCATCTCCAACTTCTAGTTCCAGAATTGTGAGAAAATAAACTTCTGTCATGTAAACCACCTTTTAGTTCACAGAGTTCCTGGGAGAGGAATCATTCTGGAGGAGCTGATCCTCACCACATCCAAACTGAAGGATTATGTTTGCAGCTTTAAGCCACTTAGTTTTGGGGTGACTTGTTACAAAAGGATACTGGGGTACAATGTGTACTGCAAAACTAAAATTTTCATATCCAGAAAGTTCAATAAACTTTTTGGAAAAATGATGAAGAAAAAACCAGTTCAATAGAAAATTAGGGGAAGTCTATAAATAAGCAAATCGAGCAAATTCAAATAACCAGCACACTAATAAAAAACACTCAGATTCAGGAGTCAGGAAAATGCAGACTAAAGTAAAAGTGAGCTATCACTTTAACTGGTGAAACTGAGAAGACCTATAATACCTATCATTGATACTCATGTATATATTGTTGCAACCCTTTAGGAAAATGGTTTAGAAAAAATATCTATTAAAATAACATGAATTTTTGGAACAACTCCATTTGTAGAGATCTCTCTCATAGAAATAAATGCACTGCAGTATTTGGATATTTCAACATATAGCAATATTTATTATAGCATTATTTGTAGTGTCAAATTATTGGAAATAAAGTCAATGACCATTAAGTAGTTTGATAAATTACAGTTATCTGTACCAACACATATTATGCAACTCCCATATTGTGTAACCAGTTTGCTTGAAGGAATTTTTATGATGTATTACTAAGTAATAAATGTAATATAGAGAGCAGCAATTTACAACGAAAATTATATTTTGTAAACAAATACTGGCCCAAATAACAAAAGTAGCCCTTGTATATATGTCTCTATAGACATCTATATATGTTGTATATATAGTTATAAGAGTATGGAGAAAAGTTTAGATTGTTAACATATATTACCTGAGGGTGAGCATGGGCAACAATGCAGGTGTATGCAGAGGGGGAGAATGTAATGGAAGCAAAAGGAGAAACTACTCGACTTAAAACAGAGTAATACCCATTACGTGTAAGTGACACATGCTTAAATGAAAAGTGCAAGATGGAAAACAATGTGTAAAACATGATTCTATTTTTGTAAAACTCATATTTGTATTTAAGTGTGGCTTTATACAGCTGTACAACAAAGAAAAAAAAATTGTGATTGAATTCACTCCTGGTTGTTTGTTGATTACCTTGAGGACACAGGGTAGAATGGATTAGTATAGTAGCTTTACTCAAATATTTTATGTATACATAATTTTTATTGTGACATTTCACTTCTTAAAATAAACACATATTACTTTAATAACCTTAAGTACAATTAGAGGAATTTGGGGATTTTATTTTTTCAGCTTTTAAAACTAACTAAAGTCCTTACTTGACCCAGGTTCCCTTAGTTTTTACCTAATTTCCTTTTACTGTGCAAGGGTCTCATCCAGGATACCACATTACGTTTAATTTTCATGTCTTCTCAAGCTCTTCTTGGCTGTGACAGTTTCTCATACTTTCTTTTGCATTTTGATGAGCTTGGTAATTTTGAGGAAAACTGGTCAAATATGTTGTAGATTGACTCTCAATTTGGGTCTCGTAGACTGTCCCTCAATTCATCTAAGTTTTGGTGATTTTTCTCATGGTTAGAATGGGGTTATGGGCTTTTGGAGGAAGACTACAGAGTTAGAGTGCCACTCCCATTAGATCATATTAAAGATAGACACTGATTAACATGACTTGCCACTGTTTATGTTGGCCGTGTTCAGCTGGCTGAGTAGTGTTTGTCAGGTTTCTCCACTGGAAAGCTATTCTTCCCCTTTCCATTCGGTACTCTTTGGAAAGAAGTTACTTTCTGCTGCCCATACTTAAGAGGTGAAGTGTTACATTTCACCTTCCTGAGGGGGTAGTATATACATAAATTATCTGGAATTCTTTTGTTTAGGAAATCTGTCTATTCTCATTCTTTACTTAACTATTCAATCATTTATTTACATCGGTATAGACATACGAATATTTATTTTATACTTTGTTTTAAAATGTAGTGTATGTTATGTATTTGGTTGCTCAAATTGTTCCTGCTCTGGTTTTATAGGATCTTTCAAGTGGCTGCTGTGTCCTTTTGACATACCCACATTGGTTTGATTTTTTGAGCACTTTACTTTTTAGCACTACAAGGTTCTCTATACTCATTTGGTATATTTCTTTCTCAGGTCCTAGAATCAGCCATTACGCCAAAGAAGCCCTGGTTTCTTTTACTGGAGAATGGTATTGGAAACCAAATCTGAATGATCTTTTTAAAGTAGAATGGAGGCATTAAAGATTTGTAAGTAGAGGAATACACTCATACACACACATATACACACACAATATTTTAGACTTTAGTAGAAAGGTGAGATTCTAGAGTGGAGAGTCTGCAATGAGGAAGTTAACTAGAGTGGAATAGGTAAATTTTCAGCAGTATATAGTAAAACCCTGAGCAGTGGTTGCTCTGGAGTTACAAACCTGTTTGTTTGTTTTTTAGAATATGTTTGTGATCTAAGGACAGAAACTATGTCTCATTTATTACTCTCTCCCCAAATCCTAGCACAATGGAACAAAAGAAAGAAAAAAAGAGAGTGAGGGAAGAAAGGGGAGAGAAAAAATTTAAATGAGGGGGAAAAAAGGAAGGGAAAGAGGGAGTGAGAGGAGAAGAAATTGAGGGAGGAAGGGAAAGAAGCCTTCTAGAATAGGAATATAAAATGTTTTTGAGTATTTGATATACTGAAATCAGTTTATTTTTTCAGTGAAAATTATGCTATAATAATTACAGAAAATACATTTTGCTTTACAATTTGCAAAATTATTTAATACAATTATCACAGTTTATATTATGATGACAAATAATATAATAAACAATTTACCAAGTCAGGGTGTGCCAGAGAAAAGATGAAGATTTCATTGGGGATAGTTGTCATCTCAGTGATAAAACACATATTTCCAGAAATCTAAATAATAATCTTTGTCATCTGATAAAACACAAAACTTTGATTTATCAGCTTTTCCCAAAAATATGACAAAGAAATATATAATATTGTATTTACATTTAGAATTTTATTTAGAATTGTAATCATTCATTTATTTATTAAGGACTCAGGGGAATTAAAACTAAATGTAAGAAAAGGAAGAACTTTAGGTATTTTTAAGTTAACATTAAGAATTTCTGTTAGACTTCAGTAAACCCCAAATCACCTTACCTAAGCCTACTCTACCAGCCCCCAATGATGCAACTTACTGAGACTAATATTTTTGCTAAATTGTTGTAGATAATACAGGAGTGTCTGGTGACATGAATTTATATATGGATAAAATGTGACCAGTCTGCTTAATTTCCCTGAGGATGCAAACTTGGTAGAACAGCAAGAGTAAAAAGTCACTTTTTATTCTAAAAGAAGTACTAAATTCTTCCAGCAAACACACACATTTAGAACGTGCACTGTACTGTAAAATTAATTTTCTCTTTTTTATAGCTATCTATTTAATAACACATCCTCTGATATATTGAGTCTTTCATATTGATCTGGATAGTTTGAAATATAGAACTTCCCCTTTTCCACCTCCACATACATGCAAATAGGTTGTTGTTAGAAGTTATACCTTAGAAGTCCTTTGTATTTAAGTTTCTATTCCTTTATTATGTTTAAATTATGAAGTACCTACAATATTCCATGTATTTGGACTAGGTATTTTACATATTAACAAAATAAACACTCTTCATAATTTGTAATTTTTCTTCTTTGTAAAGCTAAGTGATATCACTGTGATTCTAATTCTTGGCTTTCTAAACTAAAGCATAACCCTTCAATTTTATGTAGCTTCCTTATGCTTCCAAGTTCTTGAAAGTTAAATGAAGTCATCCATAGCCTTAAACTATGTGAAGACAATAATGACAATTGATATTCTTGTTGTCATGTGATGGTCCTCTTAGAGTCCTTTCTCTCCTGAAAATGCTTCCCTTCCTGGCCAAATGTGATGCCTGAAATTCCACTACTGAAATCAGACTTTTCAACAGAATACATATGGAGTGCTCTTAAATATGCATGCAGGAAAAGAACAAATGTATATGAGATATGTGCAATATGTTATTTCCTGATCTATGCTGGTTCGTTAGTCTGAACAATATACCACTATACTTTATTATATATTACTACTATTTAAAAAAAAAAAAAACTAAGGTTCACAGAAAAGTCTATAACTACTAAATTTACTCATTTTGTAGGTAAGAGAGTCAGAAGTCAATCCTTTGGTGGCCTCTTAAGATAATACTCAGCTATTTCAAAACTAACCATGAGTAAAAGGCTTTATAGTCTCCTTATCATACATGATAGACTTCAAATTTCCTAGTATTATTTCCTTAATTTTTTAATCCTTTCCTTCCTACTTCTCCAGCATCATTCTTCACCATCTCTTTTTCTCTACACCATTTTAACCTTAACTTCACAGCAATTCCAAATACAGTAATGTGGCAGTCAGATTGCATTTCAGTTAATAAAAAATAACAATTAACTTCTTTCAGAATGTAGAAAATAATGTCATGAAAACTTGGATCTTCAAGAAGGAATAAAGAAAGTGGCATCATAAAGATGGTGACATAAGTCATTCAGTCTCCCGCACAAGAAAACCAGCTAGTAACTATCCATAAACAAGACACCATTGTGAAAATTCCAGAACACAAGGATGAAGCTGAAACAACCCTTTGGACAACAGAGGCCAAGAAGGACCACATTAGAAGGGTAAAAGGAGTGACTACATTGACTGGATTACCCCTTCCCCAGACTGGCACAGGGCTGCATGGAGAGGATTCCTCAAGGTCTCTGGTTTCTCCAGGGCGGAAAAGAGAAGGCAACGTAAACATTCAGTTCCCCTAGCATTTGTGGGTCACTTCCCAGGAGCCCCAGCTTGGTCTTGCCTCACATGGATTGTGTGTGTGTATTCTGGGGCGTTCTGCAAGTCTTGATGACTGGAGATCAGATTGTGCTGGAGAAGGAGGTGGGACTTTTACCAACCAGGGCTCAGAGATTAGCAGATTGAATTTCTCCTCACACTGGTGCCCATGTAGAGCCCAGCCAGAGGCTTTTCCAATCTGCAGAGCCGAGTCAGTGGTCCTGGTTGGCCAGGAAACATGGTGTATATTTTTGCCTGATTCAGGACCCCAAACAATGAAACTTGCCAGCCTTGGGGCCTATTCTGCTGCCCTGCCCAAGCAGGGACACTTGTTCATAACCCCACCCACTGAATACTACCTCCAGCCCCACTCAGTCAGGAAACCTAACCCAAGCACCTAGGAAACTGGATAGCCCATCCTACCACCCTACTTATAGAAGCACTTGAGCAAAGAGCTCAACTAGCTTGCCTGCAGAGCTAAACTGATGACCCTGTGTGACCAGGGAACTCAATATGCATTTTTGCCTGGTTTGGATACACACACAGTTAGCTGTGCCATCCATAGGACCAGTTTTTCATACCACTCAGGCATGAAATTAAATTCATAGCCCCCACCTTCCACTACTGAATACTCTCCCAAGCCCTGCCTGATGAGGAAAATTAACCAGAGCACCAAGGAAGCTATGTAGCCCATCCTACAATCCTCCTTACAATGGTACCCAAGAAGAGACCTCAGTCTGTGTCTCTGTCTACAGAGCCAAACCAGTGGTACTGTCTGGCCAGGAAGCTTGGTGGACAGCATTGCCTGATTTGGATCCCTAGTAACCTAGCCATGACATCCATGGAGCCTCTTCTATGGCTTCACTCAGATAGGGAAGCGAATTCAGCCACACCCATCTTCTGAGTACAGGACCCAGTCCTGCTTGACTAGGAAACCTGACCAAAGAATATAGGCAACTGCAGAGTCCATGCTACAGCTGCACTTTGGCGGAGCACCAAGACAGCAGTCATATCTAACTTTTCCCAGCAAGGAACAAACCCCCTCACCTTGATCTCACAATTTAGGCAGTGACCTTGTGAAAATAGAGGTCTCACTGGTAAGCCCACTTGCCCAGAGATCCTACCAACTACCACTACATGCCCAAGGATCCTACCAGCTACCAGAAACCCAAGCTGAGCTAACAGGTGGAGAATTGTCTTTGACATAGTGAACCTGTAAAATCTGGAAGAGTAGAGAACTTATTAAATGCTCAGATACCAAAAAAGGAATCATGGATCACACAGAATTAGATAAACATGACACCATCAAAGGAAACTAATAAAACTCCAATAATTGACCCTAAAGAAATGGAGATTTATAAACTCTCTGACAAATAATTTAGAATAAATCTAAGAAGTTTAGCAATCTACAAGAACACACATACAGATAACTAAACAAAACTTTAAAAACAATGTATGAACAAAATAAGAAGTCCAACAAAGGAATAGAAATCTTGACCAAAAAAAATAAAAAAGGCAGAAACCTACAGCTGAGGGATACAGTTATTAAACTTAACAACAACAACAACAACAATTCAATAGAGAGCTTCAATAACTGACTCGACCAAGCAAAAGAAAGAATCAGTAAATTAGGCCATTTGAAATTATTCAATCAGAGGAACAAAGGTAAAAAGAATAAAAATTAGGGGCTTCCCTGGTGGCACAGTGTTTGAGAGTCTGCCTGCTGATGCAGGGGACACGGGTTCATGCCCCAGTCCAGGAAGATCCCACATGCCACAGAGTGGCTGAGCCCATGAGCCATGGCCGCTGAGCCTGCATGTCCGGAGCCTGTGCTCCACAACGGGAGAGGCCACAACAGTGAGAGGCACGCGTACCACAAAAAAAAAAAAAAAAAAAAAGAATAAAAATTAATGAAGAAATCCTATGACTTATGAAATCATTATGGAAATCTCCGACAGAGAAGAGAAAGAGAAAGTCACAGAAAGCATATTTAAAGCAATAGTGGCTGAAAACTTCCCAAACCTGAGGAGGAAAATGGACATCCAGATACATAAGGCTCAGAGAATCTGAAATACATTGAACCCAAAAAGGGTTACACCAAGACAGTTTATAATTAGATTGTCAATAGTTAAAGACAAAGAGAGGAGGTTAAAAACAACAAGAGAAAAGGGACATCACATACAAGGGAATACTACACAAAACTAAAAGCAGATTACTCAAAAGAAACTTTGCAAGCCAGGAGAGAATGGAATGATACATTCAAAATATTGAAAGAAAAACTGTCAACCAAGAATACTATGCATTGATATATATATATATATATATATATATATATATATATATATATATATATCACACAATGGAATATTACTCAGCCATAAGAAAGAATGAAATGATGTCATTTGTAGAAACATGGATGGACCCAGAGATTATCATACTAAATGAAGTAAATCAGAAAGAGCAAGACAAAAACCATATGATATCACTTATATGTGGAATCTAAAGTATGACACAAATGAATTTATCTATGAAACAGAAACAGACTCACAGACATAAAGAAAAAAACTTGGTTGCCAAGAAGGAGGAAGGATTGATGAGGGATGGATTGGGAGTTTGGGATTAACAGATGCAAACTATTATATATAGAATAGATAAAAAACGAGGTCCTATTGTATAGCACAGAGAACTATATTCAATACCCTGTAATAACCCATAATGGAAATGAATTTAAAAAAGAAAATATATATATATATAAACTGAATCACTTTCACTTTGCTGTACACCAGAAACTAACACAACATTGTAAATCAACTATACATTAGAAAGCTGTTCTTCAGAAATGAAAGTAAGAGAAAGACTTTCCTGAACAAAGAAAAGCTGAGGGAATTCACCACCATTAGCCCTGCCTTATAAGAAATGCTAAAGGGATTTATTCAAGTAGAAAAAAAAGGTGCTAATTAAATTGTAAAACATATGGATGTATGCATAAATCTCATTGGTAATGATAAATATATAGTCAACATCAGATTCTCTAATATTAAAATGGTGGTGCATACTTCACTTAAAAATCTAATTTATAAGTAAAAAATATGTATTGAAAATAACCTAAGCTACAGTAATTGGTTATTTGATACATAATATAAAAATATGTAAATTGTAATATCAATAGCCTAAAATGTAGGGGTAGGGAGAAGTAAAAGTGTAAGATTAAAATGTGTTATTGAAGTTAAGTTTCTATCATCTTAAAATGTGATCTTATAAAAAAATATTATTTTAGGTAAGCCTCACAACAATCAAAAAAGAAAAAACTGTAATAGTAACACCAGATTATGATAAAATAATCAAGCCTATTGCTTCCAAAAGTCACATCATGCAAAACAGCAAGATAAGAAGCAAGAAACAAAGCCTCTATGAAACAGTCAGAAATCAATGAACAAGATGGCAATAGTAAGTTGAAAATTGCTTTAAGTGTAAATGGATTAAATTATCCAAATCAAACGATGTAGAATGGTTGATTAAATAAAAACAACAACAAAAACAGGAGCTAATGACATGCTGCCTAGGAGAGACCCACTTTAGCTTTAAAAGCATACCTAGACTGAGAAAGAATAGATGAAAAAAATATTTAAAGCTAATAGTAAAAAAAAAAAAACAAAAAAAACCCAAAAAAAAACAAAGATAGCTACACTTATAATCAGATAAAATAGACTTTAAGATAAAAATGGTTAAAAGAGACAAAGAGGTCATTATATGATGATAAAGGGGTCAATCTATGAAGAGTATGCAGCAATAGTAAATATTTATCAATTAATATTGGAGCACTAAATATATGAAGCAAATACTAACAGAAATAGAAAGATAAGCAAATAGCAATACCATTTTAATTGGGGATTTTAATACCCATTTTCAGCAATGGATAGATCATCTAGACAGAGAATCAATAAGGAAAAAAGAATATTTGAGCAACAGTCTAGACCAAACGAACCTAACAGATATATACTGAACATTGCATGCAGTGATACCAGAATACACATTCTTTTCAAATGTGAAAGAACATTTTATAGGATAGATTATTTGTTAGGACACAAACACATCTTAGCAAATTTAATAAGTTTAAACCCATGTCAAGTACTTTTTCTGACCACAATGATAGAAAATTAGACATCACTAACAAGAAAACTGGAAAATATTCCATTAATAGAATAAAAGATAAAGCTCATGATCATCTCAATAAATGCAAAAAATAATTTAACAAATATATCTTTAATGACTAAACACTCAAAAATTAGATATAGAAGGAGCACATTTAAATAAAATAAGGCCATATATGATAAGCCCACAGCTAACTTCAGACTTATTTGGATAGGTGGAATCTATCCCCCTAAGATTAGGAATAAGACAAGGTTGTTTATTCTCACCACTCCTATTCAACAAGGTACTGAAAGTCCTATCCGAGCAGTAAGGCAAGAAAAAAAAGGCATCAAGAAAGAAAGGAAGAAGTAAAATTATTCCTATTTGCAAATGACATGATTTTAGAATATAAAAAATCTTGAATAATCCACAAAATCTTAGATCTAATCAATGAATTCCATAAAGTTTCAGGATACAAAATCAACATACAAAAATAAGTATTATTTTTATATAATGAAAATGAATTATCAGAAAAAGAAATAAAGAAAACAATCCCATTTGCAATAACATCAACTATAATAAAATACTTAGGAATAAATTTACCCAAGGAGTGAAAGATCTCTACACTGAAAATTATAAGACATTGAAGAGAGAAATTGAAGAAAACACAAATAAATGGAAAGATATCCCATGTTCATGGATTGCAAGACTTAATATTGTTAAGATGTCCTTAGTACCCAAAGACATCTACAAATTCAATGCAATCTCTACCAAAATTCCAATGGCATTTTTCATGAAAGTAGAAAAAAATCCTAAAGTTTGTACGGAACCATGAAAAACCCAAATAGTCAAAACAATCCTGAGAAAGAAGAACAAAGCAGGAGGCATCTCACTTCCTGATTTCAAACTATATTATAAAGCTACAGTAATCAGAATATATGGCACTGGAATTAAAAACAAACACATAGACCAATGAAACAGGATTGAGAGCCCAAAAATAAATCCATGGATATAGTCAACTAATATTGTACAGGGGAGCCAAGAATACTCATTGGAGAAAAGACAGTCTCTTCAATAAATGATGCTGGGAAAATTGAATATTCACATGCAAAAAGAATGAATTCAGACTCTTTCTTACACCACTCACAAAAGTTAACTGGAAATGGATTAATGAATTAAAGGTAAGACTGGAAACCATAAAACTCCTAGAAGAAAACATAGGTAAGGAGATCCTTGACCTTCATCTTGGCAATGATTTTCTTGGATATGATACCTAAAACACAAGCAACAAAATAAAAAATAAGTAAACAAGCGGGACTACATCAAACTAAAAATCTTCTAAACAAACAAACAAAAAGAACCTGAAAAGACAGCTCCAGGTTTTTTTCTAAAGAAGATATTCAAATGGCCAACAAGTCCATGTAAAGATGCTCAGCATCAGTAATCATAAGCATAATGCAAATCACACACTTGTCTCACATTTGTCAGAATGGCTATTACAAAGAGAGATAGAGATAGAGATAGAGTTAGAGAGAGAGAGAAAGAGAGAGAAGGAGAGAGAGAAGTGCTGGTGTGCTGGTAAGTATGTGGAGAAAGGAAACCCTTGTACACTGTTGGAATGTTAATTGGTACAGCCACTAGAGAAAACAGTATTCAAATAGAACTACTGCGGATATATCAATAATATACAACATGATGTCTACATTTAACAATTATATGTTTTAACATTGCTAAGAGAATAAATCTTAAAAGTTCTCATCATAAAAAAAAAATTGAACTGTGTGAGGTGATGGATGTTAACTAAATTTATTGTGGTAATTATTTTGTATTTTATGCATATATGAAATCATATTGTACACCTTAAATGTACACAATGTTATATGTTAATAATACATTAATGAAACTGGAAAAATGTTTTGGAAAGCATAAAAAGAAGGAATAAAAATAAATAGAAATGATAAATATCTGAGTGACTATTAAATGTGATCTTGATTTCTCTCTTTATAACTTTAAAGGATAAGTGTTTAAGGGAAAAATAACAATACTTTATTGTGATATTTATAATATAAGCAGAATTACAAATATGTCAAAAAAAATCTAGATGGAAAACCAAATTTACTGTTGTACAGTAACAACATCAGAAGTAAAGTGATATACAAAATTCATTTGAAGTAAGCTTTGGTAAGTTAAGAATACACAGTGTAATTCGTAGGGCAACCAATATAAAAATACAAAGAGATATAGCTAAAACCCAATAGGAGTATGAATAGCATATAAATAAAATTTCATCATGTTGTTTTCTTTTTCTTTATTATTATGATTATCTGTTTTTCCTGCAATCATTTCTTTTTTACTGAGGTAAAAATCACATAACATAAAATTAACCATTTTTAAATGTACAATTCAGCGATATTTAGTACATTCACAAGTGTTTGCAATAATCATCTCTATCTAGTTTGAAAATATTTTCATCACCCCCAAAGGAGACCCTGTACTCAATAAATTGTCACTCTCCATTTTCTTCTCTTCCAGCTGCCAGCAACCACTAATCTGCTTCCTATCTCTATGATTTACCTATTTTGGCTATTTCATATAAATGAAATCAAATATTGCTCATGAGAGTATAAAATTGTAAAAACACTTTGATAAACAATGGAATACTACTCACTGATTTAAAAAGAAATACTGATATATGCATGGGTGCATCTCAAAACATTTTTAAATGAACAAAATCAGACACAGAAGTTTATATACTGTTTAATTTTGTCTATAAGAAGTTCATAATCAGTCAATGCTTATGTATGGCCATAGAAATTTACAACAGTGATTGCCTATGGGGAGTGGAGATGACCCAGAAGAAGACATAAAAAATGTTCTGGTATAATGGAAAGATTCCATATTTTAGTAGATGTGATGGTTACAAAGCTGTATGAATTTTTCAAAACTCATCAAGTTATACACTGAAGATCCTTTCACTATATATAAATTTGACCTCAATTTTGAAAGAGTAACACCAAGCAGTTATTTTTAAAATATAAATAGGAAAGAAACCATCCCTTGAGATCTGAGAATCTGGAACAAACATATTTAAAAATGATAAGTCCTTGATACTTAGACCTAGAAGAAACTTAAAGTTTCTTCATTCTAAACTCATTCTTCCTTATTTCAGAAAAGTAACAGTGGAGACCCAGATATAAATTTTCATTTACATTTCTATACATTAAAGTTGCATTTTTATTGTAATTTTTATTGAAGTATAGCTGATTTACAGTATTATATTAATTTCAGTGTACAGCATAGTGATTCAGTATTTTTACAGGTTCTACTCCATTAAAAGTTATTACAAGATAATGACTATAATCCCCTGTGTTGTACATTATATTCTTGTTGCTTATCAATTTTATACATAGTAGTTTGCATCTCTTAATCCCATACTCCTAATTTTCCCTTCCCTTCTTGACATTTCATTGTAATTTAAAAATTAATTTCTTAAAGTAAACTTCCAGATTGTAATTACTGAACTAGAGGAAAAATTTCACCAAAGTAGTTAGTCCAATTAGACTAATTCACTTTTTGGCTTTTTAATTGAAGAATACATACAGATAAATATACAAAATGTAGACACACAGCAAAACTGCCATAGAGATCAAGAAATAGAATAATACCAGCAAGACAGAAGAGACCTTTGTCCCAGGATGTTCTGTTCCTTCCCACATTGCCAATGGTAATGTCCATCCTGGCTTCTACAACTGAGTAGTTGTGCCTGTTTCTGAAATGCATCTAAATAGAATTTTACTGTATTTATTCATTGGTGTCTATCTTTTTTCCCTCAGTGATACTTTTATAAAATTTAATGGCACTCTTTTAAAAAAAAGCTGTAGTTCATTAAATAAATATACCACTATTTTTCCATTCTAACATGATACACTTTTTTCTAGCTTTTATATTACAAGCAATGCTACTGTGAAGATACTTGTACATTCAACTTGTTATACTTAGGCTTGCCTTTTTTTTTTAACATCTTTATTGGAGTATAATTGCTTTACAGTGGTGTGTTAGTTTCTGCTTTATAACAAAGTGAATCAGTTATACATATACATATGTCCCCATATCTCTTCCCTCTTGCATCTCCCTCCCTCCCACCCTCCCTATCCCACCCCTCTAGGTGGTCACAAAGAACTGAGCTGATCTCCCTGTGCTATGTGGCTAATTCCCACTAGCTATCTATTTTACATTTGATAGTGCATATATGTCCATGCCACTCTCTCACTTTGTCCTGGCTTACACTTCCCCCTCCACATATCCTCAAGTCCATTCTCTAGTAGGTCTGCATCTTTATTCCCATCTTTAGGCTTTCATTTTTATTGAATATTTCCTAGCAGTAGAAGTCCTGGATCATTAGTACATGATTGTTGATTTTTAGTAAATAGTGTTCCAAAGTGGATAAATCCGCTTATATTTCCATCAGCAATAAATTACTTATTGTTATTTATCCTCACTCACACTTTCTATTGTCAGTATTTTTTAATATTTCTCATTCTCATGGAGTTATCTCATTGTAGATCATTCATGTTTTCCTGATTATTAACAAAATAAGCACTTTCTCATAGGTTAAATGGCTAAGAGAATATTTTTTGTAAGATGACTATTCACGTTTCTTGCCTATTTTTAGGTTAGGTTGTCTGTTTTTGCAAGAATATATATTCCCTCTATATGCCATTTTCAAGTATGTGCTTCAAACATTTTCTCTACTCTATGGAATTCTTTTTAACCCTGGATAATGTGAAATTCTAACTTTTGGGGTTCAATTTAATTTCTTTTTTCAATTTTTATTTTTGTGTTTTATTTTAAAATCATTCCTTATACTAAATTCTTGAATATATTCTTCTACTTATTTTCTAAGAAATTTTTGTTCTGACTTTCATATTTTAAACTTCAATACATCTGGAATTTGTTTTTGAATGTTACGGTTCGATATCAATTTATTTCTCCATATGTATACAGAAATTTCCCAGCTCCATAAATTGAAAAAGTTGTCCTTCCCTCACTGTATTTATAGTGCCATCATTGTCATAAATTAAATGTGTCTGTTTATGTTTATATCTGTCTCATTTTTTGATCCATTGCATATATATATTTCAATCTATTTTTGTCCCACTACTACACTATCTTAATTATTTTTCCTTTACCAATGTCTTATCATGGTGATGCCTGGAAGTTTGCATTTACATATACATGTTATAATTAGTTTTTCAATAATCACACTCATGTCCACACAAAAATAACGACTGGGGTATTGTTTATGACTTAAGTAATTTTATAAAGAATTCATATTTTACACAATTTTGTCTTGCAATATATGAGACAAACGATGTTGTCTTTCATTTATATAGGTCTTCATCAATTTCTGTCAACAAAAATGTTTTAGTCTTCTCACCACTCCTTTGTAATATTGTCCTGAAAGTCATATATCAAAGCAATAAAACAAGAATTGGAAATAAAAGTTATACAGAATGAAAAGAGAAAAAAGTTGTCTTCATTCCAAATGGTATGATTGCCTATGTAGAAAATCTGAAGGAATCAACAAAGAATAAAACGTCTGGAAATTAATAAGAAATTATAAGAAAATTGCAGGATAGAAGGTTAATACAAGGATACTTCATTTTATTGTGTTTCACTCTATCACACTTGGCAAATATTGCATTTTTTACAAATTGAAAGTTTGTGGCAACTCTACATCAAGCAAATCAATTGGCACCATTTTTCCAATGGTTTCTGCTCACTTCATGTTTCTATGTTACATTTTGGTAATTTTCATAATATTTTTAACTTTTTCATTATTATATTTGTAATGGTGATCTGTGATGAGGAGTCCTTTATGAAGCTACTATGACTTGCTAAGGATTCAGATGATGGTTAGCATTTTTTAATAATAATTTTTAAAATTAATGTATGCACATTGTTTCTTAGACAATTAATGGACAGTATAGTATAAACATAAATTTTATATCACTGGGAAACAAAAAATTTCTGTGACTCACTTTATTGTTATATTTGCTTTATCGTGTGGTCTGGAACTGAACCCAAAATATCTCCAAGGTATGCGTATATACAAAAGTCAATCCTTTTCCAATAAACCAATAATGGACAAGTGGCATTTGAAATTAAAGCACAATACCATTTACATTAACATTCTCCCAAATGAAATGCTTAGATATAAATCTAACAAAATATGAACAAGGTCTATATGTGGAAAATTACAAAACTTTGATAAATAAAAAAATAATTAAATGAATAAATAAATGGAAATATATTCCATGTTCATGTATAGGAAGACTCAATGTTGTAAAATGTAACTTATTTCCAATATAATCTATGGATTCAATGCAATCTCAATTAAAATCTCAGCAATTTATTTTGTACATATCAACAAACTGATTCTAGAACTTATATAAAAAGCAAAAGACACAGAATAGCAAACAATATTAAATGAGAAGAACAAAGTTAGAGAACTGGCATTACTTGATTTCAAGACTTATCATAAAGTTATAGTAATCAAGATGTGGTATTGGCAAAAGAATAGATAAATAGATCAGTGGAATAAAATACAGAACGCAGAAATAAACCCCATAAATATAGTAAAAAAAATATTTGAAAAAGGAGCAAAAATGATACAATGAAACAAAGGTAGTATCTTCAACAAATGCTGCCAGAATTACTGGACTTTCACTTTCAAATAAATAAATAAATAAAATTTAAAAATTAAAAAAAGAGAATCTAGGCACATACCTTACACTCTTCACAAAAATTAACTCAATATTCACCATATACATAAATGTGAATCCAAAGCTGTAAAACCCATAGAAGATAATAGAAGAGAAACCCAGGTGACCTTGGGTATGGCAATGACTTTTTTGACATAACATCATAGACATGATCCATAAAATAAATAATTTATAATTTAAACTTTATTAAAAACTTATACTCTGGGGAAGACAAGGTGAAGAGAATGAGAACACAAACCCCAGACTGGAAAAAAATGTTTACAAAGTAAGTATCTGATTAAAGACTGTTATTTAAAATACATAAAGAACTCTTAAAAATCAATAATAAAAAAACAACCTAATTTAAAAATGGCCTTAAGACCTGAACAGACACCTCATCAGGAAGATATACAGATGGCAAATATGCAAATGAAAATATTTTTGCATTATATGTCATCAGGGAAATGCAAATTAAAACAACAATGAAATACGCTACACACCTATTATATTAGCCAAAATCAGGAACACTAAACACCAAATGCTGGCAAAGATTAGGAACAACAGGAGTTCTCATTCATTGTTGGTGGGAATGTAAACTGGTATAGTTTGGCAGTTTCTTAAAAATTTAAAACCAAACATACTCTTACCATGTATTCCAGCAATTGCACTCCTTGATATTTACCCAAATGAATTAAAAACTTATGTCCACAGAAACAAAACAAAACAAAACAAAACTTATGTCCGTGGATTTTTATACCAGCTTCATTTACAATTGCCAAAACTTGGAAGCAACCAAGATATCTTTCAGGTGAATGGATGGATAAATTGAGGTACGTCCAGACAATGGAATATTTATTCAGCACTAAAAATAACTGAGCAATCAAGCCACGAAAAGACATGGAGGAGCCTTAAATGCATATTACTAAGTGACAGAAGCCAATCTGAAAAGGCTACATACTATATGATTCAACTTATATAATATTTTGGGAAAGACAAAACTCAGGGGACGTAGAATGATGAGTGGTTGCCAGGAATTAGGGGGCAAGGAGAGATGAATCTGTGGGACATAGAGCATTTTTAGGGTGGTGAAACTAATCTGTATGATGCCATGGTAGACATATGTCATTATGTATTTGTCAAAACCCATAGAGTAAACCGTAATGTAAATTATATACTTTGAGTGATGGTGATATGTCAATGTAGTCATCAAGCATGACAAATGCACCACTCTGATGAGAGATGTTGGTAGTGAAGGCTATGCATCTGTAGGGACAGTGGGTATAGTGAATTCTCTGTACTTCCCATTCAATTTTGCTGTGAACCTAAAATTTCTCTGAAAAATAAAGTGTTAAAAATTTGTTTGAGTATTTTACAGCTTTCTAAAGGGAGGACGTATCATACTGTTTCTCTATTAGATTCATTCCCAGGATTGTAATATTTTTGTAACTTTTATTTTATATTCTAACTAGTGGTGGCTGATATAGATAAAAACAACTGAATTATGTATACTAGCCTTTTATCCAGTAAAATTGTTAAACTCAGTAATTCTAATAATTATTTGCCTATTATTTTGAATTTTGTCATATTGAATCAATTGATTCAAAAACAGTAGCATTTTTATTTCTTCTTTTTAAATCTTAAATATTTTATTTCATTTTATTTTACTTTGGTTTATTGCATTAGTAGCTCCAGAACAATAATGAAGACAAGTGGCAATGTTATGAATCCTTATGCTTTCCTAGTCCCACAGAGGAAGGGTTCTTTATTTCCTCATTAACCATTAAGCATGACACCTTTCTGTGTGTGTGTGGGGGGGGAGGGGTGTTGTTTTTGTTTCTTGTAGATTAAGGACATTCTCTTTATTCTTAGCTTGGAAAACGTTTTTAAAATACAATGGATGTTATATATTATTAAATACTTCTACTTCATTTATGGAAATAATTTCATGTATTTTCCATATATAAATCAACCATGTATCTCTGGAATAAAACCAAATTGTTCATCATATATTATTCTCTATACATATCACTGGGTTTTGTTTGCTCAAATTTTTGTGTCTACATTCTTGAGTGATATTGCCTTAAATTTCTTTTTATTGTAATATTCTTATCAAAACTTAGAATTAAAAATATGCTGACCCCATAAGAGTTCCCTTTTTTTAATTCTTTTGGAAAATTTGCATAAATTGATATGATTTCTTTCTTAATTATTCAATAGATTTCACTCATAAAGACAAAAGGGCCTGAGATTTTCTTTGAGGGAAGTTTTTTTTTTTTTTTTTTTTTTTTTTTTTTTTTTTTTTTCCGATACGCGGGCTTCTCACTGCTGTGGCCTTTCCTATTGCGGAGCACAGGCTCCGGACGCACAGGCTCAGTGGCCATGGCTCATGGGCCCAGCCGCTCCACGGCATGTGGGATCCTCCCGGACCGGGGCATGAACCCGTGTCCCCTGCATCGGCAGGCTGACCCTCAACCACTGTGCCACCAGGGAAGCCCTGAGGGAAGATTTTAATTACAGATTTCTTTAAATAGAAATAAGATAATTTTTTATTTTCTATTTTTTTTGTATCATGTTTAGTAAGCTATATTTTTCTGTGAATTGATCTATTTCTATTTGTTTCAAATTTACTAGGACACTTGTTTATAATATATGAATCTGTATCTGAATAGATGGATAGATAGACAAACATAGAGGTAGAGATATATTCCAAGCTTATCTGTTAGTCTATTTCTTTCCTCAAGTATATCTGGACATTTCTGAGAGTTTTTCTAATAAAGTGAAACATTCATATAGAAAGTGCAATAAATCATATATGCATCATCCAATAAGTATCTCAAAGTGAAGATACTCTCACAACTATCAACCAGGACAAGAAAGAGAAAATATCATCCCCACACAAATCCATTCTCCTATTCTCTACCAATAGGTAGCCCCTCATATCTCACCAAAGTTAATCATCTGCCTGGATTCTGATATTATATTATTTGTCATGAATTTGAACTTTGAATACATATGGAATTTTATAATATTCATCTGTGACACGTTTACGTGTATGTGTGTGTCTACTTTCTCTCAACCCAATATTTATAATATTTATCTATGTGGCTTGCCTTTTCACTCCTTTAATTATATAATTTTATAAACAGAGTACATTCGTAGTTTGTTCGTTTTAATCACTGTACACTTTCTATTATAGGAATACGCCAAAATGTATGTATTCATTGAAATGCTGATAGACATTTGGGTTGTTTTTAGTTTTGGGCTATTATATTAAATTATGCTATATATTTTGAAGACTTTGGTGCACATTTGCACATACCAATTGGATATACACCTAAGAATAAAATTGGTGGGTCACAGAGATTGTGCGTGTGTTCTGTATTAGTAGATTTTGACAGATAAGTTTGTAAGGTTGTGGTCCTTATTTCTACTCCTGTTAACAGTAAATGGGAGTCCTTACAGCTCTACATTCTCACCAAAAGTTGGTATTACATAATAATTAACATTAGCCATTCTGCTGGGTTTTTAATGTATCTCATTATAGAATTAATTTTTGCTTCCTTGATTTTTAATGATATAAAACATTCTTTTATAGATTTATTGGCCATTTGGCCATTTTCTTTTTGAAACACCTGCTCAAATTGTTTGTTCCTTTTCCTATTGGTAGTCTTCTTGTTTTTGGAGGAATTATTTATATAACCTGTATAGGACCCTATGTCACTTACATATGTTGCAATTACATTTTCCTACACATTGGCTTACCTTTTTGCTTTCTTAATGGTGTCTTCACTAAGTGTTCTTTATTCTAATGTAGCACAATTTATCAATTCCTTTCCTTTAGGATCAATGCTCTCTATTTCATATTAAAGAAATTTCTTCCTGCACCCAAAGATATGAAGCTATTATCCTATGTTATAAGGTAGACAATTTATTTTTGTCACAATTAAATCTATAATCCCCTTGCAATTTATTTATGTGTAAGGCTTGAAGTAGATTATCAATGCCCATCTTTTTTTATAAATTTAATTATAACTGACATACAACATTATGTTAGATCAGATGTACAATGTAATGATTTGATATGAAATAATGAAATAATCACCATAATAATTCGAGTTAACATTTGTCACCATACATAATTACAATTTTTCCCTTGTAATGAAGACTTTGAAGAAGTCTTCAAAGTTGCTATTCTCTTAGCAACTTTCAAATATGCAATAGAGTATTATTAACTATAGTCACAATGCTGTACATTACATTCCCTTGACTTATTTATAAGTGAAGTTTGTAGCTTTTGACCTCCTTCACCCATTTTGCCCACCATCTACCCCCTGACTCTGGCACCCACCAGTTTGTTCTTGGTTTCTATGCGCTTTCTTTTTTTCTTTTAGATTCCACATATAAATGAGATCATGTGGTATTTGTCTGTCTTTCTCTTTCTGACTTATTTCACTTAACATAAGCCTTCAAGGTCTATCCATGTTGTTGTAAATGACAAGATTTCATTCTTTTCTATGGCTGAATAGTATTTCTGTCTAGCCATAACATATCCATTCACCCATCTGTGGGCACTTACATTGTTTCCATATCTTGGCTATTGTAAATAATACCGCAGTAAATGTGGTGGGGCTAATATTTTGTCAACATAGTGTTTTTGTATTCTTCAGATAAATAAACAGAAGTAGAATTGCTGGGTAATATACAATTTGTATTTTTAATATTTTTGTGGACCTTCCACATTGTTTTCCATGGTGGCTGCAACAATTCACATTCCCACCAACAGTGCACAATGATTCCCTTTTCTTCATCTCCTTGTCAACACTTGTTATTTCTTATCTTTTTGATAATAGTTATTCTAACAGATGTGAGGTGATATGGTTTCCCTGATGATTAGTCATATTGAGCATCATTTCGTGTACCTGTTGGCCACCTGTATGTCTTCTTTGGAAAAAATGTCTATTCAGGTTCTCTGCCCATTTTTAAATTGTATTATTATTATTGCTATTGAGTATCTTTTTATATAGATTTGGAATTTTCTCAGCAACATTATTTGAAAAGATTGCATATGTAAGTTTTTAAAAATTTCTCTTGGCAATAGTCTTTGATAGTTTCCATGTGGAATATTGGACATTATTTTATTAGATTTATTCCAAGGTATTTAATGTTATTTGCATCAATACAAATATTTTTATTTTCTAAATTTCAGCTTCCATATGTTGCTGAAATATAGATTTACAGTTGACGTTTAATCAACTAATCTTTCTATATTGACTTGTTAATTTTAATAGCATATGCCTATATTCTTACATTATGTACAGAAATCTAGTCCTCTTCAAATGTTAAAAGTTTTATTATTACATGTTTTTTGCACTGGGTAGAAAAACCTCCAGTATAATAGTAAATAAACCCTGAGATAGCAAGCATTTTTGAGTACTTTCCAAAGTCAGAGGGAAATGGTAACAATATTTCATCATGAAGTAGAGCATTTGCTGTGTTACATGGTATCAGATTAAAAGAAATTGTGTTCTTCCTAGTTTTCTGAGAGGTTTTTTTTTCTTTTAATGTATTTTGTATGTATTAAAGTCATTGTACCTATTGCCGTATTTTCTCTAATAAAAATGTGCAATATTCGACATAGAATATTATATATTTTAGTATGTATTTATTGCAAATAAACTTATTTTATTAAAATATACAATAAATAAAGAAAAGTACACAAGTTACGAATGTATAGATTGACTAATTTTTCATTCATTTTCATAGTTTTTGTTTCACATGTCCTGGCTTTTGTATTAGAAGTATATCTAAGAGTAGAGTTACTGGATCATAGACTATACAAAATTTTAGTAGATACTATCAAACACTTTTACAAAGAAATTGTATTAATGTATGCTCCTACAGCAGAGTATGGAAACTTCATTTCCATACTCACACCAACATCTGTTCCAATCCAAGAACATGGTATATCTCTCCATCTTTCATTATTTTCATCAGTGTCTTTGAGTTTTCTACCCACAGGTCTTTTGTCTCCCTAGGTAGGTTTATTCCTAGGTTTTTTATTATTTTTGTTGCAACGGTAAATGGGAGTGCTTCCTTAATTTCTCTTTCAGATTTTTCATCATTAATGTATAGGCATTCAAGAGATTTCTGTGCATTAATTTTGTATCTTGCAATGTTACCAAATTCATTGATTTTCTCTAGTAGTTTTCTGGTGGCAACTTTAGGATTCTCTATGTGTAGTATCATGTCATCTGCAAACAGTGACAGTTTTACTTCTTCTTTTATAATTTGTATTCTTTTTATTTCTTTTTCTTCTCTGATTGCTGTGGCTAGGACTTCCAAAACTATGTTGAATAATAGTGGTGAGAGTGGACATCCTTGTCTTTTTCCTGATCTTAAAGGAAATGCTTTCAGTTTTTCACCATGGAGAATGATGTTTGCTCTGGGTTTGTCATATATGGTCTTTATTATGTTGAGGTAGGTTGCCTTTATGTCCACTTTCTGGAGAGTTTTTATCATAAATAGGTGTTGAAATTTGTCAAAAGCTTTTTCTGCATCTATTGAAGTGATCATATGGTTTTTATTCTTCAATTTGTTAGTACGGTGTACCACATTGATTGATTTTTGTATGTCAAAGAATCCTTGCATTCCTGGGACAAATCCCACTTGATCATGGTGTATGATCCTTTTAATGTGTTTTCGGATTCTGTTCGCTAATATTTTGTTAAGGATTTTTGCATGTATGTTCATCAGTGTTATTGGTCTGTAATTTTCTTTTTTTGTGATATATTTGTCTGGTTTTGGTATCAGGGTGATGGTGGCCTCACAGAACGAATTTGGGAGTGTTCCTCCTTCTGTAATTTTTTGGAAGAGTTTGAGAATGATAGGTGTTAGCTCTTCATTAAATGTTTGATAGAATTCACCTGTGAAGACATCTGGTCCCAGGCTTTTGTTTGCTGGAAGATTGTTAATCACAGTTTCAATTACATTAGCTGTGATTGGTCTGTTCATATTTTCTATTTCTTCCTGGTTTAGACTTTGAAGGTTATACCTTTCTAAGAATTTGTCCATTTCTTCCAGGTTGTCCATTTTATTGGCATAGAGTTTGTTATAGTAGTCTCAGGATACTTTGTATTTCTGCGGTGTCTGTTGTAACTTCTCCTTTTTCGTTTCTAATTTTATTGATTTTAGTCCTCTCCCTCTTTTTCTTGATGAGTCTGTCTAAAGGTTTAAAAATTTTGTTTATCTTCTCAAAGAACCAGTCTTTAGTTTTATTGATCTTGCTATTGCTATTTATTGATATTGCTATTTTTTCTGTTTCTAGTTCATTTATTTCTACTCTGATCTTTATGATTTCTTCCCTTCTGCTAACTTTGAGTTTTGTTTGGTCTTCTTTCTCTAGTTCCTTTACGTGTAATGTTAGATTGTTCATTTGAGACTTTTCTTGTTTCTTGAGGTAGGATTGTATAACTATAAACTTCCCTCCTAGAACTGTTTTTGCTGTAACCCATAGGTTTTGGATCTCCGTGTTTTCATTGTCATTTGTCTCTAGGTATTTTTCGATTTCCTTTTTGATTTATTCATGGATTTCTGTTATTTAATACCGTACTGTTTAGCCTCCATGTTTTTTTTTTTTTTTTTTTTTTTACGTTTTTTCCCCTGTAATTGACTTTTAATCTCATAGTGTTGTGGGCAGAAAAGATGCTTGATATGATTTCAATTTTCTTAAATTTACTGAGGCTTGATTTGTGACCCAAGATGTGAACTATCCTGGAGAATGTTTCCTGCATACTTGAGAAGAAAGTGTAATCTGCTATTTTTGGATGGAATGTCCTATAAATATCAATTAAATCTATCTAGTCTTTTGTGTCATTTAAAGCTTGTGTATCCTTATTAATTTTCTGTTTGGAAGATCTTTCCATTGGTGTAAGTGAGGTGTTAAATTCTCCCACTATTATCATGTTACTGTCAATTCTCTCTTTTATAGCTGTTAGCAGTTGCCTTATGTATTGAGGTGTTCCTATGTTGTGTACATATATATTTATAATTTTTATATCTTCTTCTTGGATTGATCCCTTGATCATTATGTAGTGTCCTTCCTTGTCTCTTGTAACATTCTTTATTTTAAAGTCTATTTTTTCTGTTATGAGTATTGCTACTCCAGCTCTCTTTTGATTCCCATTTGCATGGAATATCTTTTTCCACCCCCTCACTTTCAGTCTATATGTGTCCCTAGATCTGAACTGGGTCTATTGTAGACAGCATATATATGGGTCTTGTACTTGTATCCATTCAGGAAGCCTGTGACCTTTGGTTGGAGCATTTAATCCATTCATGTTTAAGGTATGTATTGATATGTATGTTCCTATCACCATTTTCTTAATTGTTTTGGGTTTGTTTTTGTAGGTCCTTTTCTTCTCTTGTGTTTCCCACTTAGAGAAGTTCCTTTAGCATTTGTGGTAGAGCTGATTTGGTGGTGCTGAGTTCTCTTTGCTTTTGCTTGTCTGTAAAGCTTTAGATTTCTCCATTGACTCTGAATGAGATCCTTGCTGGATAGAGTAATCTTGGTTGTAGGTTATTCCCTTATCATCACTTTAAGTATATCATACCACTCCCTTCTGGTTTGTAGAATTTCTGCTGAGACATCAGCTGTTAACCTTATGGGAGTTCCTTTAAATGTTATTTGTCATTTTTCCCTTGCTGCTTTCAATAATTTTTCTTTGTCTTTAATAGTTGCCAATTTAATTACTATGTGTCTCAGCATGTTTCTCCTTGGGTTTATCCTGTATTGGACTCGCTGTGCTTCCTGGACTTGGGTGGCTATTTCCTTTCTCATGTTAGGGAAGTTTTCAACTATAATCCCTTCAAATATTTTCTCAGGCCCTTTCTCTCTCTCTTCTCCTTCTGGGCCCCCCTTAATGTGAATGTTGTTGCATTTAATCTTGTCCCAGAGGCCTCTTAAGCTGTCTTCATTTCTTTTCATTCTTTTTTTTTTTTTTTTCTTTTTCTGTTCTGCAGCTGTGAGTTCCACCATTCGGTCTTCCAGGTCATTTATATGTTCTTCTGCCTCAGTTATTCTGTTGTTGATTCATTCTAGGGTATTTTTCATTTCAGTTATTGTATTGTTCATCTCTGTTTGTTTGTTCTTTAATTCTTCTAGGTCTTTGTTAAACATTTCTTACATCTTCTTGATCTTTGTCTCCATTCTTTTTCTGAGCTCCTGGATCATCTTCACTCTCATTATTCTGAATTGTTTTTCTGGAAGGTTGCCTATCTCCACTTCATTTAGTTGTTTTTTTCAGGGTTTTATCTTGTTCCTTCAACTGGTATACAGCCCTCTGTCTTTTCATCTTGTCTATCTTTCTGTGAATGTGGTTTTTGTTCCATGGGCTGCAAGATTGTAGTTCTTCTTGCTTCTGCAGTCTGCCCTCTGGTGGATGAGGCTACCTAAGAGGCTTGTGCAAGTTTTCTGATGGGAGGGACTGGTGGTAGGTAGAGCTGGCTGTTGCTCTGGTGGGCAGAGCTCAGTCAAACTTTAATCCACTTATCTGCTGTTGGGTGGGGCTGGGTTCCCTCTCTCTTGGTTGTTTGGCCTGAGGTGACCCAACACTGGAGCCTACCCAGGATCTTTGGTGGGGCTAATGGTGGACTCTGGGAGGGCTCACACCAAGGAGTACTTCCCAGAACTTCTCCTGCCAGTGTCCTTGTCCTCATGGTGAGACACAACCAACCCCTGCCTCTACAGGAGATCCTCCTACACTAGCAGGTAGGTCTAGTTCAGTCTCCTATGGGGTGACTGCTCCCTCTCCTGTGTCCTGATGCACACACTACTTTGTGTGTGCCCTCCAAGAGTGGAGTCTCTGTTTCTCCCAGTCCTGTTGAAGTCCTACAATCAAATCCCACTAGCCTTCAAAGTCTGATTCTCTAGGAATTCCTCCTTCCTTTGCTGGACCCCCAGGTTCAGAAGCCTGACATGGGGCTCAGAACCTTCACTCCAGTGAGTGGACTTCTGTGGTATTAGTGTTTTCCAGTTTGTGATTCACCCACCCTGCAGTTATGGGATTTGATTTTATTGTGATTGTGCCCTTCTTACTATCTCATTGTAGCTTCTGCTCTGTCTTTGGATGTGCAGTATCTTTTTTGGTGGTTTCCGGTGTCTTCCTGTCAATGATTGTTCAGCAGTTAGTTGTGATTCTGGTGTTCTCTCAAGAGGGAGTGAGAGCTGATATGCTTCTGATAAAAAAAAACAAAACAAAACAAAAAAACAAAAAAACCCCTACATAAATACAAATAAAAGTGCACACAGAACTATCAAGTTCTATGATATTTTCTACTCACCTTCTAGATATCCCTATTATATTTTTAGTTTATCTGCTCAATATTGAAAATAAAAATTTGTCCAAAAATATATTTTACAAAAACATAATCATGAATTAAATACTTTAAATAACTCAGCAACTATAAAAAAACTTTACTTTTTTTTTTTCCAATTTAAGGATATTTTTCTAGCGCTTCTTGGTAAAGATTATAAAATAGTTTATCTATGTCTGATTGATTACCTTATTAATTTGTTATAGACTGGGATTATGGTGTTGTCAGCAAAAAAATCAGAAATAATTTTAAATAAAAATATTTAGTTGTTGTGAAGGCAATTTACTGGTTTTGATGAGCTAAATCACTTGGGTTCAACACTGAAGAACATGTATCCATACTTATTAATTTACTTAACAAACCAGGACAGATGCTTCCAGTAATAGCTTACTGTATAAATTGGCCTAATCCTCCTGAAGAGAAAAACTAAACAAAACAAAACACAAAAAAAAGTATAAGAAAATAAAACAAAATTAAAGTGAAATACCACTGGATGAGTTCCAGGAAAAAAAAAAATCTTGGAACATAAGCTATCATTTGGGATCATATTAATTTTGAAGGCATCTGTCAAATCTGGAAAAGTCTACTGAAGCTACGAGAATATTGAATGTTAAACAGAACATTTTAGAAACTCATGGGATGGAGATAAAAATTAGAATTCAGGAAATACCAAGAAAAGTGGATATGCCTTGACAAATCTTTACATTATAGTCTGCAGACAAGGCTAAATTGGACTAAAATATAAAATTGTCAGAAGAAATACAGTCATATAACCTATACAAGAATTGTACCCAAGCTGCTCACACACTGTGCAGCCCCCTCACTCACACTGTCTTTAAAAACCCTTTGCCTGTGCTGATATGTCAAGATGGTTTTTAAGGACACTAGTCTTCCATCTTCTTGTTTAGTTGGCTTTCTTGAATAAAGTTGCTTTCCTTGTCTCAGCACCTTGTCACTCAACTTACTGGCCTGTCAGGTCATGTGGTGAGTAGCACAACCTCAGTTTGGTAACAGATTTAGATAGAAAGATAGAAGGAAAACAACTTCTAGATAATAGCATATGCAAATGTACCAATGATTTTGGGAATGGCAAATATTTCCTAACTATACTGCAAAATGAAAAGTCCAATAAATTGGACTATGCTAAAGCTAACAATGTCTATTTATCAAAAGATATGATTTGGAGTGAAATGCCTCAGAGTAGGAGAAGATATTTTTAATACATACATTTGATGTATGATGAGAATATATAAATTAAAATCCTAATATATAGTTAGAAAAATCTGAAATAAACTTTTACACATCACCAAAAGGAAACCCCAAGGACCGAAGAACATACCAAAAATGTTCAACTTTAACCTTTAGAGGAGTACAAATTAAGCCAAAATGAGATGCAACTATACTGTCACCAGAGTGACAAAAGTTAAAAAGACTGACATTGCAAAGTGTTGGTGTGAGTATGGAAATGAAGTTTCCATACTCTGCTGTAGGAGCATACATTAATACAATTTCTTTTTACAAGTGTTTGATAGTCCTTTATGAAGCTTTATGAAAGCTTCATAAGTCCTTTATGAAGTCCTTTATGATTGGGAATATAAAATGGTAAAGCTGTCATGGAAAACAATATGGTGGTTCCTCAAAAAATTAAAAATAGAACAACCATATGAATCAGCAATTCCACTTCTTGATATATATCCAAAAGAATTGAAAGCAGAATCTTAAGTAAATATTTCCATGTTTATAGCAGCATTATTCACAATAGCTAAAACGTGGAAGCAACCCAACTGTCTATCAATAGATAAATGGATAAACAAAAGGTGGTATATACATTCAATAAAATACCATTCAGTCTTAAAAAGGAAGTACATTCTTGTATATGCTGCTACATGGATGGTCCTTCAAGGCATTATGCTGAGTGAAATAAGCCAATCCAAGGATAAATACCTTATGATTCTATTTATGTGACATACTTAAAGTAATCATATCATAGTGACAGAGAGTAGAATGGAGGTGGCCAAGGACTGGGGAAAGGGAGAATTGGGAATTATTATTTAATGGGTATAGAGTTTCAATTTTACAAGATGAAAAGAATTATGGAGATGGATGTTGGTGATGGTTGCATTAGGAACATTCTGAATGTATTTAATACCACTGAACTCTATACTTAAAAATCATTAAGATGATAAATTTTATGTTATGCATATTTTACAAAAATTAAAAAAAAAATAAAGGGGGAAATACCAGGAATCTGACTGACTGATTCACTTTTCTATATGCTGTATTGAAATTTGGACCCATAATTGAAGAATCATATATGAACAAAATGTAAGTTATGCCCACTTTGGTCTCTGGGAACTTTCTACTTAGCCCAACATAGTTATCTCTGATTAATTTAAAAAATACTCACATGGATTTTATTTCAAAGAGAGTGAAGGAGCATTCTTCTCTGAAAGTTTATGTTAATGAAGTAGTTATTATATAATGGATTTCTTCTGAATCCAAAGAAAAAACAATACCTATTATGCTGTATTTGAGTCAAAACTCATATTATTCTGTTCTTTATTCAGCTTTTATTTTGAATATTTGCTAAAGATTTTTGGTTGATCCTCCTCAAAATGTACTAAGATAGTTTCATCTCTGTCATTTCCTGAAATGTGATATTGTATCCTGAAAATTCCATGTGCATGTCAGTTGACAAGTTATTGCAAACACAGTTAAAACTAATTACAGGTGGTGTTGGTGTTGCTGTTGTTGTTATACAGCTGTTTTTGTATATAATAGGATCCTTTGAAGAGTCTTTTGTGATAGAAAAGATAGTATTATAATCAACATTTTGTAAATCAGGTATTTAGCTAAAGTGAAGTAGCTATTTTGTGCCAGAATTGAGATTAAGTCTCCTAACCTTTCACCTGGTTTTCATTATAGCTCTTTGTCTCCACTCTTTTTCTTCTGCACTCGCAGAATCAAAGAATGTATGTGCCTCTTTCATCATATTCTTCCCTAGAAAGTTTTGAGTAAAAACATACATATATAAAATTACCAAAATGTAGTATTTTTCTTCAATCCTTTCCAAAATTAAGATTGTGGTTGTAGTCTATTTTCTATTCTTGTATTTTCTTTCTCATCTTTGGAAAGTTTCTGCAACTTTTCCTTTCTAGGTATCAACTACTTTGTCTAAAGTTTTATCCACTTTAAAAGGAAAAATAAATGCCACTTTACATGGTGATTAAAGAAAAAAATCTCTCTAATTTTCCCTCTGGACAGGGAAGATAATGGCTTTGAGCAGACTCTCAGATCTTTGTAAAGGGATGAAATATCTTCACTCTGCCCTCATCTTATACCAGTTCTTCCCTCTGATTCTTTAGGCACCCAATCTTTACTTCCACCCCTTCTTTGCTTGATTTGTGGGATTTTTGGAGAAGTGAAAAAATTCAGGATACTTGTTTCCTGCTCAGGTATTCTGGCAGTGCTTATGTAATCATATTCTTTGGAAAAGCAAACAAACAAATCACTTAGAAACACAACCTTTTATCAGGCCTTCCATTATTAGAGCAGTTTTTGCTTTTCCAAATTCCCAATCATTTTCTGATGACTCAGCACAGGTTGCTTTTGAGCTCTGGTGTCTGAAATACCATACACATATTCATACCCTTGAGGTAAAATGGGCCTCTGGAGAAGGACTGAACCTTTTCCTCACCTTGAAGGAGACATGACTTTCTTGGACTTGGTAGCAGCAAACCTGCTCCTTTCTCCCTGCATACTGAGTCTACTTTTTGTTGTGTCTATTCTTCACCTGGGGTATTTCTAGACAGTATCCCTGCAGCCTCCTGCTCTGAGGTGAGTCACATGCAGATTTCCCAAGAGATAAGGCAGTGGAAACTTAATGTAAAATAAATATATCCTAATAAATATAGAATTTCCAATGATTAATCTCCATTTCAGAGGTTTCATATTCTCTCAGCATTTATTTGAGTAGATGATCCTTTATGAATAGGACATCCTGAGACCCAACACATTAAGGATATTAAGCCAATGGGAAAGTCAGTGGAACATTCTGTATTTGACCTCAGGTTCATTTTGCACAAAACTCTCATTTCTTTCTGCACTGCTACATAGCTGTGATCACTTAGGGAAGAAAAGAAAAAAGAAAATGAAAAAGTATGTTGAAATATGGACACATTGTTAAGCTAAATCATTTCTAGTTAATACAAGAAAAATCTAGATTTCAAACCCAAGTTTTGCCATTACTACCTCTGTCTTCACTGTCAAATTTGTACCCTCTAGGGAACTCAAGTTTTTTCAGCTGTAAAATGGGTCTATTAAATCCTTCCTGAAAGAGCCATCTTGATGGTAAAATGTGAGGAAAGCATACTTATGACCTGGGAGTTGTTATGAGGTCTAAACTAATTCTTTGAGATTCAAGTAATTTATCTTAAAATAGAAAGAGGAGGACCTTCAAGATGGTGGAGGAATAAGATGTGGAGCTCATCTTCTCCCCACAGATACATCAAAAATACATCTACATGTGGAACAGCTCCACAGAACATCTACTGAACTCTGGCAGAAGACCTCAGACTTCCAAAAAGGTAAGAAAATCTCCACATAACTGGGTAGAGCAAAAGAAAAAAAGATAAAAGAAAAAAAAGAGACAAAGGAATTGGGATGGGATTTGCGCCTCTAGGAGGGAGCTGTGAAGGAGGAAAAGTTTCCACAGACTAGGAAGCCCCTTCACTGGCAGGGATGGGGTGTCAGAGGGAAGCTTTGGAGCCTCAGAGGAGAGCACAGCAACAGGGGTGCAGTGGGCAAAGCAGAGAGATTCCTTCATGATGATTGGTGTTGACCAGCACTCCCCAGACTGAGACACTTGCCTGCCCACTGGGGCTGGTGGGGGCTGGGATCTGAGACTCGGGCTTTGTAGGTCAGACCCCAGGGAGAGGACTGGGGTTGGCTGCATGAAGATAGCTTGAGAGGGCTAGTGCACCACAGATGAGAGAGTCTGGGAAAATACCTGTGCCATCCAGAGAGGCAGGAGACCATTGCTGGGGGTGCACAAGAAGAGGGGTAGGCCCAGCATAGGAGCTTCTTTCTCTGTGCACTCAGAGGCAGCAGGGCACCACCTACACAAACCCCAGGGGTAGGAGCAAGCTGCAGCTGTTATCTCAGACCCCAGAGTCTAATGTGACCACTATCACTGCCTCTGGTGTCACCAAGGGTCCTGTGAGCAAGGTCAGGTCATCACTGCCCACATCTTCCTGGGAGATTGCACAGCATACCACTGCTGAAAGTCCCATGATTTGGGGCCAATTTCTCCAGGAGAGTGTGAAGCACACCTCAGGCTGTTGAAAATTCCTGCCAGCCACAGGCACTTCCTGCACATCCCAGTTGTGGCTGCCATATCCCTCCCTCTGCCCAGCCTGAGTGAGAAAGAGTCCAGATCAGCCACTGCTTTCACCCCCTCTTGACTGGGTGGGGAACAGATGCTGGAGGGAGGCTCACATGCAGAGGTGATGCCAAAATCAAAGCTGAGCCCAAGGGCTGTGCGACCAAACAAGAGGAACAGAAATCTCTCCATGCAGCCACAGAAGCAGTGGATTAAATCCCCACAGTCAGCTTGGTAAACACTGCATCTGTGGAAAAACTGAATAGACAACCACTGTTCCCACAATATAGGCTGCAGACTTTGGGGGCAAGTGCATGCAGGAGTTGGGCCAGATTTGAGCTTGAACTGCACCCACAGTACCCACAGCAGGTCCAGAGACCTACCTGGAGGTATTAGAGGGCTCCTGGGTAGGCAGGGTCTCCTGGGTTGGCTGTGGCTCAATATGGAGGCAAGGACACTGAGAGCAGAGGCCCCAGGAAAATATTATTATTATTACTAATATTTTTTTGTTTCATTTTGTTCTGTTGTTCTTTTTTATTATTCTTTTATTTATTTTATTTTTGATTTTTTTCATTTTTATGCTTTTATTTTTAATGTTTTTTTAGTTTTTCCTCTATTTTTACTTTACTTTTCCTTTATATTGTGTTTTCCTTTGTTTTTTCATTGCTTTGCTTTGTTTTTATATTTTTAAAAATATATTTTCTATTTTTGCTTTACTTTTTGTTGTTTTGTGTTTTTCCTTTTGTTCCCATCTTTCTTTTGTTTTGTTATTATCCTTTTTTTGATCATTTTTGTGTTTGGTTTATGTTTTCTTTGCCAGTTTTTTAGTTTGCTTTCTCCTTTTGATTTGTTTTTTGTTTTTGTTAATTTAGTTTCTATAGTTTGTTTTCATTTTGGGATTGGTTTATCTCTTTGATTGCTCTCTTCTGTTTTGTTTTTTCTCTTCTGTTTTTGTGTCTGTGTGTTTGTTTCTTTGTGTGTTTTTCTCTTTTTTCATTTTACATTTACCATTTGTCTTGGGGTTTTGTTTGTTCATTTTCTTTCTTTCTTTCTTTCTTTCTTTCTTTCTTTCTTTCTTTCTTTCTTTCTTTCTTTCTTTCTTTTTTCTTTCTTTCTTTTCTTCCATACCGTGTGGCCTGCAAGGTCTCATTGTTCTGGTCAGGGCTCGAACCTGAGCCTCTGAAGTGGGATAGCCAAGTCCAGGATGCTGGACCACCAGAGAACTCCAAGCCCCAAGTAATATTAATTGGTGAGAACTCTTCCAGAGGTCTCCATCTCAACACCAAGACCCGGCTCCACCCAACGGCCAGCAACCTCCAGTGCTTGATGCCTCATGCCAAACAACCAGCAGGACAGGAGCACAACCCCACCCATTAGCAGGCAGGCTGCCGAGAGTCATACTAAGCTCACAGACACTCCAAAACATACCACCTGGTGCAGCCCTGCCCATCAGAGGGACAAGATCCAGCCCCACCCACCAGAACACAGGAACCAGTCTCCCTAACCAGGAAGCTGACACAAGCCACTGGACCAACCTCACCTATTGGGGGCAGACACTGAAGCAAGCGGAACTGTGACCCTCAGCCTGTGGAAAGGCGACTCCAAACACATTAAGTTAAACAAAATGAGAAGAGAGAGAAATATGCTGCTGACCAAGGAGCAAATTAAAACCCCACAAAACCAAACAAATGAAGAGGAAATAGGTAGTCTACCTAAAAAGAATTCAGAGTAATGATTGTAAAGTTGATCCAAAATCTCAGAAACAGAATGGTGAAAATACAAGAAATGGTTAACAAGGACCTAGAAGAACTAAAGAACAAACAAACAGAGTTGAACAGCACAATAACTGAAATTAAAAATACTCTAAAAAGAATCAATAGCACAAAAAATGAAACAGAACGAATAAGTGAGCTGGAAGATAGAATGGTGGAAATAACTTCTGAGGAGTAGAAAAAAGATAAAAGCATGAAAACAATCGAGGACAGTCTCAGAGACCTCTGGGACAACATTAAATGTACCAACATTTGAATTATACAGGTCCCAGAGGCAGAAAAGAAAGAGAAATGGTCTGAGAAAATATTTGAAGGAATTATAGTCAAAAACTTCCCTAACATAGAAAAGGAAATAGTCAATCAAGTCTAGAAAGCACAGAGTCCCATACAGGATAAACCCAAGGAGAAACATGCCAAGACACACATTAATCAAACTATCAAAAATTAAATACAAAGAAAAAGTATTAAAAGCAGCAAGGGAAAAGCAATGCATAACATAAAAGGGAATCCCCATAAGGTCAACAGCTGATTTTTCAGCAGAAATGTGACAGGCTAGAAGGGAGTGGCAGGACATATTTAAGTGATGAAAGGGAAAAACCTGCAACCAAGATTACTCTACCCAACAAGGATCTCATTCAGATTGAACAGAGAAATTAAAAAAATGTACAGACAAGCAAAAGCTAAGAGACTTCAGTACCACCAAAACAGCTCTACAACAAATGCTAAAGGGACTTCTCTAGGCAGGAAACACAAGAGAAAGAAAAGACCTACAAAAACAAACCCAAAACAATTAAGAAAATGGTAATAGGAACATACACATCAAAAATTACCTTAAATGTAAATGGATTAAATGTTCCAACCAAAAGACATAGACTGGCTGAATGGATACAAAAACAAGACTCATATATATGCTGTCTACAAGAAACCCACTTCAGACCTAGGGACATATACAGCCTGAATGTGAGAGGATGGAAAAAGATATTCCATGCAAATGGAAATCAAAAGAAAGCTGGAGTAGCAATACTCATATCAGATACAATAGACTTTAAAATAAAGACTATCACAAGAGACAAGGAAGGAAACTACATAATGATCAAGGCATCAATCCAAGAAGAAAATAAAACAATTATACATGCACTCAACATAGGAGCACCTCAATTCATAAGGCAATGCTAACAGCCATAAAAGGGGAAATCGACAGTAACACAATAATAGTGGGGGACTTTAACTCCCCACTTATGCCAATGGATAGATCATCCAGACAGAAAATTAATAAGGAAACACAAGCTTTAAATGACACAATAGATCAGATAGATGTAATTGATATTTATACAACATTCCATCTGAAAGCAGAAGAATACACTCTCTTCTCAAGTGCACATGGAACAAGCTCCAGGATAGATCACATCTTGGGTCACAAATCAAGCCTCAGTAAATTTAAGAAAATTGAAATCGCATCAAGTATCTTTTCCTACCACAACACTATGAGATTAGAAATAATTACAAGAAAAAACTATAAAAACACAAACACATGGAAGTTAAACCATATGCTACTAAATAACCAAGAGGTCACTGAAGAAATCAAGGAGAAATCCAAACATACCTAGAGATAAATGACAACAAAAATATGATGATCCAAAACCTATGGGGTGCAGCAAAAGCAGTTCTAAGAGGGAAGTCTATAGCAATACAATCCTACATTAAGAAACAAGAAAAATCTCAAATAAACAATCTAAACTTAGACCTAAAGGGACTAGAGAAAGAAAAACAAAAAACCCAAAGTTAGTAGAAGGAAAGAAATCTTAAAGATCAGAGCAGAAATAGATGAAATAGAAACAAAGAACACAATAGCAAAGATCAATAAAAATAAAAGCTGGTTCTTTCAGAGGATAAACAAAATTGATAAACCTTTAGCCAGACTCATCAAGAAAAAGAGAAAGAGGACTGAAATCAATAAAATTAGAAATTAAAAGGGAGAAGTTACAATGGACACAGCAGAAATACAAAAGATCCTAAGAGACTACTACAAGCAACTATATGCCAATAAAATGGACAACCTGGAAGAAATGGACATATTCTTAGAAAGGTATAACCTTCCAAGACTGAACCAGGAAGAAATAGAAAATATAAACAGACAAATCACATGTAATGAAATTGAAACTGTTATTAAAAATCTTTCAACAAACAAAAGCCCAGGACTAGATGGCTTCACAGGTGAATTCTATCAAACACTTAGAGAAGGGCTGACACCCATCCCTCTCAAACTCTTCCAAAAAATTGCAGGGGAATGACCACAACCAAGCTCATTCTCTGAGGCCACTATCACCCTGATACCAAAACCAGACAAAGATATCACACACACACAAAATTACAGGCCAATATCACAGATGAACATAGATGCAAAAATCCTCAACAAAATACTAGCAAACAAAATCCAGCAACACATTTAAAAGGATCATACACCATGATCAAGTGGAATTTATCACAGGGATGCAAGGATTCTTCAATATATGAAATCAATCAATGTGATACACCATATTAGCAAATTGAAGAATAAAAACAATATGATCATCTTAATAGATATAGAAAAAGCTTTTAATAAATTCAACACCCATTTATGATCAAAACTCTCCAGAAATTGGGCATAGAGGGAGCCTACCTCAACATAATAAAGGTCACATTTCCACCAAGATCAGGAGCAAGACAAGGATGTCCACTCTTGCCACTCTCATTCAACATAGTTTTGGAAGTCCTAGCAATCAGAGAGGAAGAAGAAATAAAGGATCCCAAATTGGAAAAGAAGAAGTAAAACTGTCACTGTTTGCAGATGACATTGTACTATACATAGAAAATCCTAAAGATGCTACAAGAAAACTGCAAGAGCTCATCAATGAATCTGGTACAGTTGGAGGATACAAAACTAATGCACAGAAATCTCTTTCATTCCTATACACTAACAATGAAAGATCAGAAAGAGAAATTAAGGAAACAATCCCATTTACCATCACAAAAAAAGAATAAAATACCTAGGAATAAATCTACCTAAGGAGGCAAAAGACCTGTATGCTGAAAACTACAAGATACTGATGAAGAAATCAAAGATGATACAAACAGATGGAGAGATATAGCATGTACTTGGATCAGAAGAATCAATATTGTGAAAATGATTATACTACCCAAAGCAATCTACAGATTCAATACAATCCCTTTCAAATTACCGATGACATTTTTCACAGAATTAGAACAAAACTTTTATGATTTTTATGGAAACACAAAAGACCCTGAATAGCCAAAGCAATCTTGAGAAAGAAAAATGGAGCTGGGAGAATTAGGTTCAGTGACTTCATACTATACTACAAATCTACAGTAATCAAGACAGTATGGTACTGGCACAAAAACAGAAATATAGCTCAATGGAACATGACAGAAGGCCCAGATATAAACCCATGCAACTATGGTCATTAATCTATGGCAAAGGAGGCAAGAATATGCAATGGAAAAAAGACAGCCTCTTCAGTAAGTGGCGCTGGGAAAGCTAGGCAGCCAGATGTAAAAGAATGAAATTAGAACCCTTCCTAACACCATACATAAAAATAAACTCAAAAAGGATTAAGACCTAAATGTAAGGCTAGACACTATAACAGTCTTAGAGGAAAACATAGGAAGAACACTCTCGGACACAAATCACAGCAAGATCTTTTTTGACAAACCTCCTAGAGAAATGAAAATAAAAATAAAAATAAACAAGTGGGACCTAATGAAACTTGAAAGCTTTTGCACAGCAAAGGAGACCATAAACAAGATGAAAAGACAACCCTCAGAATGGGAGAAAATATTTGCAAATGAAGCAATGGACAAAGGATTAATCTCCAAAATATACAAGCAGCTCATGCAGCTCAATATCAAGAAAACAAACAACCCAATCAAAAAATGGGCAGAAGATCTAAATTGACGTTTCTCCAAAGAAGACATACAGATAGCCAATAGGCACATGAAAAGATGTTCAACATCACTAATTATTAGAGAAATGCAGATCAAAACTACAATAAGGTATCACTTCACATCAGTTAGAATAGCCATCTTCTAAAAACTTACAAACAATAAATTCTGTAGAGGGTGTGGAGAATAGGGAGCACTCATACACTGGTAGTGAGAATATTAATTGATACAGCCACTATGGAGAACAGTATGGAGGTTCCCTCAGATCCTAAAAACAGAATTACCAAATGACCCAGCAATCCCACTGTGGGGCATCTACCCTGACAAAACCTTAACTCAAAAAGACACATGCCCCCAGTGTTCATTGAAGCACTATCTACAATAGCCAGGTCATGGAAGCAACCAAAATGGCCATCAACAGACAAATGGATAGAGAAGATGTGGTACATATATACAATTGCCTATTACTTAGGCTTTAAAAGGAACGAAATCGGGTCATTTGTAGAGATGTGGATGGACCTAGATTCTCTCATACAGAGTGAAGTAAGTCAGAAAGAGAAAAACAAATATCATATATTAATGCATATGTGGGGAATCTAGAAAAATGGTACAGGTGGACCTGTCTTTAAGGCAGAAATAGAGACCCAGATGTAGAGAACAAACTTATGGACACCAAGGGGGGAAAGGGTGTGAGGGATGAACTGGGAGATTGGCATTAACATATATACATTAATATGTATACAATAGATAACTAGGGCTTCCCTGGTGGCGCGGTGGTTGAAAGTCCGCCTGCCGATGCAGGGGACACGGGTTTGTGTCCTCGTCCGGGAAGATCCCCCTGCCGCGGAGCGGCTAGGCCCGTGAGCCATGGCCGCTGAGCCTGCGCGTCTGGAGTCTGTGCTCCGCAACGGGAGAGGCCACAACAGTGAGAGGCCCACGTACCGCAAAAAAAAAAAAAAGATAACTAGTGAGAACCTGCTGTGTAGCACCAGGAACTCCACTCATCGCTCCGTGGTGATTTAAGTGGGAAGGAAATCCAAAGAAGAAGGGATATATGTATACATATAGCTGATTCACTTCATTGTATAACAGAAACTAACACAACATTGTAAAGCAACTATACCCCAATTTAAAAAAAAAAAAAAAAAAAAAAACTGAAAGAATTTCCAGTAAATATTTGCATGGTACCATCCAGCTTAGACTCCATGATTCTACCTTGAATATGAATCTGAATGTTTGATCCCTTTACTGTTGTCTGATTCTCCCTGCTTAATTCATCTTAAACCAGAGAAAGTTGCATTGTGGTGGCATGAGAGAGTGCATACTCAGCCCTTCAGGACAAAATACAGCCAGAAAACAATGGTATGCCCCTGTGGCTTGGCTCCTAACAAATCTGGGAGATGTGCAGTGTCAAGAAGCACTATCTGTCCACCTTCCATACCAATGCCAGCCAGCAGCAGGACCAGGAGGACATGAGGATTCCATGGCCACTCTGTGCCATGCAAGTACATGTGGTCAGTACTCTGAGAGACCCACTGCCTGTGTTGCTGTCCTGTGTGTCCACTTTCTAGTTGTATGGCTTTGGGAAAGTGACTTCTGCATGCAATTGTCCCATCCATACAATGAAACAATAATCGTTTCGATCTCACAGGGTTTGGGCAAAGATTAAGTGAACTAATAATTATAGGGTACTTAGAACAATCTCAGGCAAATAGTAGACATTAGATATTTCTCATTTGATTCTCAAAACAATACTAGAGGTTAGGTATTGCAATAGGGAAACTGAGGATCAGAGAGGTAAAATGTTATTTCCAAGATTACACCTTTAGTAAGAGGTACATATAGCATTCAAGCCCTGGTGTTCTGCCTTTAAAGCCTTGGGCATATCCACTGTATCATAACACCATTTGGGTTCAATAAGATGACTCTGTATATGCAGCTATATGCTTGGGAAAAGCCAATCTACAGGGCCCAGGCATCCCACTTTGAAAATCCTTTAGAGTAAAATGTAAAAAGTAAGGAATATGTCCACTAAAACCCAGACATAGGTGAGGGACAGCACCTCTTGGCGCAGAGCAAAGCCACAGAAAATAGTGTCTTAACAAGTTTTCGAACTATCAGGGAGCAGAATAATATAAACACTTAACTGCTAATGGCAAGGATTATGAAATCAATGGAGTATTTCATGGGATTCAGTGTCATGCATACAAAATGAGAGTAATGCTTTCTCCACTTTTCAAAGTGTGCTAAAAATAAAATTGCACATTGTTTCATAATTAAAGACTTTTAGGACCACTGAAAATTTTAGTACTCATTCCTGAGTTATGTTAGTGTATTACCTGATGTGTGTGAAAGACGGTTTTAGCTGTAGTAAATCAGCAAGTAATAACAATTTAATAACTTTTTGATGGATGAGGTCTCCAAATTAAACAAATACCCACACTGAATTAAAAATCTTCTAAGAGAAAATGTTTTAGTTAACTAGCTAATATTAGGTAGGAAGGGATATGACCTAACATGGACTGAGAATTTTTACTCAACATTCCAGGCTCTGCTGTAGGTATTTTAGATATAATATTTTACATAATTCCCACAATAGCCCAATAAGGGCAAATTTATTAACTTTGGTTTGAGAATGTTGAGATTTGAGAAACTCAGAGCCAGAACTAGGATTGAAAAATAAGTCCACACATAGTTATCCTTCCTACTCCCTTTGTTTTCTCTCACCTTCTCTCTTCCCCCACTCCACTTCTCCTTTCTTCTTTTTTTCTTTTCCTTTCCACCTTCCTTCATTAATTTAACCAACATTCACTGGACATCTGTTATATAATAAGTCCTGAGTTAGTTTCTGGGAATTGAATGGGGTAGTTGAAACATTCCTGGACTCTGCCAGTGGAGGTGACTCTAAAGTTGAGGAGAACATTAATCGAATGATGCATCCACAAATGTAAAATGACACATAGACGAAGTGCCACAAAAGAAGGAATATGGTTCTGTGGCAGAAAGGAATGTGTATCTAAAGAATATATTCTTAGAAGATGATATTTTAACTGATATCTAAAAGGTGTGCAAATTTATAAGGAAAAGGGGTGGATGTGTGAGGGCTTGAGATATATTTTCAATAATTGAATGGCAGGTGCAAAGCCTTCACACCTAAGTAGATGAGAGTGTATAGCATGAACAAGAGCCCAGAAAAAGAACCATGAGGCTGAAACACAGCGAGCTATGGGGGGGGGGGGGTGGTTATGACAAGATGAAGCTGAACTAGGTATGAGGATATACTGAGGTTCCTTTTTAAATTTTCTTTTTGTTACCAGGCTAAGTATTTTATCTTTATTTTAAGAAGTATAAAAAGTCAATAATATTATGGCAGTTTGAAAAACTGTCTATGGTTGAAATAAAAAGAAATAGATAATTTTGGAGGAAGGTAGGGATAAGAAAATGTATGGGGAGCTACCAAAAAGAAAAAGGCAACCACCGTGATCTGAACAAGAAGAAATGGAAGATCACAGCTAAGAATGGATGAAAATTGGTGAAGTTTAAGGGAAAGTATGACTTAAAATATTACTCAGACTTCTGTGAACTCCATATTCCTCAGTAGTGAGACAGGTGTAATGTATAAGCAGTTCTCTTCTTAAAGATGGGAAGAAAACTCCTCTCATTAGTTAAGGTAGATGGTTCTTGAGATTCTCATTCAGTGTCCACTGACACCCTGTCTAGTCCTCAAACTCCAGTAGATTGAGGGGAATATTGAAAAGAAGACTATAAGGACACAGCAGTGGGCACAATATATTATGACAGAAAAGCAGTAGAAAGTAACTTAAATTGTGAGTGAGTGACCTGGTTCCAATCTTGGCTGTTATTCTAACTAGCGCAGAGGTCTTCAGCAAGTTACTCACTTCAGGTCTCCATTTTATCTTTTGTGAAACCAGGAGTTTCCAATTTTAATATTATTTTAAAAATAAAATGTTTCTTGTAAAAAAAAAAAAACTGCATGTAACTCAACCTCTGGGGGACTGGAACAGATGTACACACCCTATTCCTCCCACTAAGTACAACTAAAGTCCCTGGACTTTACATATAAAACAAATATAAAAAGATTCTGAAAGATGGAGAAAAGAAGGAAGACTAACCAGGGACTTTGGAACCTAAAGAATAACATAAAAGTGAGTTTCTTGGGTTTCCCTTTGGTTTCAAATGTCCGAAGCTCAGTGCTGGAGATGTCAAAAAACATGACAACACCAATAGGTGCAGACAAAACATCCACAACAAAAGCATTCTCTACTTAGCCAGAGAACAAGAAAAGGGACAGCTTAGTAAGACAGAAACTTTTTAGAAAATAACTACTCTACTACAGCCAAACACCCAGGAGAAACATTGGCAACCCTTCCCCATGCCAGCAAAATCTGAATGGGATGCTTAGATTTCCACCTTTACTAGGATGAAAAAAGACCTGCATATCTCTTGTGCCAGTGGAAACTTCTATGGGAACCTGGACTTTCACTCCCAGCCAGCAGTAATAATACATCTTTTCTCCTCCCCCTGGAGGGGTGTTGAAGGAGACCAAGTGGAGAGTCATGACTTATTCCTCCTTGTATCAATGGAGGGCACTAGGAAGCCAGAACATCCATCGCTGCCCTTCACATGTCAGTAGAGTCAGAATGTGGGACATGGAATTTTACACACACCTAGCAGTAACAAGGTGGCATCCCATCTTTCCTTGTCAGATCAGTGCCAAATGAAATTAGACAAAACAGATGGTTTAAATTATATTCAAGTGTGTGGCCAAAATGACAGAGCAGGAAGCCCCTGAGCTGACCTCCTTTCATGGCACAAGAAATTTGAAACTCTCTACAGAACAGCTATAGATGAGAACAACCTGAAAATTAGAAGAAAAGAGTTTCCATGCCTAAGGTATAAAGAAGAAACCACAGCAAGACAGGTAGGAGGGGCAGAGACACACGACAGTCAAGATCCACAACCTTGGGGAGGCAACCCACAAACACAATTGAGTACATTTTCCCCAAGGAGTGAGGGGTCAAAACCCCACATCAGACTCCCCAGCCTCACATTGGGCTACTCAGCCCAGGGGTGCTACACTGGGAAGATGAGTTCCTAGAATGTATGACTTTGAAGGTCAATGGGGCTTGCATACAGGAGATCCAGAGGGCTATAGCAAAGAAAGACTCCACACTTAAAGTGAGCACTCCACCTTTCTCATAATTTGAGCCTCAGCACAAGGGCACTGATTTGAAAGGAGCCTGGGTCAGACCCACTTGCTGATCTTAGAGAGCCTCCCAGAGAGGCTGGAGACAACTGGGACTCCCCTGGGGACATGGAGACTAGCAGCATCCATTTTGGAGAGCTTGTTCTACTACAGGGACACTGGTTCTGGAAACTATCAATTTGGAGTTCGACCTCTAGCCTATTAGTTCAGGGGCTCACCTGTCCACCAGCAAACTGCTACCAGCCCGGGGTCACAAACCAAAAATTTGTAATTGTTCCTCACACAACTAAGAGAAAAAAATCTAAACATAAAAGTAAAGGTGGTCATTCAATCACAACAGAAGGGGGCAAACAAAGAAGATAGGAACACAAAAGACCTACAAAAACCACTTCAGAACAATTAACAAAATGGCAATACATACCTGTCAATAACTTTAAATGTAAATTGACTAAATGCTCCAATTCAAAGATATAAAGTGGCTGAATAAATTAAAAAACAATGTATATGCTGCTACAAGAAATTAATTTCTCATCTAAATACACACAGAGACAAAAAGGGAGCAGGTGAAAAAAGTATTCCATGCAAATGGAAATGAAAAGAAAGATGAGATAGCAATACTTATATCAGACAAAGTAGGCTTTAAACTAAAGACTATAACTAGAGAAAAAAAAGAACATTACATAATGGTCAAGCAATCAATCCAACAAGATATAACAGTTGTAAATATATATGCACCAAACATAGGAAACTAAATATATAAAGCAAATATTAAAAAAACATAAAAGAAGAAATTGACAGTAAGACAATAACTGTAGTGGACTTTGACACCCCACTTACATCAATAGATCATCCAAATAGAAAATCAATGGAGGAATACTGAACTTAAATAACACATTAGACCAGATGAACTTTATATATATAGAATATATATATCTTATCAAGCATCTTTTCTGAACACAACATTATAAGACTAAAAATCAACTACAAGAAAAAAAAATGCAAAAACACAGACATGTGTAGCCTAAACAATATGCTACTAAACATCCAATGGGTCACTGAAGAAATTAAAGAAGAAATTTTAAAAATTCCTGAAGACAAACAAGAATGGAAACACATAGATCCAAAATCTATGGGACTAAGCAGAGCAGTTCTAAGAGGGAAATTTATAAGTATACAAACCTAGCTCAGGAAACAAGAAAAGTCTCAAATAAATAACAACCATTTACCTAAAGGGACTAGAAGAACAACAACAAATGCCCAAGGTTAGCAGAAGGAAAGCTATAATAAAGATCAGTGCAGAAATAATAAAATAGAGACTAAAAAAATTTAGAAAAGATCAATGAAACTAAGAGCTGGTTCTTTTAAAAGATAAAGAAAAAAAAAAAAGGATAATCCTTTAGCCAGACCAATCAAGAAAAAGAGAGACCCAAATAAATGGAATTGTAAATGAAAGAGAAGTTGCAACCAACACTAGAGAAACACAAATGATCATAAGTGATCACTATGAATAATTATACAACAATAAAATGGACAATCTAGAAGAAATGCATAAATTCTTGGTAACATACAATTTCCCAAAACTGAATCAGGAAGAAATAGATAATATGAACAGATTAATTATTAGTAATGAAATTGAATGAGTAATAATAATAATAATAAACCTCCCAACAAACAAATGTCCAGGACCATGTGACTTCACAGGTGAATTCTACCAAATATTTAAAGATTTAGTGCCTATCCTTCTCAAATTATTCAAAAATTTAATATGAAGGAATGCTTATGAACTCACTCTACAAGGCCAGTTAATACTGATAACAAAACCAGACAAAGACACCACAACAAAAAGAAAATTACAGGCCAATATCCCTGATCAATATAGATGGACAAATCCTCAACAGAATATTAACAAGCCAAATTCAGCAATGGGTAAACAGGATCATACACCATGATCCAGTGGGATTTATTCCAGATTTTATAGATTTGATTTATCTATAAATCAATGTGATACACCACATTCACAAGATGAAGGATAAAAATCACATGATCATATCAACAGATAATGAAAAACATTTAACAGAATTTAACATCTACTGATGATAAAAACTCTCATCAAAGTTGTTATAGAGGGAACATATCTCGACATAAGTCCATTTATGATAAATCCACAGCTAACACTGTCCTCAATGGTGAAAAATTGAAAGCTTTTCCTCTAAAACCAGGAACAAGACAAGAATGCCCACTCTTACCACTTCTATTTAACATAGTGTTGGAAGTCCTAGCCACAGCAAGCAGAGAAAAAAGAAATAAAATTCATCCAAATTGGAAGGGAAGAAATTAAACTGTTGCTATTTGCAGATGACATGATACTATATACAGAAAACCCTTAAGTCTCCACCATAAAACTCTTAGAACCAATAATAAATTCAGTAAAGTTGCAGATACACAATTATTATACAGAAATCTGTTGCTTTTCTATAGACTAATAATAAACTATTGAAATAAAGGCAAGAAAACAATCTGATTTAAAGTTCAGAAAACACTGTACTACATAGAATCAAAGGTGTCTTCTATGTCTCAGATTATTGAAAAGATATGAATCCCAGAGTTTGTAGGAAGATCTCTATCAGGCTGAGCATGATATTGAGGATAAGCTTACTAGTCTTTCTTCCACTAGTGTCTGCTAAGAAACCCCTGATACAGGGCTACATGGTCCCTTATAATTTTGTAAAAGTGTAACCTAGGTCAAGATCATCATTTATTGGTTTGGGTGCTGCAGTTCTAGGTCCAGGTTCTCTCTAGAAACACCATGTAGCCATCTACCCTCCTAGCATCATTGATCCTGTGGTGTACACGTACACCATGCTAGTACTGTAGTATCTCCTCCAGCAAGAAAATTGCATTCAAGTTTATGGCTGTCTTCTAGATTTAGGGAAGCCTAAATTCAGCTTTTCCCCAGTGAATCTCACAAATTTAATTGTGCAAGTACATAGTACACCTCATTAAAAAAAAAAATCTATGTATTTAGAACCCTTGATGTGTGAATGTGTATGTGTACATGTGTATTATCCTACCATATGCATATATGTGTGTCTATATACATATATGTGTGCATGTAGGTATGTGTGTGTATATATACATACATGTTCTTTATATTCTTAAAACATTTTAGATTCTGAAGACAAATGAAATAAATCCTTCCCATGGCCCAAATTATTTATTTCTTGTGTGTTTTCTCAAGTAAAATCCATTCCATCTACTTTCATTACTTTCCAGAGATGGCCTTGTTGCAGAAGGGAAAGAGATGCAAACAAATATACACACAGCAAGAGTGGAGTAATTCTCTTCCACACATAATTAAAACATAATAAATTTTCTGTCCTGTAGCACTATCAAATTTTCTCCAGTTGTATTTAATCCCACAAACTTGAAAAGCTTCAGTCATAATAGAAAAAGAGGAGGAGGAATGCAGGGTTTGAGATCTTTTGAGCCAAAACTCTGGAGCAAATTAATCTTTCCACTCTCTGAAGAGGAGAAGGACACTTGGCTGCCCCAAAATGCTCAGAAATGTGTTTCTTTGACAGGGGCAGAATCTGGGTCTTTACAGTAGTGATTAGCAATAAGAGAAAGAAAGGAATCTTGGGATAACTGTATGGAAGAATGGTTCAAAACCTTGGAAAGATAGATGAACAGGGTGGAAAATGTGGGCTGTAGCCCTAACGGTTCAGCATGAACCAGAGTATCTGTTTGGAATGTTTAACAGATATTGTGCAATTTCAAGTTTTGACAGAAACCCATTCAAATGTTTTCCTATCAGAATAAACACATTTTTAATGCTGAAAAAAGAAAAGTTAGGGAGGAAAAAATCATCCATAATCCTACCCTCAAAAAACAATATGTATTAACATGCAAGGTTACTTCCTTTCAATATTTCTTTTTGTATATTTTATAAAGAATTGTGATCATCCCACATACCTTGATTTATAACCAGTTTTCTCCACTTATTGAAGCAAAATGACTTTCTCTGTATTATCAGAGGACATGGGAATATAAATCTTGTGTTTGAAGCTGAGTTTTTCTCATCCACTCTGTGCCTAACTTTGGACAAGATTTTAACTAATTTAAATTTGATTTTCTCATTTTATAATGCAAGTATGGATAATACATTCTTTTTTTTTTTTTTTTTTTTTTTGCGGTACGCGGGCCTCTCACTGTGTGGCCTCTCCCGTTGCGGAGCACAGGCTCCAGACGCGCAGGCTCAGCGGCCATGGCTCACGGGCCTAGTCACTCCACGGCATGTGGGATCTTCCCGGACCGGGGCATGAACCCATGTCACCTGCATCGGCAGGCGGACTCTCAACCACTGCGCCACCAGGGAAGCCCGGATAATACATTCTTTATAGGATTATTGGGATGATAAAATGCATAATATGTACATAATATGCTTGTAACAATTTCCTGGTTCATAGCAAGTAAAAAGTTCATTAAAAACAGTAGTGATATGATTTGACACACTCATTTTAGTTTATTCTATGTGTAACAGTTTAGTTAATTAAATCACTATTGTTAGACTTTTAAGTCATATCAAATCTTCACCTTTAAAAACTATTGTTAAAATATTATGGATCACTTCACTCATATTTTTTATTACTTCCTTAGGATGGTTCCCTGAAATGGAAGTTAGCAGTTATTCTTTTTTTAATTTATCTCAATATATAAGAATTTTGTTATCTTAAGGAGTTCATCAATCAATTCTTTGCATCAAAAATATATAAGCATGTATCTCTCATATACGCTCACAAGTATGAAAAAAGTATTTTTCTCAAATCAATACCTCTGTCTCATTGAAAAATGGGGTCATTGTTTTTATTATTCTAATTAAATAATATTTTATAATTTTACTTGTTACTTATGTATCATCAAATCTCTTATGCATTTTTGAAGTATTCTTTCTCAAACACTCTCCACTTATCAAAAAATAAATATTCATGCAAACTATTATATATAGCATGGATAAACAACAAAGTCCTATTGTATAGCACAAGGAACTATATTCAATATCCTGTAATAAACCATAATGGAAAAAATATGAAAAAATATCTATATATCTATGTACCTGGACACTTTTCTATGTAGCAGAATGTACCACAACATTGTAAATCAACTATACTTTAATAAAATTTTTAAAAATGAGTATTCAATTTGGAGACTGATTACCATTTTACACTCATACCTTGTAATGGTAAGAATTACTACTTGATCAACACTTCATGAACTTCGTCTTTTTCCAGGTAGAAAGAGTAAATGTAGATATATCTATTTTTGCCTAGGTCTATTATTCAGTTGTGTTGGGCTGACAGATGTATGTATATAAACAGCATCATAAATTGTTAATTTTACTTAACAAATAATTAAGATTAGTTACTAAGTAATTTATAATCAATTCTGTCCAAGTACCATAGCTGAAATTAGGTTAGTATACCAAACCACTTCAATTCAGGGAGGCGTGGGGACTCTTCAAAATGCTCATTAAAATTTTAAAGGCAGAAGACTCCAAGTTTTGATTGCTGTTGCTTTTACTTTTAAAGTACAGCACTATTTATAATAGCCAAGACATGGAAGCAATCTTAAATGTCCATCAAGAGATGAATGGATAAAGAAGATGTGATATATGTATATAATGGAATATTACTCAGCCATAAAAAAGAATGAAGTAATGCCATTTGCAGCAATGTGGATGGACGTAGAGATTAACACACTAAGTAAATTAAGTCAGACACAGAAAGACAAATATCATATGATATCACTTATATGTGGAATCTAATAAAAGGGTACAAATGGATTTATTTACAAAACAGAACTAGAGTCACAGATGAAGAAAGCAAACATGGTTACCAGCGGATAAGCGGGGGAGGGATTAATTGGGAGATTTGGGGCTGACATATACAAACCATTATATATAAAATAGATAACTGATAAAAACCTACTGTATAGCACAGGGAACTCTACTCAATACTGTCTCATGGCCTATGTGGAAAAGAATCTAAAGAAAGAGTGGATATATGTATAAATGATTCATTTTGCTATACACCAGAAACTAACAAAATATTGTAAATCAACTATACTTCAATAAAAATTAAAACAAAAGTAAATAAATTAAATGCAATGATATCCTTCTGCTTCCCACCCATGTGAAATTTTTATGCCATTTCCTCTGCCTGTACCATCTTCCCAACAAAATCTTGCTCATTGTCCAAAACACAGATCCAACAGATCCTTCTCTGTGCAGATTCTGGGGGGCCTCTCCAATCGGAGTCAAGAGGAACACTCTGTTCTGTCACTGTACACATACCTACAGCAGCACTTATGCAGTTATGAAATTAATTTAGATTGGCCTTCATTCTATTATACTAAGAGATTCTTGAGGACAGGAAATGTATCACTAATCCATGTATTACTCACATATATCAATATTTAGCTTTGAAAAGATGTTCTATGAAAATTTATATGACTTCACTTAGAATTAGGGGAACTGTATGGTCTCCAAGCATATGGCAATATATGGAGCCTAGTCTCTTTTTTTTTTTTTTTTTTTTTTTTGTGGTACGCGGGCCTCTCACTGTTGTGGCCTCTCCCATTGCGGAGCACAGGCTCCGGACGCGCAGGCTCAGCGGCCATGGCTCATGGGCCCAGCCGCTCCGCGGCATGTGGGATCCTCCCGGACCGGGGCACGAACCTGTGTCCCCTGCATCGGCAGGCGGACTCTCAACCACTGCGCAACCAGGGAAGCCCGAGCCTAGTCTCTTTTGAGCAACATTTTTTATATTCTCTAAGATTAGTTGCTGTCATAGCTTTCTCCCCTCTCAGGGCCATCCAAGGCAAATCAACATGTTCTCGTGCTGTTTGTACCCACTATTTTCCATTGGTTGTTATGTAGATTTGAGTAATTTTTGCATTTGTCTAATGGTGGTTATTAAGTATGACCCAGAGTCATGTGGAGGCTCTTTACTATTCAGGGGTGAATAGTGGTGTGTAAACTGAGATCCCAATGGAAACCAGCATTACAAGATTTCTGCAGCTAGGCGGAGGTCCAAGATTTCACTGGAGATATCAATATCCCTGTATCTTCTGATAATACTCTTGACAATTTCATCATAAGGTGAGGGTTTTGGAGGAAGGTTTAGAATCACGAAGAAATGGTCGAATATTACATAACATTGCAGTTTGGAGAGCAGTTGTTTTTTTGTTGTTTTGTTGGGTTTTTTTTTTTTCAGCACCATGAGGCTTGAGTGATCTTAGTTCCCTAACCAGGGATTGAACAGGGGCCCCTGCAGTAGAAGCACTGAGACTAAACCACTGGACTGCCACGGAATTCCCATATAGAGCAGTTTTTTAATTACATTGGTCTATTTATCTTTTTAGTTAGGCTTGATGCAACCATGAAGTTTCCATGATTCCACAAGAAATTATGTGGCTAATTAAAACTCCTCTGCCTTTGAAAACCTAGAATCCTCTCTTTGACTTTATACTGCACAAGTCCCCAGGTGTCATGACTATGCAAAGATTATGCTGAGAGGTAACAGTTTGTTGAATGACTGAATGAATAATCCAGTAAATTAGTGCACTGCTAAAAATAGTAATTAACTGTGTGTAAATATGATGCAATTTTATTTCTACCTCTCTCATTATACTTATGCATTCAGCATGACATTTTTGCCTCAGATCAGATACTCAATGTTTTTATCTAAATAATGAAATCATTTAAATTTGTGCACTGTTAGAAGGAAATCTCCATGAAGCCTGAAATCTGATAACTTTTATTTCCTTGGAAGCATCTATTAAATAACAGACACATAGTGAGAGGTCAATCACTTACTGAATAAGTAGATACTTAGATTCAAAAAGAAAACTGGACTCTGACACAGGACAACAATGACTTCATCAATGTAACAATTGTGCTTGATTTACTTGCTCAGCTCTTCCAATGGCTGACTGCCTGTCACATTACCAAAGTGAAGGTTCAATCATCTAAATTTGCACTTAAGACACTGAAGTGGCCAGATTGATTATTCAGTGGTCTTTTGCAGGTTAAATTGACAGAATGTAGTCATTGAATCCATTGTCTATCAATTGATTTTCATTTATTTAATTGGGATAGATTTCCTCTTAAGCCATTAGATTAATGTTTGATTATGTGAAGATTCATTTTGACCTAAACTACTAAATTAGAGTCATTGATTATATCAGTCAGGGTTCAATCAGAGAAGAACCAGTAAAGCAGGTAGTTTGAAGGGAAGACCACAGGCAAGTTCACACACACAAGCACAGGCTGGAGCTCTTTTCCACAAGAAGTCAGGAAGAAAAAATCATGAGAAGGACTAGAATCCCATGGACATATGAAAAAACTGACATTCAAAAGCAGAATCTTTTCTTTCTCCCAGGTAAACCATAGCTATGCTTTGACACCTTCCAACAGATTTAGTCAGAGCCACCAGATCATCTAGGTTAATCGCCATCACTTAAAATTAACTGATTAGGGGCTTTAACTACATCTGCAAAATCCATTCACAGTAACACCTAGATTTGTGTATGATTAAATAACTGAGGACTGTAGCCAAGACAAATTGACACATCAAAAAAGCCTTCCCATTTTTCTCTGCTAGGCTTGAGACTCCCTTCCTCCACACAGAAATGCAAGGCTAGGGACACAGGGAAGGGGGATTCTGCCTCATAGAGTGCATCTCATAAAGTTCTCTCTGTTCCATACAGGGAGGGTTCATCCTATGAAAATGAGCTCCTAGCCCAGGAAGTGTTCCACAGACTGGGAATTTCCTTCCTCCACCTGGAGGACATTGGCAGCTCAGTCCAAGGAGGCTCCTTCAGAGCCCTAAAGGACAGTTCTCAGCTGCCAGCAGCGACCAATGGGAGTCTCAGTGTAATGAGATGGACAAGTTTATTCTAAAATTTATATGAAAAGGTATAGCCCCTAGAATATCTAAAATTATCAAAAGTATAAGTGGGAGGAACCACTCTATCCAATATTAATGCTATACAGCTACAGTGCTCAAGAGAGTTTGCTATCAGTGGAGGGTCAGATACATAGATCAATGGAATGGAATTTAGATCCAAGAAATAAACCTACACATATATGCTCAACTAATTTTTGGCAAAAATGAAAGAGGAATTCAACAGAAGGAATATAGCATTTTCAACAAATGGTGCTGAAATAATTGGACACATATACAGAGAAACGTGAACCTTCATCTAACTCTCACACCTGAAACAAAATTAAACAAAATTTAGCTCAAAGTGGATCACAGACTTAAATGTAAAAATTAATACTATAAAAATTTTAGAAAAATCATAGGAGAATGTATTTATGATCTAAGGCTAGGTAAAGAACTCTTCAATTTAATACCAAAAGCATTAAGCATAACAAAGGGTAAACTGATAAAGTAGACTTTATCAAAAATTAAAGAAAAATGCTTTTGTTGTCTATACGTCTCTCTTAAAATGATGCAACTATAAGATGAAAACTGAGATAAAATATTTGTAAGCCACAGATCTGACAAAAGACTGGTATCTAGAATATATAAAGGTTACAAAACTCAACAGTAAAATCAAACAAACAGTCTGATTAGAAAATGAGCAAAAGACATGAAAAAACAATTCTCCAGAGTATATCCAAGTGAGGAATAAGTATGAGAAAAGATGTTAAACTTCATTAGTCATTAGAGAAATGCAAATTAAAACCATAATGAAATAGCACTACACACAACAAAAATTCAAAAAGAAAATAGTGAAAACTCTGAATGCTTAGAGCATTCCGAAAAATGGTATCACTCATATATTGCTGGTGGAAATGTAAAGTGATACAGCCACTATGGAAAACACTTTTGTCAATTTCTTATAATCTAAACACAACTACCACATGAGAGTCATAATTTATTCATTATACCACCAAAACAAAAACAATCCCCAAGTCCTTCAACATGAATGATTAAACAAAGTGATATATCATGGAATGCTACTCTGAAGTAGAATAATGAATCTTCGATAGGCAAGACAACTTGCGTGAATCTCCAGGTCGTTATGCAGAGTGAAAAAAATCCAATCCTAAATGGTTACATATTGTATGGTTCCATTCATATGACATTCTTGAAATGACAAACTTATGGAGAACCAATTAGTGGTTGTCAGGGGTTGTGGCTGTAAGGGGCCATATCGGATACCCTGGTGGTGATGAGACTGTTCTGCATCCTGATTGTATCAATATTCACATTCTGGTTGTGATATCCTATTACAGTTTTGCAAGATGTAACCATTATGGGAAAGTGTATAATGAGTACAGGGCAACTCTATGTTGTCATTGTATGTTGCCCTGTACTCATTGTGTTACACACAACTGCTGTAAATCTACAACTGTCTCCAAAAAATATTTAATGAAAAAGCAGTCACATTAATCAAATGTTTTAATTTATTCTCCTGAGTTTCAATTTCTTGAAACACATATAGATTTTGAGTCATGATTATAAATATTTGTTTATAGTATTAGTTCCAACATGTATCAACCACATATTTTGATTCATTAACACTTATTAAGCCAGTAGATATTCAGTATTTTCATATATACTCAATCCTTTGATTCTTATAGAATCCCAGTGAGTTAAGTAATATGTTTTTTTTAATAAGTGAAAATAACACACACTCCATGTTAGAAAAGAGGAAATATTCTAGAGGAGATTAGATGAGGTCATGTAGCTAATTAAGACCAAAAAGCAAAACATTTACACCTGTTTTTTTTTTTTTTTGCATCTAATGAAAAATGAGAGAGATAAAGAAGAAAGGAAGGAAGAAAATCATTTGTTACAATACATGTTAGAAATCAATATTATTATTATTGTTGTTGTTTCCTACTAAGATCTTTAGTGGTGCTGTTAAGGAAGTAGACATTATGGTCCTTGATTTGATATTTGGAGAAAAACGTGGTTATAACCATTGTGACATATAAGTCGCTGAGGTGTGTCAGAAAGTCTAAAAACGTATTACTCTATGAACAGAACTAGCTGCTTCTGCAAATCTGACTCAATAAACCTCTATTCCACAAACATTCACGAAAGGCACACTGACTATCTGATACTAAACTGTTCTCTGGGGATATAACACAAAAAGAACAAAGATCTGTTTTAATGAAACTCAGACTTTTAGGAACCACAAGCCCTCCTGTACAACAGACTATATAGGTACCAATATCAGTGACCCAGCCTGGAAGTCATATTCAAAGCTATGTCTACAAGGCTGCTTCCTTATTGACCAAGTTTAGCCTGAAACTAAAGAAAATATTGACCTAACTGCTTTGATATCTTTAGAGACAAAGTGAGCATGGAAATACAAAATTAATGTTATGGAAAAGTCCTGAACTACCTGATCCTAAGGGTTATAGTACTTTTTTTTTCAGGTTAAATGTCCCAGGTTTCTTTCTTCCTTCCTTCCTTCCTTCCTTCCTTCCTTCCTTCCTTCCTTCCTTCTTTGTTTCGTTATTTCATTATTTCATTCTTTTGTTCTTTCATTCTTTCGTTCTTTCTTTCTTTCTTTCTTCTCTTTCTTGGGGTATAATTGCTGTACAATGTTGTGCTAGTTTCTGCTGTACAATGAAGTGAATCAGTTAAATGAACACATATATCCCCTCCCAGGGCTACAGTATTGATGATGTATCGGTAATGGTGCTTAAGTCTTGTGAAAATGAATAGAAATTATATTGTGTTTAACATTACTTCAGTGTACAAAAGTAAGGACTTTCCAAGATCCTGTTTTATTTGAGATGTTGTATTTCTAAATCCCTGCTAATTTACACATCTTAGGAAATCTTGCCTGTCCGTGGAAGCAGGACCAAGCAGGGTAATATGATCTTACTCAATGAGTTCCTGACACCAGTTGTGTCAATGGGAATGAGGCAACCAAAAAAATGATTTCAAGTGAAATTATTGTAAATCTTTAAAAATACCTAATACTAAGAGAACCAAAGCATATTAAGAGGGTTATGCATTCACAGTCAAGAAAATAAAGTTGAATTAGATTGTTGAGAATAAATCACCCAGAGCCCCAAAAGACATGTTTACCAAATATGCAAAAAAAAAAAAATCCCATTCAGTATGCACTGTGAAGAGGCAGAGAGTATTTTTTTTTTTTTGGTTGTTCTTAGTGACATTTGGGTAGGAAACACATATATATGTACATTTACTGTCTAGATAGAAAAAGCCTTAGGATGTAAGACCTGGAGAAAACTGAGCCATACATAGGGATGGATGGACAGGTTTTGGATGGATGAACAAAGGTAAGCACGTTTCACGTGGAAGGAAACAACGGGAGACAAGGGTGAGGACAGACTAAGTAGAGAGGGACCTTTATGTTGGGGAAAAGAGAAAAAGATAGTTGGATCTGAAGACTGGGTAAAGATTAGGGAGAATTATTTGACGTAATTTTTGCCAGGCTGGAGCACACAATAATTATTGAACTGCAGTGAAAATACTGGGATCCTTAATAATTATTTTACTTAAACATATTGTATTTTGATGGCACGTAAAGGAGCTGAGACGTTTTATGATGAAGTGAAAACAGCACTGGGTTAGCAATTCACAGATATTGAATTTTAATCTTTCCTTTCCTTTCTAGTGATTGAACATTGAAAAATCACATAACTGTTTAGATTTGGGGTACTTTTATGAGCGAAATTAAGGAATTGGAGTGGATTTTAAAAATTCCTTCCACTGCCAACAATCTTCTAAATCAGATTACTCAGTTAATACCATTTATTTTCCATCTTTCTTTATATGTTCTATAAACTTCACCTATTCCTGAATATTGGTTACCTTCATGTTTTGCCCTAGGCTGTCTTCTCAACTCATACTTCCCTTGGATATTCTCCCCCTGTTTTCATGCTATGAACTAGCCCTACAGATCTAATATTTCTAATCTGTATTTTTAGTACAAATCTCCTCAAGTCATCTAAGAACATCTCTCCTTGGATATTTCATCTTGAATATAGTATTTCTATTATTATACTCTATAATGCAAGATACATATCTATTGTATTATATACCCAATGGAAAAGTAAGGTTTTATATTTCTCTATTATCAACTTACAGCTGAATGCCTGAAATATAGTAGACTCCCAATAAATGTTTACTTAACTGAACTGTTTAGTAAATTTAGGGAAAAAAATAGATTTTATTCTGAGTATAGCATGAAAATATTAAGAAATGTATTTGTGTCTCAGTTACATCTCATGTCTGTATTATCATGTACATTTCTACTGAAGCTAAAATTAAAGATAGTACACTTCTCCCAGAATTTAAAATTAGGCAGAATAGATGTATAGTGCTGTACTCTGATCCAATTTTTTTTCCAATATTTTTTGTATCCTCAAGAATGTTGGTGCTATCTGATTCTCTATTAACTTTCTTTTGACTGAAGTATTGTCATGATCAGAAAATCTCATAGGACATAACTTTAGCATTAGCCCTACAGTAACACATTAGATTGGACAATAGGAAGACAAAACAACCAAGAATAATTCAGTGTTTTATTACCTAAGGAGGGTCTGTTATTAATGAAAAGTGAATTTTCTTGAATTCCCATTAGAATTTCATATAGGCAATTACAGTGCATTAAGTTCAATCAGTTTTTAACCGTTTGTCCACTATATTAACAGATTTTCCAAAGAGAGAATTAAAAAATCCAAATCATATTTGTCTTGGGAATTGAACAAAATTGTATTTTTTATACAGATGCAACATTATATGACTTACAAGTTTGGTTAAACACTAATTTCTATCACTCATTGTTTCTGTAGCTGGGTCACCTTTCAAGCATAGCAGCACAATATACTTTTTCTTCAAAAACTGTAATTAGATTTTTTTTAAATATGAAAAATATTTGCATGGTGTTTTAGATGAGTCTCTGTGCTCAGTGATTTACATGTCTTGTCACTAAGTTCGACCAGAGCTTATAGATACACATTATTTATCTCCACTTTCCAGATAAAACTGGAGCTCATTGTAGAAGGTGAAAAAGTCAGGATTTGAGCTCATTGTAGAAGGTGAAAGAGTCAGGATTTGTCCGTCCCTCCTATATACATATCCTGAACATCCATTATGAGCCAGGCACCAAGTTAGACACTACAGATGAAGAGAAAGATGTCGTCTATCCTTAGAGACTTCACAGTAGAGAAAAGCACAGACTTAGTGAATCAAGTGTGAGAAGTCACTGTGATGATAGATGGTGAGGACAGAAGGAAGCACAGGTGGCTGCTAGGATACATAAGAGACACAAGGGGGAAATCTCGATATCCCTATAGGCATTTCCTTAAGGCAGTTCACATAAACCAAATCGAGCACACAAAACAAAATGCACCTCACAAAACTATCATCTCATTTGGAATATATTACATTTAAATGATAACTCTTCAAGTAGTAACCTGACAATCTAAGATTTTCCTAAAAGTGGAGATCATGGAAGTGGTGATGGGACTTACTCTGTAACTTGAGAGAAGGAAGGCTTCATATTTTATGCATGAAATAATGGAATTAGGAAGTCTTCATTGGGCCACAATCATAGTAATAATTATTTGAGTCAAGAACCAAGAGTGGATTATTCTAACAGGTAAGAGATTGAGGAGTAACAAGTATTTTGAATATCTTCAAAGTCTCTCCCCATAATATATATAGCTGATTCACTTTGTTATACAGCAGAAACTAACACACCATTGTAAAGCAATTATACTCCAATAAAGTTTAAAAAATAAAATAAAACACTCAAACAGCATTACAACAACAACAAAAAAAAATATTTATTAATCACAAATGGAAAACAGGAACTTTAGAGTGAAGAAGCCTGATAGACACTGCCCAAACCAGACTGTTAAGCCAGCATCATGTGCCTCCTGGCACAATGCACTGAAAAAGACAGAGTATCACTTCTGTAGCATTTTTGCAAAAATGTTTAATTTGGGTTTTATCATAAAGAAACAATAGACTCTTTCATACTTAGGGGCATTCTATAAAATAACTTGCCTGTACTTTGAAAATATAACAAAAATTAAATATAAAGAAAGACTAGAAGAATCTTCTAGATTAAAGAAAAGTAAAAAGACCTGAACCTAAATGCAACACAAATTAAAATTTAATTTTGTTTTATAAAGATTGTTAATTAAACAACTAGCTAAATTTTGATAATCTATCAGTATAATAGTATTGTATCAATATTAATTTTGGATTTTGATAATTTTACTCATTAAGTAAAGTTTCTATTTTAGAAAGCCAAACAAATATATTTAGGATTAAGGGAAGTCATGTATTCAAAAATATGCACATGTATATGGAGAAAAACAAAAGAAAGAAAATGAAGCAAGCAGTTAGCATTTTGGGGTATCTGAGTGCACAATATAAGAAAGTTATTTTTTCCATTCTTGCTATTTTTTTCTGCATGTCTGAAATTACATCAAAACAAAAGTTAGAAAAATCAAGTGAAGTATATTTTTATGACTTTTATAGTGTATGCACATTGTAAAAACTTCAAATATAAAAAGTATGTAAAAAAATATACACCCAATATCTCATCACCAAAATATATAATTGTTAACAATTTAGAAGTTACATTCCAGTCTTATATTTTCATGGAAATACATATGCACATTCTTATGAAATTTCAACATTGAAATTTCATTTCACTTAATAAAAACACCTTTATATTGTTAAATATTCTTACATATTTTAATGAATCTATAATGGTCCATACTTCAAATGTATTGTAATTCATTGTCACCCCCTCTTCTTCAATATTTAGATTGTTCCCATTTTTTACAATATTATATAATGCCAAAATAAAAACATAATTTTTCATAAGGTTTTGTATGCATTTACTATTTCTCTAGAGTTTATTCTTAAGAGAGGAATTTCTAGATAAAGTTATATAAAACTTTTTACTCCCTTTGACCATTACAAGCCATATTTCTCTATTCAATTCATCATTTCTCTATTTTCAGGGTCTTCAATCATGTTTCTGTTCCCCATCTCCCTTCTCAGCAATGTCCATACTTCCAAAGCACAGAGAAGAGAGGAGGTACATCTTCCATTCTTTCTAACCAACCTACTGAAGATCATGCTTTTTTTTTTTTTTTTTTGCCCATTTTCCTCTTTTCTTCTGGCTACAAGGAAGGAGCTGCCCTTCCTCCTACCCAAGATCAATTCTTCCACAGAACCTTTGCATCACCTAACTCCCTATCTTTTCAGTAACATGAAATATGGACTATTCCTTCCATGTTCCTTACACCCAATTTAAATATTCAATATTTAAACCTCTTTGGTTCTCTTCCTAGATAACAAATAGAATACTCTCTAAAGTAAACATTTACTGAGCATTGTATATACTGTTGCTATTTTATCACCTTCCATTATTCAACCTATTCCAATTTGCTTTTGTCCAAATTACCAGGTAATAATAGCTTTTTTCTAAGATCACCAATTGCCTCTTTGCCCATAAAGCTAAATGCATACTTTTTATACTCCACCTCACTTGCCTTTGCAATAGCTTTGAACATACTAAACACAAATTCCTGTCTTTTCACTCTATATTTCCTTATCAGGCAGTGCCACCTGTGCTCATGATTTAATTATCATCCACATACTGACAACTCCCGAATACAAGTTAAGTCTTAACTTCTCCATTGATATACACATTGTATGCACCTAAGACAAGAATGTCTTGAAGGCACTTCTATTTTTGTGATGAAGTAATAAGTACATTCAGACATCATAGTCACTTAACACTATACATGTCGTTATCAAACTCCACTGAACATGTCTGCTCAGTGGAGTTTGATAAAGATTAGGCAGATATTCTCCAAGTAATGTCTTAGGAATTCAGTCTCCTTCCACAATATCCCTCTGCTATTTTGTAATACTACCCTTTCTAACCTGTGCCCAAGAGAAAAGAGAGTAGGAAATCACCCAAACTAGAAGCAACAATTTTACATCTGCTCATATTCTGTTGGCCAGAGAAGTAGCACTTCCTAGATCCCGATGAGCTGGGAAATGTAGTTTTCTAAGTTGCTCAGGAGGAAAGGGAAACATGGTACATATACTGTCTCGGGTGCTCCCCCTGCCCACCAAATGTAAAACCTTAAAACCTTTCATCCCAATCAGGAACTTTTTCAGTTCTCCTAATTTAAATAAATAACAACGTCATCTAATCAGTGGTGCAAACCACAAACCTAGGAACTACTCTTGACTCTTCCTTTTTAACAGCTCCTATATCTGTTCTATCACCAGGTCTGCATTTCACCTTTACATATCTTTCTAATCTGTCCACCCTTTTCCATTTCCACCATTCCCATCTTACCTAAATCACCAGAAAGTATCACCTAGACTGAGGCAGTCTTCCTTTGTTTTCATTTCCTATGTTCACTATTCATCCCATCAAATCCATTCTACACCCTGTTGCCAGTGCTTGCAAAATGAAAATCTCATTATGTTGGATCCATGCTTACCCCTACATTGATCTCCCTTCCCAGTTTAAAACCTTTTAATCATTTGCCTTAGGATAAATGTCATAATTCTTAACATATCATACAACATCCTGAATAATTTGGTTTTCATTTAGAGCAACTCCGCCAAACCCCTATTATATGTTTTCCAGTCACTCTGTACTTTTGAATCTTTCAATGTGCTTCTCTGTTTTCTGTCTCAAGACTTTGGCTGTAGTATTTCCTTCACTCTAAATTCTTCCCTTGTTTCTTACTGCAATAATTAGTATTCTCTTTTTAAATCTCAACTCAAACTTTGTGGGAGGAAGTTTTTCTTTGATCTTCTAATTTAGGGAAGATTCTGCTATTATGCCCTCTGTCAGCTTGACATATCTTCTTTTTTTTCATTTTATAAATCAGTGTTGTAATTTTATATGTAACAGTGTGGTTACATAAAATATACCTATCTTTTCCACATGTAGTAAGAAAATAAGGATAGCATGGAGATCCTTCATTTCTACATGCTATTCACAGGGGCTAACTCACAGCAGAAGCTCAGTAAATATTTAACTAATGAATGAATGATCCAACAGATGGGTTCACTATTATAAACTGTTTCCCAGGAAAGCCTATACCAATTTATGTTGCCATTTTCAGTGAATGAGAATCCCATTCCATTATACACCATCATAATATCACATTAATTTTCTTTCTATTGAGGTTCAGGTGTTTTTTTTTTCCCCATTAAACTGTATATACTCTTTTTAAGGTAAGGGTTTTTATGGCTGTAATAATTTAAACTCACATTGTACATGGAGAATTCCACCTTATTCTTTTTGAAGTTCCTGTAAAACAAGAAGTTTTAACTATTCTCTTTTATTTTCTATCCAAGAGAGTTTGCAGCTTCAATTTTCCTCCACTATACAGGCCATATGGGAAATCATAATTTTTTCTGTCTGCTCCCAACATGAAGTGCAACTAGCTGATGCTATCTTTTGCCAACTTGGAGTATAGGCTTTCATTTCCCAAGGTTTTATATACTTTCAGATGTAATTTGCAGTAGGAAAATGATATGAGCAACATAGCAAACTATGAAACTCCAGGCCTTTGTTCCTACATGGAAAAATGAAGTAGACAGCAACAGACTAAGTAGAATAACTTCGTGGAAGCACCAGAAATCACTCAAGTTTCTGAAGCAACTGAACCAAGTCCCAATCAAGAACAAAAACACACACAAAAAAAGAGTAGAAAAGTTTGTGTGCTTTTTTTTTTCTCCTCATCCTTGCCTCCATCCCCTCCTCAGTGCAACACAGCTTGAACTATTGGGAAGAAGCTATACAATTGCATGTTTCTCCATCAAAATGGAAGGAAAGGATTGGAGCTAGCTTGCAATGTTTGGCTTGTCTGGGGCTGCACGAGGGATTTATTTCTGTTTTACCTGATGTGGAGCTCAGACAGGAATGAAAACATAGTTTTTCAATATCAGGTTGGAGACAACTAAAGCAGTAGAAAACATTCCAGCAGGTGAAAAAATGCAGGGGAATTGGAGACCCATGGATGTCTGACAGTAAAAGATTATAGGCAGAGGAATACATAGGATATCTAAGGCCCTGAGAAAAAACAGGAGTGAGACTTTTAGGAAAATTAAGACATTGAAAAGTAGCAGTATACATGGGGGAATTGGGAAACACACACACACACACACACACACACACACACACACACACACACACAAGATGCATGCCCAGAAATGCATGAAAATAACTTAAGCTTTCATGATAAGTGAATTAGTGATGCTCCATTGCATGGAGTCAATTTTCAAAGATGTGGCTGTTTTTTTTTTCTCAAATGCCCAGTTTTCAACTAAAGATTATGAGGCACACAAAGAAACAGAGAAACATGACCCATTCCAAGGAAGAAAATAAATCTCCCAAAACTGACCCTAAGGAATCATAGGATTCAGACTCACTAGAAAATATTTTAAAACATCTGTCTTAAGTATGCTCAAAGAGATAAAGGAAAACACAGAAAAAGAACTAAAGTAAATCTGGACAATAATATATTAAAAAAATGGAACATAAACAAAGATAGATATTATAAAAAGCAAGCTGCAATTCTGGAGATAAAAGTGCAATCACTGACTGTAGTAACAGACTTGAGGGGTAGAAAAAATAATCAATAAACTAGAAAATAGGTTATTTAAATTTATTGTGTATGTAGAGGAAAAATAAAAAAGAATCAGAACCTAAGGAACTTATGATAAGCCATTAAATAGATTAATATATGCATTATGGAAATCCCAGAAAGAGAAGAGAGAGACAGAAAGGGCCCAAGAGTATATCAGAAGAAATAATGATCAAAAATTTTCTAAATTTGAGAAAAGACATGGATATACAAATACAAGAAGCATAATGAAATCCAAAAATCCAGAGATCCACTCCAAGACACATTATAATCAAACTGTAAAAATCAAAGAGAAAATCTTGAAAGCATCCAGAGATAGAGACTCATCATATGCAGAAAATTCTCTGTCAAATTATCAATGGATTTCTCAGCTGAAAGTTTGCAGGTCAGGAGGCAGTGAGATAATATAATTAAAGTATACAAGAAAAATAAAAACCTATTGACCAAGTATATTATAGCCACCAAAACTGTGCTTTTAAAAATGAGGGAGTAATTAAGACATTCCCACATAAACAAAAGCTGAGAAACATCATTACCACTAAGCCTTCCCTGAAAGAAACACTAAAGGGGACCCTTCAACTTGAAATCAAAGGACTCTAGACAGCAACTGGAAACTATGTGAAAACATAAAGTTCTCCAGTAAAGGTAAATATATAAACACATGTAAAAATAGGTATATATTGTTTCAATTTCTTAATTCCATTTTTTATTATTTTCTAGAATTTAAATGTAATATTTGACATCAATAAAAAGAAGTGGAAGAAGGTCTAGTTAGGGAGAAGGAAGGTAACAATTTCCTGTACCCCTCCTTGTAAACTCATTCATGGCTCTTCCAATTAAAGATCAAAGCCGCATTTTCTCTAACATTCTGGGGAAGACGACCTGGATAAATAATTTTATTGAAAATTAAAGTGGGTGGTTTTAAGGAGAAAGATTTAAAACAGGAATGCTCTATGTTAAGTGCTGTTAAAACTGAATTAGGACGTCTTCATACTCTTTGATTATGTAAGTTCACCTCTTCCCTGCAATAAGAAACATTAAGCAGATGCTAAAATCTCACCAAAACACGTAGAATGTATTTGTGGTGTCTTTGCTTATAGAACAAGTAAGACAAAATACCCTGATTTGATTTTGATATGCTGAAATTATCTATTTATATCAGCTTAGCACAGAAACTCCAAGGACGCCCTCACCTCAACTCTGCATGCTAATCTCAACTTCTGAGAATGTGCCCCCCAAATCTGATAAATGCTATAAGTTCAATGTTTATACCTTTCTCTTGAGAGTTCTCATTTTCCTTACTTTACATCACTATTTTTCCGTATTTATTCCTCTCTTTCCTGACTACTGCTTTAGGAAAAAAACAAAACTACCTTTCTCTCTACTATATTTGGCTTTACCTCCCACCTGCCAAGTACACAAATATTGCCTATTTTTTATAGTCACATTTGGACAATTTCTCAGCCAGTTTTTGCCTAATGTGTCCCACTGTAGAGTTGATCATTTTGGGAGATCTAAATGATAGTACTCGTGGGTTCTAAGGAGTTCTGTGTAGATTGTTGATTAACAAGAGGATTCATTTCCTCTGGGACACATTCCTATAGAGACAGATGACAGCCTCAAGGTTTAGTACTCAAGAGTAATCAATCCATGTAGGAAAAACTGATCTTAGTCATTAGATTCAACTAAAAGAGCCATTCTGGGGACACATTTTCCATGTATGATTTAATGAGAGGGACCATGGACACTCTGATGCTGGCTGACACTGCAGAACACCTTACTTATTTATAAATAAATTGTTCCAATCTGATAAATCAAAGAATTCCCCTTGAAAACAGTCCCTCCTGGTAATATGTTTTTGCTGCAAGGCAGAATGAATTAATCATCTTCAAATCACATCAGCAAATGTTAAAACCAACTCTATGCATATGATAGAAAAAAATTAATGGAAATACTTTGGGAAACACAAGTGAGAAAATGTAATACAGACATACTGGTATTTAAGACATGCTATACAGTAGGATCTTGATGAGCTCTAGGATGTGAAATGCATGGCATTTTGTTAGAGCTGATGAAATCCATGTTATCCTTTCTAAGTCTGCCAGTATAGAGACAGCTCAATGCAAAAAGTCTTGCCTAGTGTGACAACCAAATAGAGCTCAACATAGAAGCTGCATAATCACAGGGTCTAAAGAATTGGAATTTGTTCTTTGAATCAGTGCCACAATAAACTCTATTTAAACAAATACAAATATATGTGGGAAGAAATAGAAATGAAAACATTTTGAAATAACAAAACCAAAAACAGCTGGATCATTTCAGCTTGGCTGATCTTATTTTCTGCCACAGCAATGAAATTTATAGCTTTGTTAAATAACTTTTGTTTAATAAAAGAATCCAGGCAGATTGCTGATTTTTTAATCCAATTGTAATAGCAATTTGAGCAAATGACCACTTAAAGCCATACTTTCATGGGATATAATTTGTTTCTCTCCCTTTCAGAATGCTACTATTTTAAATATGGATATATTCTCATATCTTCTCTCACACCTGTTTCTTCAAGGAAGTTTAAAGAGCACCAATTCCATGTCCTGGCTATTGTAAATAATGCTGTTATGAATATTGGGGTGCATGTGTCTTTTTGAATTATGGTTTTCTCAGGGTATATGCCCAGTAGTGGGATTGCTGGTTCATATGGTAGTTCTATTTTTAGTTGATTTTTTTAAATAAGTTTATTTATTTAATTAATTTATTTTTGGCTGTGTTGGGTCTTCATTGCTGTACACGGGCTTTCTCTAGCTGTGGTGAGTGAGGGCTACTCTTTGTTGCGGTGCACAGGCTTCTCATTGTGGTGACTTCTCTTGTTGAGGAGCACGGGCTCTAGGCACGCAGGCTTCAGTAGTTGTGGCACACGGGCTCAGTAGTTGTGGCTCATGGGCTCCAGAGCGCAGGCTCAGTAGTAGTGGCGCACGGGCTTAGTTGCTCCACAGCATGTGGGATCTTCCCGGACCAGGGCTCGAACCCGTGTCCCCTGCATTGGCAGGCAGATTCTTAACCACTGCACCACCAAGGAAGCCCCTGATGTACAGCTTTGAAACTCTGAGCCATAGAGCGCCACCCAGTACTGCCTGAGAGAATGATTAGATGGATGACTGAATATATTTTTGTAAGAAGGTAATATATATTAATTTCTGGAAGTATTAAAATTGAGACACCAGTGAGATCTCCAAACGACAAAAATACAGATCATTACAAGGTACGGCCTACTTCACTCAGACCACAATAATGCCTGAAGTTTGCCTTTAAAAAATACCAGACATTTTCAGGGCTCCACATCTTTTTCTAAGCCTATTTGCACTGACAGATGACCTTTGAGGTCCTTCCTATTAGACAAAGCATGAGGTAGTCTTCAAAGTTTCAGTGACAAATTCCTTGTCTTCTTTTCTTCAAAACCCAGGTCTTCAATTGCATATTTCTGTTTCTATTTAATCAGTGCATTTTCTTGTTCAGTATTATAATGTAGTTACTCTCCACTTCTGCATGTAGTCACGTGGTTGTAGAGAGAACCACTGTCTGATTTCTGCTTTCTAAGGGGGTGCATATCAAGTGGACAGTGTGCAATTAAGTACTAAAATAGACGAATTAGTTCTAAGGCTTTCTTGTACATTCCAAATCCTTTCTCTAAAGCTTTATAACGTTGGAAATATTCAGAGAGTTATGACTGTCCATTAGACTCTAATCTCCTTGAAGGTAGATGTATTGCCAAATTTATGTTTCTGTTTGTTTGTTTGTTTGTTTGGTTGGTTTTTTTTTTGCCTTCCACAGAGATTCATTTACTAGGGATATCAATGAACATATGTTTTAAGAAGGAACATGTAAGAGAGTGCATTAGAAGCATGGAACCACAAATTGACTGTTTTAGACATGTAGAGAGGGACTACAAAAGCATAAGGTATTAATACTTGTTTCATTCATTCATTCAGTACTTATTTTAAAAGATGAATAAACATCCCAAGCAGGAGAAAAACCCAGGTGAATATACAGAAGTGAGAACGGGAACTAAATATTCGGGAAACATGGACAAGACTCGGTAGAATGTTATGCAGGGTTTGTATTTAACAAAGAGGGGTGATCTTGTTGAGAAGCTGAGTGGGATCACTGAAGCTAAGGAGGGAAAAACTGAGGATGTGGGGATAGCCAATGCTTCTAAAGTCCATTTGTAAAAGGACACAGAGGACCATATTATTAGGACCCAAACCACATGCTTCCCTGTCAACTAAATTTTCATTTAAATTGCAGTGTAATTTTGACAAAATGGGCACCATCTGAAACTTATTTGGCTGTGCAAATTAATAGTTACATGGCACAGAGCAAACATATTGCAGACCCAGTGGCCAGTGGGTATATATATATATATATATATATATATATATATATATATATATATTTCCAAAATAGAGCTTTCAGAATTCCCAGGGATACTGTCTTTGGAACTCTGAGCATTGCCTAATGGAAGTTTCTGATTGGCTGCCATTCAAGTCATGCCCAAGTCCATGATGTGGCACTGCATGTTGTATGCTTTATTTTTAATTTATAAATTCTATTTCAAAATCTCAGTAAAACATGACAGGCATGGCTGTTTGCAGAAATTATGACACTTTTCAAGCAGGTAAAATCCCTGAGTCTATAGCTGCTGTGCCTTGTTTCAGCACCTAAGGCAATTAATACTCACCCCAAAGTGCTGATGACCCATCCTGCTTTATCCTTTGACTGTGTTGTGTTTGCTCCATTGTATCCCATGAAGATTTACTAAATTGGCAAGTGAGTGTGAAAACCTGATGGAAAGTTCTTAAACAGTCACATGGGAAATGAATTCATTTATATTGGTTTTCTACTCAAGGAATGATATCATCTTTGGTCTGTTAACAAAGGAAAACAGAGTAGGTATGCTTGACATTCCTACACTGTAGTTGTTAAAAAAAAAAGTGCCTATTAAGTTATTTGGAAGGTTCAGGAGTAAGCAAAAACACAGGTAGAATCACTCCCTACTTTGTAGCTATGACCTGATCAAGTCACTTGATCACTGTAAGTCTGAGCTTTCTCAACTAAAAGTTGAGCAATGATACCTTTTAGGGTACTTTGACTACCAATGAGATAACTAAAATGTACCTGGGACATGGTAAACCTTCAGTAAATAGTAGCTATTTAACCACCTTATATCCTTAATATTCTGTTCACTGTGTCCTGTCAGACTAACAAAACTAAAATGTGACTAGCTCTCAGGAGTTAGTTAACATCCTTTCAGGACAGGGATACCTGGTCAGACTCACCAACAAAAGTGATGGGGAAACAGGAGGAGAGCTTGAAATTTTTCCTGAAAAAGTGAGTCACCAGTTTATCTATCCATGGATGTCTGATACCAGAAGAGAGAAAAGCTAAGTAGAATTTGGGAAATACAGTCAAAGAAAGAAAAGGAAACTGGGATAAAACATGTGGATCTGGTAAGGAAATGAGAAGAGCAAAATTGATAGTGAGAGGGGCACCTAAAGTCCAACTCAAATCAGAATTAAGAGGCTTCTCTAAGGAAGCTAGACCCCACAGTTCACTGTATGTATTTATAGGGCCCTGTACATGTAGGTCTTTTTTAAAATTATTTTTTTAATTTAACAACTTTACTGGTGTATAATTGGTTTACAATGTTGTGTTAGCTTCTGCTGTATAACAAAGCGAACCAGCTATAATGTATACATATATCCCCATATCCCCTCTCTTTTGCTTCTCCTCCCAACTTTCCCAATCCCACCCTTCTAGGTGGTCACAAAGCACTGAGCTGATCTCCCTGTGCTATGCAGCTTCTTCCCACTAGTTATCTATTTTACATTGGGCAGTGTGTACATATCAATACTACTCTCTTACTTCATCCCAGCTTCCCCTTCACCCTCCCCCTCTCCATGTCCATGAGTCCATTCTCTACGTCTGCATCATTATTCCTGTCCTGACCCTAGATTCTTCATATCCATTTTTCTTTTTTCTTTTTTTTTTTTTTAGATTCCATATATATGTGTTAGCATACAGTATTTGATTTTTTCTTTCTGACTTACTTCACTCTGTATGACATATTCTAGGCCCATCCACCTCACTACAAATAACTCAATTTTGCTTCATTTTATGGTTGAGTAATATTCCATTGTGTATTGTGTATATATGCCACATATATCCGTCTTCTTTACCCATCACCTGTTGATGGACACTTAAGTTGCTTCCATGTCCCAGCTATTGTACATAGTGAGTGCTGCAGTGAACATAGTAGTACATGTTTCCTTTTGAAGTATGGTTTTCTCAGGGTATATGGCCAATAGTGGGATTGCTGGGTCACATGGTAGTTCTATTTTTAGTTTTTTAAGGACTCACCATATTATTCTGCATAGTGGCTGTATCAATTAACATTCCCACAAACAGTACAGTGGGTTCCCTTTTCTCCACACCCTCTCCAGTATTTATTGTTTGTAGATTTTTTGATAATGGCCAATCTGACCAGTGTGAAGTGATATCTCATTGTAGTTTTGATTTGCATTTCTCTAATGATTAGTGGTGTTGAGCATCCTTTCATATGTTTGTTGGCAATCTGTATATCTTCTTTGGAGAAATACCTATTCATATCTTCTGCCCATTTTTGTATAGGGTTGTTTGCTTTTTTGATATTGAGCTGCATAAGCTGCTTATATATTTTGGAACTTAATCCGTTGTCAGTTGCTTCACATACAAATATTTCCCCCCATTCTGATGGTTGTCTATTTGTATTGTTTATGCTTCCTTTGCTGTGCAAAAGCTTTTAAGTTTCATTAGGTCTCATTTATTTATTTTTGTTTTTATTTCCATTTCTCTAGGAGGTGGGTCAAAAAGGATCTTTCTGTGATTTATTTCAAAGAGTGTTCTTCCTATGTTTTCCTCTAACAGTTTTATAGTGTCTGGCCTTACATTTAGGTCTTTAATCCATTTTCAGTTTATTTTTGTGTATGGTGTTAGGGAGTGTTCTAATTTCATTCTTTTGCATGTAGTTGTCCAGTTTACCCAGCACCACTTACTGAAGAGGCTGTCTTTTCTCCATTGTATATTCTTGCCTCCTTTATCAAAGATAAGGTGACCATATGTGCATGGGTTTATCTCTGGGCTTTCTATCTTCTTCCATTGATCTGTATTTCTGTTTTTGTGCCAGTACCATACTGTCTTGATTACTGTAGCTTTCTAGTATAGTCTGAAGTCAGGGAGCCTGATTCCTCAAACTTTGTTTTTCTTTCTCAAAATCACTTTGGCTATTCAGGGTCTTTTGTGTTTCCATAGAAATTGGGAAATTTTTTGTTATAGTGCTGTGAGAAATGTCATTGGTAGCTTGATAGGGATTGCAATGAATCTGTAGATTTCATTGGGTAGTAGAGTCATTTTTACAATATTAATTCTTCCAATCCAAGAACATGGTATATCTCTCTATCTGTTTGTATCATTTTTAATTTATTTCATTAATATCTTTTAGTTTTCTGCATACAGGTCTTTTATCTCCTTAGGTAGGTTTATTCCTAGGTATTTTATTATTTTTGTTGCAGTGGTAAATGAGAATGTTTCCTTAAATTCTCTTTCAGATATTTCATCATTAGTGTATAGGAATACAGGAGATTTCTCTGCATTAATTTTGTATCCTGCTACTTTGCCAAATTCATTGATTAACTCTGGTAGTTTTCTGGTGGCATCTTTAGGATTTTCTATGTCCAGTATCTTGTCATCTGCAAACAGTGACAGTTTTACTTCTTTTCCAATTTGGATTACTTTTATTTCTTTTTCTTCTCTGATTTCTGTGGCTAAAACTTCCAAAACTATGTCGAATAATAGTGGTGAGAGTGAGCGACCTGTCTTGCTCCTGATCTTAGCGGAAATGTTTTCAGTTTTTCACCATTGCAAACAATGTTGGCTGTGGGTTTGTCATATATGGTCTTTATTATGTTGAGGTAAGTTCTCTCTATGCCTGCCTTCTGGAGAGTTTTTAACATAAATGGGTGTTGAATGTTGTTGAAAGATTTTTCTGATGTCTATCAAGATTATCATACTGTTTTCACCCTTCAATTTGTTAATATAGAGTATCACATTGATTGATTTGCGTATATTGAAGAATCCTTGCATTCTTGGGATAAACCCTACTTGATCATGGTGCATGACCCTTTTAATGTGCAGTTCGATTCTGTTTGCTAGTATTTTGTTGAGGATTTTTGCATCTATGTTCATCAGTGATATTGGTCTGTAGTTTTGTCTTTTTGCGACATCTTTTTCTTGTTTTAGTATCAGGGTGATGGTGGTCTCAGAGAATGAGCTTGGGAGTGTTCCTCCTTCTGCTGTATTTTGGAAGAGTTTGAGAAGGATAGGTGTTATCTCTTCTCTAGATGTTTGATAGAATTCACCTGTGAAGCTATCTGGTCCTGGGCTTTTGTTTGTTGGAAGATTTTTGATCACAGTTTCAATTTCAGTGCTTGTGATTGCTCTGTTTATATTTTCTATTTCTTCCTGGTTTAGTATCAAAAGGTTGTGCTTTTCTGTGATTTCTTCCAGGTTGTTCATTTTATTGGCATGTTTACGTGTAGTAATCTCTCATAATCCTTTGTATTTCTGCAGTGTCAGTTGTTACTTCTCTTTTTCATTTCTAATTCTGTTGATTTTAGCCTTCTCCCCTTTTTTCTTGATGAGTCTGGCTAATGGTTTATCAATTTTGTTTATCTTCTCAAAGAACCAGCTTTTAGTTTTATTGATCTTTGTTATTGTTTCCTTTATACCTTTTGCACTTTTACTTGATCTGATCTTTATGATTTCTTTCCTCCTGCTCACTTCAGTTCTTTTTTTGTTTTTCTTTCTCTAATTGCTTTCAGTGTACGTTTGTGTTGTTTATTTGTGATTTGTCTTGTTTTGTGAGGTAGGATTATATTGCTATAAATTTCCCTCTTAGGACTGCTTTTGTTGCATACCATAGGTTTTGGGCCATCGTGTTTTTATTGTCATTTGTTTCTAGGTATTTTTTGATTTTCTCTTTGATTTCTTCAGAGATCTCTTGTTTATTCAGTAGTGCATTGTTTAGCCTCCATGTGTTTGTATTTTTTACAGTTTTTTTTCCTGTAATTGATATCTAATCTCATAGTATTATATTTGGAAAAGATACTTGATATGATTTCAATTTTCTTAAATTTACCATGGCTTGATTTGTGACCTAAGATATAATCTATCCTGGAGAATGTTCCATGAGCACTTGAGAAGAAAATATATTCTGTTGTTTTTGGATGGAATGTCCAATACATATCAATTAAGTTCATCATGTTTAATGCGTCATTTAAAGCTTATGTTTCCTTCTTTATTTTCCTTTTGGATGATCTGTCCATTGGTGAAAGTGGGGTGTTAAAGTCCCCTATGTTTATTGTCTTACTGTCGATTTCCCCTTTTATGGCTATAGCATTTGCCTTATGTATTGAGGTGTTCCTATGTTGGGTGCATAAATATTTACAATTGTTATATCTTCTTCTTGGTTTGATCCCTCAATCATTATGTAGTGCCCTTCTTTGTCTCTTGTAGTAGTCTTTATTTTAAAGTCTATTTTGTCTGATATGAGAATTGCCACTCCAGCTTTCATTTGATTTCCATTTGCATGTAGTATCTTTTTCCATCCCCTCAATTTCAGTCTGTATGTGTCCCTATGTCTGAAGTGAGTCTCTTGTAGACAACATATATATGGGTCTTGCTTTTGTATCCATTCAGCCAGTCTATGTCTTTTGGTTGGAGAATTTCATTCATTTACATTTAAGGTAATTATCAATATGTATGTTCTTATTACCATTTTCTTAATTGTTTTGGGTTTGTTATTGTAGGTCTTTTCTTTCTCTTTTGCTTCTTGCCTAGAGAAGTTCCTTTAGCATTTGTTGTAAAGCTGGTTTGGTGGTGCTGAATTCTTGTAGCTTTTACTTGTCTGTAAGGTTTTTAATTTCTTCGTTGATTCTGAGTGAGATCTTGCTCAGTAGAATAATCTTATTTGTAGGTTTTTCCCTTTCATTGCTTTAAATATGTCTTGCCACACCCTCTGACTTGCAGAGTTTCTGCTGAAAGATCAGCTGTTAACCTTATGGGGGTTCCCTGGTATGTTATGTTTTGCTTTTCCCTTGCTGCTTTTACTATTTTTTGTTTGTATTTAATTTTTGTTATTTTGATTAATATGTATCTTGGCATGTTTCTCCTTGGATTTATCCCGTATGGGACTTTCTGTGCTTCCTCAACTTGATTAACTATTTCTTTTCCCATATTCAGAGAGTTTTCAACTATACTCTCTTCAAATATTTTCTCAGTCCCTTTCTTTTTCTCTTCTTCTTCTGCAACTCCTATAATTCAAATATTAGTGAGTTTAATGTTGTCCCAGAGGTCTCTGAGACTGTCCTCAAGTCTTTTCATTCTTTTTTCTTTATTTTACTCTGTGGTGGTTATTTCCACTATTTTATTTTCCAGGTCACTTACCCGTTTTTCTGCCTCTGTTATTCTGCTATTGATTCCTTCTAGAAAATTTTAAATTTCATTTATTGTGTTCTTCATCATTGTTTGCTTGCTCTTTAGTTCTTCTAGGTCCTTGTTAAATGTTTCTTGTATTTTCTCCAGTCTGTTTCCAAGAGTTTGGATCATCTCTCCTATCATTACTCTGGATTCTTTTTCAGGTAGACTGCCTATTTCCTCTTCATTTGTTTTTTCTGGTGGGTTTTTACCTTGCTCCTTCATCTGCTGCATATTTCTTTGTCCTCTCATTTTGCTTAACTTACTGTGGTTGGGGATCTCCTTTTTGCAGGCTAAATTTTCATAGTTACCATTGTTTTTGGAGTCTGCCCCCAGTGGGTGAGGTTGGTTCAGTGGCTTGTGTAGGCTTCCTGGTGGGAGGGAGTGTTGCCAGTGTTCTGTTGGTTGGGCTGGATCTTGTCTTTCTGGTGAGCAGGGCCACATCTGGTGTTCTGTTTTGGGGTGTCTGTGAACTTAGTATGATTTTAGGCAGCCTCTCTGCTAATGGGTGGTGGTGTGTTCCTGTCTTACTAATTGTTTGGCATGGGTTGTCCAGCACTGGAGCTTGCTGGCCATTGGGTGGAGCTGGATCTTAGTGTTGAGAAGGAGATCTCTGGGAGAGTCCTCTCCAATTGATATTATGTCAGGCCAGGAGGTGTCTGGTGGTCCAGTGTCCTGAACTTGGCTCTCCCACCTCAGAGGCTGAGGCCTGACACCAGGCCAGAGTACCAAGACCCTGTCAGCCACACAGAATTCCAGTGTTGAAATATCTTTCTAGGTCCTAAACAAAGCTGCTCCTCCCTGGAGTCCATGTCAGCAAATGGAAACTTAGATAAGTCTGTGTGTCTGTAAATGCTCCACTTGACCACCTCAATTAACGTTTACTGAAGTACAGTTGATTTACAATGTTGTGTTAATTTCTGCTGTACAGCAAATGAGTCAATTATACATACACATATATCCATTCTTTTTTATATACTTTCCCATATAGGTAATTACAGAGTATTGATTCGAGTTCCCTGTGTCATACAGTAGGTTATTATTAGTTATTTATTTTATATATAGTAGGGTGTATATGTCAGTCTCAGTCTCCCAATTTATCCCTTTATTGTTCTTCACTGGAAGTCAGAAGCCAGTGACACTTTTGTATGCATCACCACATTCCTGTCTAAATTTTATGTTCTTTTCCAGTGTCATTTATTGTCTATTATTTTATTCATTTTGCATAGTTAAAAACTGTCTATTTTTATATAGGTAGTATATATTATCCATGTCCTTTGACTTAGCCTGGACTAATGAATATTGATCCTTTACTATATAACCTGTTCAGTTGTCTTTCTATTTCTTGGCTTAGTCTTCTGAACTCAGACAGTTTATCCAATTTCTAACTTAGTCAACCCCTCCACTGATACTGGTTTCTTAACAGATGTTTTCTCTATCTTAATATCAACATTTACATGGATAAATTTGCCTCTAAGGACTGTTTCAGAAGCATAACAAATGTTTTGATATATCTTTATTTTCTTTCACCTAACAGTATTTTCTGAGCCTTTGTCCCTTTGCTTATTCATGTGTGTTGTTTAAGTTTCACAGTTTTGTGTCCCATATTTTCCCTGTTATTTATTTTTTATTTTATTTCTTTTTAGTCAGAATATATATTTTGTAATATTTTTACCATTTCTAATTTATTGAGGTTTATTTTATGTCCTAGCATATGGTCTATCCTGGAAAATGTTCCATGAATATATGAAAATATTGGATGTTTTGTTGTTGTGTGGAGTGTTTTTTAGATGTCTACTAGTTCTAGTTGGTGTAGAGCATTGTAAAGTCTTCTATTTTCTTGTTGATCTTCTATTGTTCGATATGTTATTGAAAGTGGGGAATTGTATGCTTGAATTATTATTGTTTTCTATATCTCTCTTCATTTTTGTCAGTTTTTGTCTGACATATTTGATTATCTGTTATTAAGTTCATACATGTATATAATTGTTATGTCTTCCTGATAGACTGAGCATTTTATTTTTATAAAACATTATTCTGACTTCTTTTCAATTCACAAGTCTACTTCATCTGATATTAGCAGAGCCCCTTCATATTTCTTGTGTTTGAATGATGTAACTTTTTCCAAGCATTAATTTAAGTCTATTATATCTTTGAACATAAAATATTTCTTTTGTAGACATCCTTTAATCAGATCATGTTTTGTTAATCTGTCTTTTGATTACTTTGTTTAATACATTCACATTTAATATTGTTATTGAAATAGTTGGATGATATCTGCCATTTTATTCTTTTTTCTATATTTCTCACATCACTTTGTTTCTGTAATTTTCTTATACAATATTCTTTTCCATTAGTGAATGATTTCTAATATAGCATTTTAATTTCTTATATTGTGTTTTCACTGTATCCTTTTAATTTTTTTTTTTTTTTTTTTTTTAGCATCAAGCTGTTCAATTCTACTAATGTCTGGCTGATTATTCAACCATTTTCAACACAGCCTTGTGGCATAAATTGCTGTACAGACTAATGCGGTCAAATTGGGGATCCTTTGCAGCAGGAACAGTTTCTGATGTCAGTGTTTGGTATTTATTCAGATTCCAGGAGGGCTCCCCTCAGCTAACTTACTCCTTAGTTCTCTCCAGTTAACTAGCCTGCCTAGATTTTAGTCTGTATCTTGAATCTCCTCCCAGTTGTCCATTACCAGAACTTCCGCTGTTTTTATGAGGGCCTTTATGCTCAAACTTCTTCACTCTTTGTTGTAAAGGAAATAAGTTCCTTGGGCAGAGGTTAAGAGCTCTCTGTTTTAAGACTCACAGACATAGAGAACAGACTTGTGGTTGCCAAGGGGGAGGGGGATAGGGGAGGGTTGGACTGGGAGTTTGGAGTTAACAAATACAAACTATTATATATAGGATAGACAAACAAAAAAGTCCTACTGTATAGCACAGAGAACAGTATTCAATATCCTGTGATAAACCATAATGAAAAAGAGCATTTGTATATATATATATATAACTGAATCACTTTGCTGTACATCAGAAATTAACAATATTGTAAATCAACTATACTTCAAATTTTTTTTTTTTTTTTTTTAAGAAAGAGCTGTCTAGGAGGCAGGTTAGCTTTTGGCTTGATCCTTTCTCCTGGCATGAAGATCCTCTTTCCCATAATGAAACCACTGCCTCATGCTCTAAGGCAAGGATGATCAAGCCCCCAGTCTTCTCAGTATGCTGTACCCAAGAAGGCTTATAATATAAGGTCTCACCCTGGACTTAGCTTCAGCAACAGGTAGCTAGGGCCAAGGTGAGAAATGTTGACATCCTGCTCCTCCAGGAATGAAGTCCTCTGACTGAGAAACGAGCAGAGAAGGAGCCTTGTGTTCTTGGATAAAGCAACATGGAATAGACTCTCTACTTCACTGAGACTGGAGTGGAGAGGCAGAAAGTAGTCTTCATTCAAATACCACAAACTTTCATCTTTCTTATCAAATTTTTGCCAATGTTCTTGAATGGCTGTTTATTCTTTGATGGTTTATCCTTCAGACCTTCCTTTCCAGAGACCTTAAATGATAATTTTTATTAATAGTTTTTAATACATTCAATGGAGAGAGAAAGTCAGTGGAACCCTCAACACTGTCACACTACAGGTAGACCTCATGTGGCTATATCTTTATAAACTTTAGTTTTTATGAATACAAACAGAAATATTTATAGAATAAATAATATGGTAATTGAGATTTAATTCAAAATATTGTAAGGAAGTGCTTAGAGATATAGATGAAATGAAATAGGTTTAAGAATAATTAAATTGAGTAAAGGATGAGCCAAGTTTATTAAATTTTTCTCTCTTTCTCTTCCTCTCTCCCTCCTTTGTTATCCTTTTCTCTCCAAACATGTATATGGTAGGTGTGTGTGTCTGTGTATGTGTGTGTGTATGTGTGCATGCTCAATTTCAGACAGTATCTGGAGGATATAAAAGAAATCTACTCAGTAGCTTCCTCTGGTGTTTGGGGCAAGAGAATGTAGGAGAGAGAATTAGTTGTTAGGATATACCTTTTTCCTCCTAAAGAAGTTTTAGATGATTCTGAAATATGGCTGTGTTTCCAATTTGAATCTATTAATATAGTGCAGGTTATTATTTTGTAAAGAGCAAAGTTGTTCAAGATCACTCAGTAAGTTAGTGCAGAGTTAAGATTTGGATCCAGACCCTCTAACACCTGACTCCTAAATCCAGAGTTCACTTATATAATGTCACACGGCCATCCTGATTTTAGGCCAAGTTTACTCTGTTTTTCAGATAACTAGAAAAGGGTCCATTAAAAATTATTTGAGAACATGTAGTTATTAAAAAAAAAAAAAACATTTTGGAGGATTGAAATTAGCATATGTACCTGCTTCATGCAAAGTTGTTACTAAAGATTGACTTTGATTTAAATTACTTTTGGAAGAAGAAATGTGGGTGTGAGCAGGGAAACTAAATCATCTTATCAGGATGAACCTACATCATGACATCCACTGATTGTGATCCACATCTGCCTAGGTAATATATATTTATTTAACTTAGGCCTCCAGGGTAAAATGAATCTTTTTGTAATTTTTCCAATAATGGCAATAATAATGATATATGTGTTCATAAGAAATATAAATGAGTAGGTCATGTATTATAAAATCACAGACTGAACAAAAATGGGATATTTAAAAACTTTAATAAATCTTAAATATTCCATAAAAATCTTCATTTCTCACTGCTCCTTATGCATCATAGCAGTGCTATAATGTTTAACAATGATCTTTCTGGGTTTTTGTTTTTTGGGGTTTTTATAGACCTCCAATTTGTAGTGTTTGCCAAATTCTGTAGTATAAATACTCTGACTATGATCAAGTTCAACCTACCAATGGTTAACAACTAGCCAATAAAATTCCTGAAAGTTTAACAATCGGGTCTCACAAGCTGGTATGTCAGCCCCAGCATACCTATTGAGCTCACGGCCCAATGGGAACACGTGCGTTTGAAAATTAAACCCAATATAATACTAGGTTTTTAGAGACAGTAGAGACAAGTGGAGGTTTTGACAATGTCTAATTTTATGTGACAACTTGACAGGGCTATGGGGTACCCAGATATCTGGTCAAACGTTATTGGGTGTGTCTGTGAAGGTGCTTCTAAAGGAGATTAACATTTTAATTGGTAGACTGAGTAAAGCAGATTGTCTTCTTTAATGTGGGTGGTTCCCCATCCAATCAAAGACCTGAAAAGAACAAAAAGGCTGAGTAAGAAAGGATACGTTCTGCTGGACTGTTTGAGCTGGGATATCAGTCTTTTCCAGCCTTTGCACTTGAAATAAGAAATTGGCTCCTCTTATATCTTGAGCCTCCCAACTTTCAGACAGAAACTTATACCACAAGTTCCCATAGTTGTCACTTGTTTTGATTCAGACAAGAACTATACCATAAGTCCTGGGTGTCCAGTTTGCCAAACACAGATAATGGGACTTCTCAGCCTCCATAATTGTATGAGCCAATTCCTCATAATATCTATCTAACTGCCTATTTATCTTTCTATCTATATCTATCTATCTATCTGTCTATCTATCATCTATCTAATCTATCTATCCTACTGGTTCTGTGTCTTTGGAGAACCCTGACTAATATGAACATTTCTACAGGCTTTCCCCCTTACCAACACTGTTTTATTCTTCTTTGTCTAGTCAAATGCTTAAAAATCCTTCAGCACTTAAAGTCTTATTTCTGGCATAAATCCATTTCTGCCACTATCAGCCTGTGATAATTTTCCTGTTTTCTGAATTCTTGAGATATTTAATTAAAATAACTACCATTTGCTGAGGGCTGACTAGAATAACATGTAGCAGGCATTCTTGGGATATTTGCATTTATTATTTTGAAACCTTATGAAAATGCTGCCTTGACAGGAATAATAGATGCAACAAAGAATCATAAAGTTTGTTACAGTGAATTAAGGACCTTGTAGCATGTAAGAGACAGGACTCAGAAACTCCATTCAAGACCTATCTCACACCAAAGCCCACAGTCTTTCTATGTCATTTCATTATTATACCTCTCTTTGTATAGCACAGGGATCTCTACTCAGTGCTCTGGGGTGACCTGGATGGGAGGGAAATCCAAAGGGGAGAGGATGTATGTGTACATATGGCTGATTCACTTTGCTGTATGGCAGAAACTAACACAGCATTATAAAGCAACTATACTCCAATAAAAGTTAATTTTATATATATATATATATATATATATATATATATACACACCTCTCTTTTGAATGATGGATCTCAATCCATATGCATCAGCCCTACTCTCCAAGGATATTAGCACTTTTATGCATATTGTGGGGGAATGGGATACAATAAAACTAACATAAGGAGAACATCTTAGTCATACACTATACTGGAAACTTCTTACATTAGGTCATTTCACTCTCCTAACAAGCCTGGGTGTAGCATTAATATTATTATTCCTTCTGTACAGATGAGGAAACTGAGGTTCAGATGATTTCCTATAATCATGCACTTCATGTGTGACCAAACAGCAGTTAAAACACAGTTTTCAAATGGTTTGTGTTCCTTGCACTACTGAGTATTCTTTACAGACATTGTAATAAATTACTTCCATTAAAAATCATAGGCTTATTATACAGTATCTTCCCACATGTCACTCCTTCAAGCACTGGGATTCCAGTGATGTTTCCTTACTGGAATTAAGAGAATGAATTGAGCAGGTATTACAAGTATTCTCCACATTACAGCAGAATGATAGATTTCTCTGCAGCTTCTTGATATGAAAGAATAACAAAAGCAGGGATGATTGACAGGTGTCCTTTTCTTCTGTCTTCTCACACCCATATCCTTCTTCAAGCTCACAGAGTTTCACAGGTGAGAAACAAAGACTCCTAGATGACATCTCAGGGGAGCTGGTCTAAGCAGAAGGAAGAGTGTGCAGTCACAGATTAAAAATGACTGAGGGGACCTCACCCCAATTGTCACCTTCTTCCTGCACAATTTGTCATAATCTCTAAGGTGTCACCATTGGATGATATTTCTGTAACTCTCAGGAGCCTCTGAGGTAGAATGGGATTTCATTTTCTATATAGTGCAGTGGATGACAAAATGGTTATTGGCATGCACTCCACCTTGGACGATCTTCTTCACATATCCTAGCCTCAATCCCTTGTGAAAAATGAACAATAATATCACTTCTCTGTCAGAGATGTCATGAGGGTTAAATAAGATGGTCTCGAGTACTTGAAATGGTGTGTGACACATAATAAGTGAGTCATTACTCTTGTTATTATTATTAACATTTCATTTTAGAGTTGAGGATCTGAAAGGTCCAAGAGAAAGGCTCTTGGTGATAATTTAAATTGGTGTCAATGTCTCTGGTTTATAATCCAGTGACCTCTTCTTAGATATCTTATTACCTGAAATGGCAACTTGGACCAATAAATGAATAAGTTACTTAAGGTAAATACTTTAGTGACTTGTTCAATTTAAATAAGGTTATTTAAGTAAAATTTTGGACAATCGACTTATTTTTATGGGCAATTATAAGTACATAATAATGAGGTTTATTAATCAGGAGAGAATTACTTTAACATATACTAACATATAGAAAGTTTATTTGGTTAAGTCATATGTATGGGAACTATATCTTAAAAGATGTTCTGTATAGTAATGTTTGGGAACATCTCATAAGCTATATTTTATTTATAGAAATGGAATGGAATAAATTTATAGAATTAGTTCAATATATCTCTGATGAAACTATTTGATCAATAAGATACTTGGCAACATAAAAAGAGCAAAGAAAAAATGAGTACTGTACAGTTTCACTGTGGATATAACAATGAAAAAATTACATGGAATATTCTTTGAGTCATGGGTAAAGGGGTTGCACTGTCTTTACTTTTTAATGTCATTTTGCACATGGCATACGCCTATTCTTCTTTTCATTGGCAAGGGCATAAATAAAAAACAAAGCAAAACAGAAAGAAAAATGACTGTGGCCTTACCGCAGTTGGTCCAGACTGTCAGTATCCCTGATTGGATCTGCCCCCTTGAACATCAAGATTATGGAGTGGGGCTTCCCTGGTGGCGCGGTGGTTGAGAGTCCGCGTGCCGATGCAAGGGACGCGGGTTCGTGCCCCGGTCCCGGAAGATCCCACATGCCACGGAGCGGCTGGGCCCGTGAGCCATGGCCGCTGAGCCTGCGCGTCCGGAGCCTGTGCTCCGCAACGGGAGAGGCCACAACAGTGAGAGGCCCGCGTACGGCAAAAAAAAAAGATTATGGAGTGATCATGGCAGCCTGCTGCTTTGATAATTCCCCCTGATAATGGCCTTCATGAAAATTTGTCTACAGAAAGCAGAAAGTTGAAAGAGTCAATTAAATATATAGATCAAGCCATCTTAAAATTCACTAAGTTATTTACAAGTATTGAAATCTAATTTTTGACCATTCTATAACCCATCTTCCTTCATTTACTATTGAGAGAAAATAATCACATATTTACATTTCTTTAAGTTATTGAGCACATTCCATCATTATTTAGCAATTAAATGAAATTATAGTAATTTTCTTGGTTTGCAATTAAGTTGTTTTAGTACATATTTCTCAGTCAGAAAGATCAGAAAATTATTTTCTCATTCCATTTGACTTTTCTTATGAAGTTATGAAAATAAATTAGAGCCAATATTTGCTGGTTTAAAAGAAAATGAAAGAAAGAGAGGATTTGAATATGTACAAAGTATTTTCTCAAGAATGCAGATACAAGGTTGTATAAAAATATATATTCTTTTCAGATGAAAAAAATTTCGATTTGGCTGAGTGGTCGAAGTTATTTTTTAAATAAGGTCCAGCTGAGTGGCCATTTTAAGTGTATTACAAATATCCATGAAAACCAATAGCCTCACATTTCTCTCTACAGATATCAATTATGGCAGTCTTGTCACTGGCAGTAGAGACTCCTTGCCAGACTGTTTCTTAAGAGAACACATTTTATATTTCTTTGTTGTAAATGTGCAAAGGCTCTTCAAAATATTTCCTATTACTCATAAGTAAATGTTGTTTATTATTATCCTTTAAAAATGAAGAGTATTGCCCCAAATACGTATGGGAATAGGGAATGGTTGGATGACTTAAAGTAAGAACTTCACTTTGAGCTGAACCTTCTCCTGGAATTGTCCAGCTACCAAGTTCCAGCACGTGAGTTCAATTAGCATGGCTGAAGAAGGTAGTTCTCACTTCTTCCAAGGTAAACCTGACGTTCTCAAGCTTTTTTCAGGACAAATTCCTAGATGGCAAAATGGCAGCATCGGAATTAATTGGTGGTCATAGACTGAAGAAAAGTGTAAACTCCACAGTCCATCTCTTTAACTTCCAACGGCTTAATTCTACCTAGGGAGATGGAAACATTGACTGGGTGATTCTCTGGTTACCTTCAAGGCTACACATTAATTTGAAAAGATTAATGAAGTTAAGCCACCTTGAGAGTGTAAAATACGGCTGCCATTGTTCTCATGATATACCTGTAGGTGTTGTCTCATTGGAAGATTGAGAAAGAGTAACATACAACAATTAATGCATAACACAAATGTGAATTTCAGTGCTATTCTATACCAATCATTCTGAATACTTTAAGAGTTCTGAAAAGGGAACTTTAGCAATATCTAGATAGTCTAGAGGATCTTTGGAGTGGGTAAGAGTTAAGCTCATGGTTTAAGGATGAGGCAAAAGAACAAAGCTGTGAAGTTTCAGGCTCTGCCTCAGACACTAGAATATATTAGGTATGAAAATATCTTCTAAGATGCACAATAAAGTTTAGACAAAGGCTATATTATTACTGTTTTTCAAATGAAGTAATTAATGCTCTCAGAGATAAAATAATCTCCTACAAAATAGGGGGGGTTGGACATATTTCCTCCCTGAGGACTTTCTCTGCCCCCAAACTACCAGTGTTACTTCTGCTGAGACTGGGGTCTTTCCACTTTACAAAAATGATCAGTAGCACACCTACAGCTTTTCTGCTTAGATTAAAATGCAAGTTTATTCTCCTCTAAGGAAAACTAATTTTTCAGAATGCTGACTCCCCTATAGTACTCATTCACACTCTTCCTGGTCCCTTTCACCATCACTTGGTAATCACTAATCTGCTTTAAATTTCTATATATATGCCTGTTCTGGACATTTATTATAAATAGGAATATATAATATTTTTGTGTGACTGGCTTCTTTCATCTAGCATAATGTTTTCAAAGTTCATATACGCCATAGTATCAGCACATACTATGTTTAATGCCAAACAATATTTCATTGCATAGATAATGAAACATTGTACACATTTATTTCTCAGTTGATGGACATTTGAGTTGTTTCCAGTTTTGGCTATTATAAATAATAGCACTAAGAAAATCTGTGTAAAAGTTTTGTGTGGACATATGTTTTCATTTAGCTTTCATGTATAGCTAGGAGTGAACTTTTTGGATCACATGGCAACAGTTTGTTAAACATTTAGAGGAACTGTAAAACTGTGTTCCAAAGCAACTGTATCATTTTACATTCCTACCACAAGTGTATGAGTGTTCAAATGTATCTGCTTCCTTTTCAGCACTTGTTATTGTTTGCCTTTTGTATTATAACCATCCTAGTGGTTGTGGATGGTATCTCTTTCTCCTTGTGGTTTTGCTTTGCACTTTCCTAATGACTAATGATGTTGAGCAAATTTCATGTGCTTATTGGCTACCTGTACATATTCTGTGGAGAAATGTCTATTCAGATCCTTTGCCCATTTAAAAATAATGTTTTTTATTATTGAGTTGTAAGTACTTTTTATATATTCTAATTACAAACCTGATTTCAGATATATGACATGAAAGTATTTTCTCCAGTTCTATGGGTTGGCTGTTGACTTTCTTTATGGTGTATTTTAAAACAAAAATGTCTTAAATTTTGATGAAATCCAATTTATCTATGTTTTCTGTTGTTTCCTGTGCTTTTGGTGTCATGTATAAGAAATCTTTGCTTAATCTAAGGTCACAAAGACTTAAACATTTTTTTTCTTCTAAGAGTTTTATAGGTTTAGCTCTTACAATTATGTCTTTGAACTATTATGAGTTAATTTTTTAAATATGATGTGAATTAAGTATCCAACATCATTCTTTTTCCTGTGGATCTCCAGTTGCTCCAGCACAATATTTTAAAAAGACTATTAGTTCCTTAATTTTTGTTGGCACGATTGTCAAAAGTCAATTGAACATAAATATAAGTAGCTTTTTTTTTCTGGATTATTAGTATGATTTCATTAATGTATGTGTCTATCCTTAGATCAGTACTATTATTTCTTGATTATTGTAGCTTTGTATTAAAATTTTGCATGGGGAAATGTGAGTCCTCCAATGTAGTCTTTCTTTATCAAGATTGTTGTGGCTATTTGGGGGACCTTGCTTTCCATATGGATTTTAAGATCACATTGTAAATATTTAGAAAAAAGACAGCTGGGATTTTATAGAGTTTATACTAACTCTATAGATAAATCTTAGGAGTACTGACATACTGGCAATATTAAGTCTTCTAATTCATGAACACAGAATTTCTTTCCAGTTATTTAGGTCTATAATTTTTAATGATATTTTGTAAGTTTTAGTGTTCAAATTTTGAGCCTCTTTTGTTAATTTTTTAATGCTATTATCAATAGAATTCTTTTCTTAATTTCATTTTCATATTGTTCATTTGTAGTGCATAAAAATATGTTGACTTTTATGTTGATATTTTACCTTGCAACTTTGCTGAGCTTGTTCATTAGCCTGAAAAATGTTCAAGTGAATGTCCTACAATTTTCTATATGCAAGAATGTCATTTCACATGAAGATAGATTTATATTTCCTTTTCCTATTTGAATGCTTTTTATTTCATTTTCTTGCCTAATTTCCCTTGCTAGAACTTCCAGTACTACGTTGAATAGAAGTGGCAGAAGTAATATCTTACCATTGCTTCTGATCTTATAGGAACAATTTCATTCTCTCACAATTAAGTATGGGCTTTTTTGTTTTATTTTGTTTTGTTTTCTTTTGGTAGATGACTGTTATCAGGTTGAGGAATCACCTTTTATTTCAAGTTTTTTGAGTGTATTTTTCATGACAGTATGTTGGATTTTGGAAACTGCAACCAAATTAAACTCTCTCATTTTTTTTTTTTTTGGTTAACCTTGAAATGTCTCTATTTTTTCCCAAAGTGTCACAGTGGAAAACCCATATGAAGGCTCTCTAGTCAACAGTTCCAACTGAACCCTTTCTAGCCATCCTCAACAAAGTTCCAGATCCATGAGTGCAACCATCTTAGCTCCATCAGATGAGCCAATCCACTAGCTGAAAATTTCCATGGTTACCATGTGGAATAGAAGAATGTTCAGGTGAATCATGTAATGACTAATCTTTTTTCTTAGTCCATTGGGGCTGCTATTACAAAAATACCATAAACTGGGTCACTTATAAACAACAGAAATTTATTTCTTACAGTTCTGGAGTCTGGAAAGTCCATGATCAAGCTACCTGTGGTTTCAGTGTCTGGTGAGAGTCCACTTTCTGGTTCATAGGTGATGCATTTTTACTCTGTCTTCACAGTTAAAACAGGTGAAAGATATCTTTTATGAGAGCACTAATCCTATTCAAGAGAGGAATGCCCTCATGATATCATCACCTTCAATGTTCCCACCTCCTAATGCCATCACCTTGTGCAATAGGTTTTCCACATATGGATTTTGGGGGGATACATTCAATCTATATTATTTGTCCTCTGAAGAGGAAGAAAAAGCTGAATGGTATCATGTTGAGGGCATGTTGGCTTTCAAACATTCTTCTATTATCTACCTGTCTGTCTGTCTATTTATCTATTATCTATATCTATCTATGCATCTATCTATCATCTATCTATCTGTAATCTAGCTATTTATCTATCTAGCTCTTTCTTTTTTCTCTTTACCTTACTCTCTATGCTAGTCAGGATTCACCAAAAGAATTTTAGAGCTCAGCAATGGATTATCCACAAAGTGCAAACTCTGGCCTTGTCTATCCTAGGTATTTGCTTATTGGGGAGATAATAAAGAATAAGATATAATACTCCATTGAAGTGTTAATAACTTGGCAACTGTTTAATCAATCACTATGCAAGTGTTCTGAATTGGGAAGTGAAAGGACATTACTCTCAGGGAGCAAAGCCTTTACATTCACACTTTCTTACAGTTCTAAATTAAGTTTGACTTATTTATAAATAAACAGTTAAGAGTAAGGTCATGCCTATAATGGCATAGATATCATTTTCATATTTTAATAAATTTAAAATCGCTTTTTCTCTGGATAACATTTAATTGCGCTTATTTATATCTCACAAGTGAGTGTTTATTAGAGCACTGTCTCAGCAAGACCTCTGGAAGTTGTTGGACATATGATCTAACTCTTTGGTAGAGAAAGAAGGTCCCCAGTCCTCCCTTGTGTATATCTGCAGAATAAATAAAGGTCAGAGATAACATCAAGATGAATGGGCATTTTTCTGCTCTTAGGTAAGGAGGAAATAAAGTAAATCTTTTCCTTTATTTTGTATTTATTTATTATTCATTCATTTATTTATTTTTATTTTAACTAGAGAGGACTCAGGGACGTACCTTGCTTGAGAGCAGAAGAAATAAGTGTTCATTACTGAATCTCCACTGGGAATCAAAAATGCATGTTTTCTGTAGCATTTAGTAAACTATCTCCTGGCAAACAAGAATGGTAGTTTGTGAAAAGTGGGTTAACAGGGCAGCTGCAGTTGGGTGAGGAAACACTAAATTCTAACCCCAAGAGATAGTAGTAGCAATTGTTCATGCATATGTCATGTATCCAGGTATATTATAGAGAATTTTTCTCATGATCAAACAAGAAGTAAAGTATTACAATGTCTGAGCACACCTATTGAAAACTGAACACACCTTGAAACATTTAGAAACATGAAGGTCCAAAACCTGTTGAAAATGGTGACTTTTCTGTACAATGGTGTTCTGTGGGGAAGTTTAATTATGTTTCGAAGAAATTTTTATAACTGCAATGAATGTTGCTTTTGAAATCCATTATGGTGATTTGATATAGAGCAATAAAAATCATAACATTTCGTACTGAATGCTCTCCTTGCAATATAGACTTTCTTTGTTTGAATAGGCCCTTTGTATGCCAGTGAGGGAGAGGGTTTTTGGTTTCACTGTCCATGGACTGAGAAACATGACACATTAGAAGTAGTCTGAGCCCATAAGTCAGCTTAGTGATTTGCCCAAGGTCACACAGCTTGTCAGCATGAACAATTTGAACTCTTGGTTCTTGATCCCAGACCAGTGATCTTTTGTCATAAAACTCAAGTAAGTCACCTTTTTTAGATGAATAAATTTGCTTCCCTTAAGGGAGATATTTTTCTCTAAGGTGACTTCTCATACATATCTTACAGACTTCCCATTATACAGATGAGAAAACTCTAACCAAAAAATGTCAGACAGCTTGCCCAAAATCAAACATCTAACATAGGCAGAGCTGATGCAAAATCTTTGGACGCCATGTTTTGCTGCCTTTCAAAATATTAGGCAAGATTGTCTATTATTAGAGCTGAAGTATTTAGTCCATAAATAAGTAAGCCAAACAGAAGTTAGCATTCTTGCTAAAAAATGTGATATATGCAGGATCTGTTAGGGTTTGTATCTTTTGAATCCTTTTGCCAATCCATTTTCTGTCTTTGAGAATATAAATTTTAAAGAAAATATATAAGAAGGCCCATTTAATTATGTCCATGTAATTAGCCCATTTATATCTTTTGTTTGCATTCTTTGCTTTTTACTGCAAGGATATAATCAATATTTAAATTTTATTATGCAAACTCTGCACACCCATGCTAAATTCCAATTGGCAAGTATATGTTTCTGATCACAATCTTGGCAAACTCACTGACTCATGGAGTATCTGGAGTCCAGTTTTCTTTGCTTAGCCCACTAATACAATTTACAGTGTTTTGAAAGGTAGCCTATTAGCTGTTCGTCTAAGTAATTGACACAGCTAAGGTTCAGATGAGCCCCTACATTTTCTTCTTTCACAAACCATTAGGCAAAGCAATTTTATTTCATTTTCTTGCTAACTTATTCTTCGAGTTGCTGATTCCCTTAGCAACTGGATTTAGAAGACAAAGGTGAATAAGGGCTGGTATTTATTTTATAAAGCTCAAACTCAGCCTTCAATTTAATTCTTCAATGTTAAATGAGTTGTCTACACTTTTGAGAAAAAGGACTTAAGACAATGTTTCCTATTTTGAGTCTCAGGGTGTTCAAATTATGTATAACCAATGCTTGAGATGATCATTATGGTGAAGTTTATTTCTGTTGTTTCCTCCAATCCATTTCAGTACAATGACTGACAAAGTTTTTATTTTTTATGACATAAAATCAATGTATTTTATTAAGGATGTTACTTTGTGAAGAGTAATAGATTTCAGATACAGTATTGTCATACTTTGGGTTTTGACTGTGTGATTGGCCTATCAAGATCCATGTGAAAATTGTCAACTCTGTAATGCAAATTAGTGTCAGAACAGGGACTAGGGTCTAAGAGAAATTTATAAGAAGAGTTGAAAGAAATATCATATCCATTCCATTATACTGCAAGTTTGTTTGTTTTAGGTAATTTAGGATTTTTGGTGAACTGAAAGTGTTGTTGATTTTGTTTTTCAATGTTAAACAATCAAAAGGAGATAGAAAATGCATTTGAATCAATTAAGCATATTTGTTGATTATATAACACACTTGAATACTTGAACTTTTTCAACTTTGATAATTAACTGACTCATATTAAGAATGGATCATTTCATTATTTCACACTGGAAGAAATTCCAATCAGGAAGATTCTGTGATTTATTCAAGAACACACAGCTTTTTAAGTGTAAACAATTCAAATGGAAAATTCTTAACCCCTATGAGTTCATGTAATTAAAATCATGGGTAGTGAAATATAATGTGGATATTCAAACATGGACTGATTAAATAACTGTGTATTTATGTATAGTTTTTCCTTTTCTCTGTTTGCAAATGCAGAATCCAAATAATGTTTGTTGAAAGGAGTTTTTTTTTTTTTTTTTTTACTCTCATTTGATTCCATTGGGTTGGGATTTAGAAAAGATATTAGTAGACTCTTAGAACCTAGGCTTGCTAAGAAACCAACTATTCTATTTTGTTTGATTGCCATTGATTGCCATTGATTGCCATTCTTTTGAATTTCCTCCTGTATTGATGTTATCCTCATATTCATTTTTGGCATTTGTTTCTTTCTCAATACTTTTTAGCTTGAGTATTCCCTTATCTCTCTATCTTCTCCTTCCCCGTCTTCTTGGTCACTTCCTGTTTTACCTGTCTGCAATGAACATTTTCCTATGACATTCTCTTTGAAAAAACTCTTGCTTCTACTTCACATTTATTCTTGGCGATTTTAACTCTTCTTACTTCATAGATAACCCATGTTCTTATGGTTTTTAAATGTCTATTTGTCTCCATCAGTCATTTCCACATGTACTTATCTTTTTCTCATGGATTTACTGACACCATCTCAAAATATTCTTCTAAAAATCTCATCCACTTTAAACATGTTCCTCCTCTCATGCTCCCCATCTTGACTGACGTTATAAGTACCATTTCAATAAGTTAGGTGAGAAAAGTTAGAGATAATTTTTACTTTTCCTTCTGTTGGGGACACCCTTTTTTTTTCTTTCTTTCTTTCTTTCTTTTTTTTACCTAAGCCTGTTGTTTTCTGCTCTATAGATTCTGATTGCTGTGCCCATGTACCTTCAATACTCTCCCTGTCTTGCACTCTGTTGCTAATGCCTTCTTCTTCTTTCCTCTTTTATTGACTCTGCTTTTAAAACATCCATCCTTGACTTAATCCCATTGCCTGGTCTTTAATCAATTGTTTCTAAACTTAAGTTTCTGTGTATGGCTATGTAGATGGAAAAACCATATGAACAGAAACCTCTGTTTCTTTGGTTGCCTGAAAATCTTACAAATAAAAGAGTGTTCTCAAGTTTTCAGTAATAATGATTTTTAAACCTTCACCATGCAGCTCAACTTCTTTGATACCTCTTGTTCTTGGCAGATAACTCTAGATTTCTATTCCTGAGACAACAGATAACTTCAAACAGAAGCTACCCAGCTTGGTGACTGTGTCACTACAGATTTACCTATAAGCCTATTCAACACTGACTCTTCCCCTCGTTAAATGTCTTCCTTTGCCCCTTAAATATTCACATACCCAGGTTTCAAGCACACAATAGGCTTCATGAAAATTAACACAGATTTCTACCTAGATTTGCCTAAATTCGGGTCTGTCCCTTTCCAAAAGGTCTCTGAATTATTTTGATGAATCTGGATAAAGAAACATATAATAAAATCCCGCCTTACACACTAACCTCTATAATTCTGTCCTACTGAATACTGAACACATTTTTTAAAGCATTCTAAAAGAATTTTTAAAAATTGAAAAGAAGGGCTCATTACAGCAAGTCCTGTTTGTCACTGTTTACTCTTTTTTCAAGGTACTTCCATCAAAAAGCAGGGTTCAGGGGCTTCCCTGGTGGCGCAGTGGTTGAGAGTCAGCCTGCCAATGCAGGGAACACGGGTTTGTGCCCCGGTCCAGGAAGATCCCACATGCTGCGCAGCGGCTGGACCCGTGAACCATGGTCGCTGAGCCTGTGTGTCTGGAGCCTGTGCTCCACAACGGGAGAGGCCACAACAATGAGAGGCCTGCGTACACCGCAGACAAAAAAAAAAAAAAAAAGCAGGGTTCAGTTTTCATTGATATTTTACTGCTCTTGAGTGAGAAGATTACAAAGCAGTGGTACAACTTCTTCTTGTTTAGGAAAAATATTTTTTAATATGTAGAAAGTATTTTTATGGCTAGATTTTATTGACCAATTGTTTTTACAAAACTAGACTCAATGTTTAAACATAACCTATTCAGAAGGGCAAAGTTTACCACTTTTCAGGATATAATTATGTCAATATATTTTTACAAAATTTGTATACACAAACTGACATACTCTATCCTTTCTTCATCATCAAAGATAAAATAATAAAAAAAAAGATAAATTTAAGACATATACCATTACTGCTGCAAATATAACCCTCATGCTGCTTCCAGAGAAATCATACTAAAACACAAATCTGATTAAGCCATTTTATGCTTAGAACTCTTTTATGTCTCCCATAAACCTCAGAATTAATTCAAATTCTTCAGAATGACTTATTCAGTTTTTTAACCAAGTCTTTTCTTAATTGTCAATACCCCTTTCCACGCCCAACTCTTGTAGTAAAGTGTCACAGTACAGAAATATTCTGTGCCTTTTGGCCTGCATATTTTTAGTTCTTTTACAATGAAGGAAAGTCACATCTTTTCTCCAATAGTTCTACAATTTTTTAAGTGAATGAATGAATAATGCATTAGCTTTCTAAACTATCCCTCACATTCTCTCATTTCACCATCAAAAGAATGATTTCTTAAGCTACACTACATTAACCAACCTTCTCTTTGAAAAGTATACACTAGATTGTCATTACCTAAAGAACTAAGTACAAAGTTACTGGCACTCCAATCAAAACTTCCACAGTATAGTTTCAAATTGCCTTACCTGTCTTAGCTTATATATTTCTATAATCCATGAATTCATTCCAAAGAACCTGAACTACTCACCATTCCCCTGAGCACTTTTTCGTCTCTGTTGTTGGTGCATGTTAAAATTATTTTTTTAACATCTTTATTGGAGTATAATTGCTTTACAATGGTGTGTTCATTCCTGTTTTATAGCAAAGTAAATCAGCTATACATATATCCCCATATCTCCTCCCTCTTACATCTTCCAACTAACCTCCCTATCCTACCCCTCTAGTTGGTCTCAAAGCACTAAGCTAATCTCCCTGTGCTATGCAGCTGCTTCCCACTAGCTATCTATTTTACATTTGGTAGTATATTTAAGTCCATGCCACTAAGGAAACAAAAGACCTGTATGCAGAAAACTATAAGACACAGATTAAAGAAATTAAAGATGATACAAATATATGGAGAGCTATACCATGTTCTTGGATGGGAAGAATCAACATTGTGAAAATGACTATACTACTGAAAGCAATCTACAGATTCAATGCAGTCCCTATCAAACTACCAATGTCATTTTCAACAGAACTAGAACAAAAATTTTCACAATTTGTATGGAAACACAAAAGACCTGGAATAGCCAAAGCAATCTTGAGAAAGAAAAACAGAGCTGGAGGAATCAGACTCCTGGACTTCAGACTATACTACAAAGCTACAGTAATCAAGACAGTATGGTACTGGCACAAAAAGAGAAATGTAGATCAATGGACAGGATAGAAAGCCCAGAAATAAACCCACGCACATATGGTCACCTTATTTTTGATAAGGGGGCAAGAATATACAATGGAGAAAAGACAGCATCTTCAATAAGTGGTGCTGGGAAAACTTGACAGCTACATGTAAAAGGATGAAATTAGAACACTCGCCAACACCATACACAAAAATAAACTGAAAATGGATTAAAGACCTAAATGTAAGGCCAGATGCTATAAAACTTAGAGGTGAACATAGACAGAACACTCTATGAAATAAATCACAGCAAGATCCTTTTTGACACATCTACTGGAGAAATGGAAATAAAAACAAAAATAAACAAATGTACCTAATGAAACTGAAAAGGTTTTGCACAACAAAGGAAACCATAAACAAGATAAAAAGACAACCCTCAGAATGGGAGAAAATATTTGCAAATGAAGCAACTGACAAAGGATTAGTCTCCAAAATTTACAAGCAGCTCATGCAACTCAATGCCAAAAAAACAAACAACCCAATCCAAAAATGGGCAGAAGACCTAGATAGACATTTCTCCAAACAAGATATACAGATTGCCAACAAACACATGAAAGGATGCTCAACATCACTAGTCATTAGAGAAATGCAAATCAAAACTACAATGAGGTATCACCTCACACTGGTCAGAATGGCCATCATCAAAAAATCTAGAAACAATAGGGGCTTCCCTGGTGGCGCAGTGGTTGAGAGTCCACCTGCTGTGACAGGGGACACAGGGTTTTGCCCCAGTCTGGGAGGATCCCACATGCCATGGAGTGGCTGGGCCCGTGAGCCATGGCTGCTGAGCCTGTGTGTCTGGAGCCTGTGCTGCACAACAGGAGAGGTCACAACAGTGAGAGACCTGTGTACCACAAAAATAAAAAATCTAGAAACAATAAATGCTGGAGGGAAATAGAACTACCATATGACTCAGCAATCCCACTACTCGGCATATACCCTGAGAAAACCATAATTTAAAAAGAGTTATGTACCACAATGTTCATTGCAGCACTATTTACAATAGCCAGGACATGGAAGCAACTGAAGTGTCCATCAGCAGATGAATGGATAAAGAAGATATGGCACATTTATACAATGGAATATTACTCAGTCATGAAAAGAAATGAAATTGAGTTATTTGTAGTGAGGTGGATGGACCTAGAGTCTGTCATACAGAATGAAGTAAGTCAGAAAGAGAAAAACAAATACCGTATGCTAACACATATATATGGAATCTAAAAAAAAAAAAAAAAAAAATTGATATGAAGAACCTAGGGGCAGGACAGGAGTAAAGACCCAGACATAGAGAATGGACTTGAGGACACGGGGAGAGGGAAGGGTAAACTGGGACAATATTAGCATCATTTAAATGTCATTCATTTTTCAAGTTGCATCTAAAATGTTACCTGCTTCCCAAAATGGCAAGCCTTCTGTGATCCGTCAGAGGTGGAGATAATGCCTATTTTTGTTTTAATTACATTCTATTATAGAAATTTTTTGCATTCTAATCTTTCTATGTTTAATCTCTTTAAAAGATCTAGACATTACTGCAAATTCTTTTTATGGGAGAGTGACTAATACATATTCATTCTTCACTAAATGTGGGAGACAGAAAGAAAGAGAGAGACAGAGAGACAGAAAGCCAGAGAGATAGAAAGAAATTAAGTCTACAAAAACAGAATAATAAATATCTCCAGGAAGCTTCATAGTCCAAAATTCATTGAATTTTTTATTAAGAAGATGTTTTCATTAATTAATTTAAATTTCACAAGAATCCTGCCATTTTTTTCTTCATGTAAAGTCAATGTATGAGGATTTACAAAATGTTTCACAATAGCCCTTTTTTTTTTTTGGTTGAGAATATTTTTACATAAATATGGCTCTGAAATGTTTTCCCTCTCAACTCTTCTGACACAAAATGTGTGGGTTTTCCTCACACCATCCAATTCTCTAACTCTTCAGATACCAACTAGGGTGTCCTACAATCTAATTCAATTGTGATACTAACTACCCAGAGTTAGTGGAGCCCCCATAGGCTAAGAGCTTATCCCAAAGACTGTTCCTACTCTAATGCCAACCATAATCCCCAGCTACCTGTATTTCTGACTGACTGGCTATAAAGTATATAATATGACAATGGTTTAAACTCTTATTGTAAGGTCGGATCTTAACAAAGGGCACCGCGAAACAAAGGAAAGCTTCAAGTGAGCTTTATTAGGGAGCGCTCCCGGGTGAGGTTCACCGGTCCGAGAGAAAGGGGCCAGAGAAGTCGCATCCAGTACTGGATGAGGGGGATTTTTATTGGGGTAAAAGCAGAAGGCGGCTTGCAAGGGGAGGGGGTGGTTTGCTATACAGGGTAATTCCTTATTTGGTGAGGATACAGCAGGGCCAGGTGTTGGTTGGTCTGTTGTGGGGCGTAAGCCCATTTACCCTTCCTGTCAGCCCCATTGTTTTCTGGGCAGGAAGTTAGAGTCTCTTGTTGATTCCCAGAACAGGTGAGGTCGTTATGTCCCAATGCCTCTCCTACCTCATACTGGTCGATGTTTGCTCTTACCCCCCGGGCCTCCTTTCACCCAGGCCAACGGACCTTACACTTATGATTTAAACTTTAATCATATTTGCCTATTTCAACTCACGTTTTGTCATCCAAATCAATTTCTAAAATCTCAATTGTGAACAGCTATGATAGCAATAGTAAAGGCTGCTTTGTGTAGCTCTTGTGATGGGTTATCTACTATGAGAGTTAAGTCCTGGCTCTACTGCCATCGATTAAAACCGTGATGACTCCACTCCCTCAGACCCCTTACACTAAATGAAAACAGGACAGCACAGGACAAGAGGAAGGGGAAAGGAGAGTATCCATGTCTGTTTTACTTATGGGTTTATTCCTGCCGAGAGATCACAAGGCAAAAAGAGAAGAAGTTGTGCTTTCAGTAAGCTCAAGGGTCTTTTTTCTTTCATTTTTCTCTTTGTGAAATGAATTGTTTCTGTATATGCTTTATACTATAGAGGTCCCTGTGTTCAGAAAACAACAAAGCTCTTTGTTATGCAAAAGTATTGACCAATTATGTTCACAAGCTGTTGCCAGCTTCTCACAAATTGACACAAATAAAGAATGTGGGATTCCTTTAAAGTTCTACAGGAACTCAAATGAACACATTCATAGATAATTTGAATGTGCAAATTTCAAGTGTTTCCAAAGTAAACTCTTCTCAAATTTAACTTCCTCCTGCACGGAAACAATTCTTATTTGTTTCACTAACATATTACATATACATGTAAAATCTGCTAAATAGGAAAGTTATGCTTTTTCCCAAATTAAGATTTTCTCCATAAAATGTAACATTTCCAGAAGTGCCCCACTTACATGAAACATAAATGAGTGTTAAGTAGCTGATGTTTTTCAGAGGAAGCATTACATTGAGGAGAGAGCCACGCTTAAATGAATGCCCATTCCTGTAGGTAGCTGTGTGACTTGGTTAATCACTGTTCCTCTTTATCTGGACTTCAGTTTGCTCATCTAGAAAATCAGGGTGACTTAGCTACATCAAGCCCTCTTTCCAACCATAAACACTGTAGTCCTAATAATAGAGGGAAGGCCAGAATTCTAGGTAGGTACACTGAAGGATAAGGGTAGGCAGGCACCTGAGGTCAGCAGAGGAACAATGTTCAAAACTCAAGCAAAGAAGGCTGTCACCCACTAGAAATGAAGCTGTGAAGCAAAGTTGCTGTTTTGTCAGATCCTACCCTGGGAACAGTAGTAGGGAGTATACTGAATTAAAAATCCTAACTCATGTTCTAGCTATGTATTCGTCAACAAGACACTTAATATCTCAAAATCTCAAATTTATCATCTAAAACTTGTATACTATCCTTGCATGAAGGAAAAGTAAATGATAACATATTATTAGTGATGCAAAATGAGGGCCTTATTTATTGTATAAGAAATGATTTTTAGGAAAGGACAAGGGTCTGGTCTTCCTTATTTTTAGTTCACTGCATTCGATGTAAAAATACCTCAATTTTCAAAGAACATTTTTGGTTATCTCTAGTTTGGAATTTGAAACGTTGAAAGTCATCTCAGACTTTCTCCTTAAGGAAGACTTAACAAATGTAGTTAGCATGGACATTTGAATTTTATGTAAATGTCCAGGAGCAGAGCAGGACTATAGCACACTTTAAAGAAGTGAGCAAATTGAATCTCATAAATAAATGAAAGCTCCAAGATCCAATATTTCCTGCTTTTTTGCAGGAAGAGAATTATCGTTGACATTAAAGAGAGAGATCATCCTCTGACAAAAAATATGATTACTTTTTAGAGTAAATAAAAGCTAAGTATTTCTAATTAAAAGTTAAATAAGGGAGAAATAAAAGCTTGGCTTTTAAAATCTCACTTTTCCTGTTTGTGTTTCATTTTGTCAGCTAGGGCAATTATAACATCACCTCATCTTCGGCAGCATGTCAGGTAACACTCCATATGTTATTAAACACTGACGATGAACTTGAAGAAAGCAAAAGAATGGCTCATTAAGTAACAGAAACTTTGTGTATGATCAATAATTGGTTAATTCAGAGAGTACTTAAAAATCATGCACACAATTGGTATCAATCACTCCCTTTTTAATCCCCTCCATTTACAGGCTGCCCCAGCTGCCTCACTCCGCTCTGCTCTTCCTGTCTCTCTACAAGATGCTGCCAACATCTGTCTCTGTGTCCATCAATCTCAACCTGCCCCTGTCTCTCTTTTCGCTTGTTTTCATATCACTCCATCAGGCTGGTTTCAGTGTCACAAATTACCTTAAGTGTAGTTTTTTTGTAATATTTTGTCATTTAAGAGGTTGTGGTTCATGAGTACTGTCCACACTTGTCATCCTACTGATGGTTTAAATATCAAATTGCATCCAGAGGTACCAGAATGGGGCTGGAGGGAAATGCATGTGGTGCATACATTCCAAAAGGGCTTAGCTGGTGAAGACTTCCTCTAATTGCAAAGCAGCTTAGTGTGCCATTCAAGTAAGAATAACATGATGTCTCTGAAAAGGAAGGCAGATTTAATGCCCTGTAATTCTCTCTCCATTCTGAGGATGTTAAATTCCTTAGATTCTTTTGAATCCAAAAGGAGGCATTAGGAGGACAAAGCATCCCTCCTAATAAAGTCTTCTAAATTTAGACCTCCATTTTTGAGCTGTTCAATCTTGCTTTCCCTACCAATTAAGTTTTAATCAAAAGAGATGATGATTTTACAGCAACTTCCCACTTTGCATTACAGGCCAAGGAAATCACCTTAACTTATTTGTCCATTCCACTTTTTGTTATGTTTGTAAATTCTTATATTAAAGGATTGTTTGGTATAGGAAGTAGCTGCCATGGACACATTAAGTAACTTATTCCTCTAAGTGGCATTTGTATAAATTTATATCTAGGAAATCAGTCACTTAAAAGGATAATAATTTTAAAAAGTGGTAAAGTGAATTGTTCTTTACAGGTAAGTTTCCTGGAGTGTAAGTCAGAGACACCTTTTAGATGATTCCAACAGCAACATCAGGACCAAATTTTTCTTCTTCATAAATAGGCAGTGAGTCATTCATTTATTCCAGAAATAGAACTGTTACCAGTTATTATAAATGGACCAAAGAACCCCTAAAGTAAAAGTTATTTTTATAGTTTCAGGGAATGTAGGTTGCCATGGAAACCCCACACTTCATTTGCATCATCCTGTTACCATTTTCAGTTCCAGGACCAAAGAGCAGTGGCCCTACTTACTTTAGTGTAGCTATTTATGTATTTAATTCTGTATAGGATGGTGTTTTCAACTTTCATATGTGTTTATCAAAGATTTTATTTTCATTATCATTGAGGTGACCAAAGTATTGAATCATTCACCTGTAGGCTAAGTTTTGACCCACATAAAGCTTAAATTATCAATTTAATAAATTTATTAAGCAACAAAATTATTTCTTCTATTAGAAGAAGACTACCATGTTAAGTCATAAAAAAAGAATAAATTGAAGTTTTGGAGTTAATAATAACTCAGGCAGCTCTGCATAACCTCTAGCCTCTGATTGCTGTTCTAAATTGTATGCAATATGTGTACACCTGTAATTTGACACATGTGAGTAAATGTATACTTAAAAATTAGCACATGCCAACTTCCCTACTGTGGAGAAACAAAGACCAAAATTTTCTTTTTATTTAGTTCTTTGACATAAATATGAATATATTTGATTACAAAGATGATTGAGTAACTGAAGGAATAAGAGATTTATGAAATTAGAGGACTGAGATATTAAGATATTAATTAAGATATTAAGGCATCTTGAACACTGAGACACACACTGAAAATCTGGATGCAGGCAAACCACAAGCCTTTGAAAGTAGATACAGTATGTTAAAGCGACCTGTTTGATTTCAGTCTAAGACACTATTCTGTGACCTAAGTTGATGGAACTAATATTACAAACTGGCTTAAGCTTTGCCTTCTCCAACCATATCTCAGTATTCATTTCTGTGCTATAGGGACTACAGAGAAAGAAATACATAGCCCTACATTCTGTTGTATCTAAATGCTATGGATTCTACTATGCAGACTTAGAAGATTTAAAAGGTGAAAGCGAGAATCTTGGCTTGGTGCCACAAATGGGGTTACTAGATCTAGGGCACAGATTGCTTTTTCTGGGTCAGCTATGGTAGAATTTCTACCTGTGGTGCTCTCACATCATATATATCCAGAGTCAGTGATGGGAGGCATGATTATAAGCACTGTTCCAAAATGTTGAGAGCATTTTTTGCCAACCATGCTGTTCTTGGCTAAGTAATACCCAATCTTGATTCCATGACTCTTTTGAGATTCTATAAGCTGCAAAATACCCTAAAATAAATCTCTTTATTTCATACAATGACACTTTTTCTCATTTACAACTAAAACTCTGTATCAGTATAATTACCCTACTAAACTGATAGTTTGAGAGTGCTCAATTTGTCCTTAATGAACAAGAAAAGATGATTTCAGAGCTACCTGAGAAACTTTTCAAATGGTTGTTCTTCATTGCCTTTCCAAACTTCATTCTAACATTCTATTATACCACCTGGTATACCAGAGTTTCCACTGATGTGACGGTCTACATAGATTAAAAAGGGTGAACTGTTGATTGCAATATGCCAACATAATTCAGAGCCACTGACATAAATCAGTCATCCAAATCTGTCTCACATTAAACTTTCATCAGAGCTTGAGCTTGTGAAACATATGGAGCCCCAGGTATACCCCTGAACTATTGAAACAGATTCTCTGAGGTACAGACGAGGAATCTGTGTACTGAATAAACTCCTCAGGTGACTGTAACACTGCCAGCTGGGGACTTTCCCAAGCCCCAGTGTTTGGAAGCCATTTACATAAAAAATAAATCATTGAGCAGTGGGGCCTAACGGAAGTTCACTGAAACAACTTAAACTTATTTCTTTCTCCGAGAGGACCTGTCGCTTACTCAAGCAAGGGAAAAATGTACCAATATTAGGTCTGGACTTCAGGAAAATACTTAATAAGATGTCTCATGATATCTTTGCAAAGAAGATGGATAACTGAAGCTGAATGCAAACATCAGTTGGATGGATTATTCAATGGTGCAATCTCTATACAAAAAAGCATCTATTCAATAAAATAATACTCTTCTAACCTAGAAGTTCCATCTGTGAAACTATCAATATAGATTAAGTTGTGTTACAGTAAAAAAAAAAGTTTGATTTCTTTTTCATGCTATATGTAACCTGTTTGCTGGAGGCTCTGATTCACAAAGTTCTCACTAAGGACATAGGCTTAAAGAATGTCCATGATTTGGAAAATCTCTGGTGGGATGGGGTGGATAATTGATATGACCTAAAGGATACCTGTTTTTATACTCTCAACACTTATCAAATATGCAATTTTACTTTTCTCACACTAAATAATTCTGACACTAACTACCTCGATTTAAAACAGACCTTACAGGTTAAGGGCTCAGTCCTGCAAGACTGCCTTCAATTTCAGATGCAGATTGCAAGTCCCAGCATGTGTATCTCTAACCAATAGATCAGCGGTTCCCACACCCCCTTCCTTGGGTTTGATAATTTTTTAGAATGGCTCATAGAACTCAAGGAAACTGTTTACTTACTAACACCCGTTAATTATAAGAAGTATTATAAAGGATAGAAATGAACAGCAGAAAAAGAGGCACACAAGGCAAGATCTGGAAGGATCTCAAGGGTAGAAACTTTCTATCTCCATAGACTTTGGAGTGTGCCATGCTCCGAGTATGTGGATGTGTTCACCAACCCAGAAGCTCTCAGAATCCTGCACCCCATCATTTATGATTTTTATGGAAGTTCCATTACATCTGCACGATTAAATCATCAGTGGTCATTAAATCATCAGTGGTCATAATATGCTAAATGACACACCCACAGGTGCCATGACAGTTCTGAGACCAACCATAAAAGGCCAAAATGTGAGCAGTAGCCCAGTTCCTGGAAATCTCTATCCCTTCCCCAAAATAGTTGGAATAATCCTCCCATTCATTAGCCTATGAAATGACCCAACCCATGAAAATTAACCAGCCCATATTTTGGGGCTGCTCTCGTCTTTTGAGACAGACAGCATTCTGTCTATGGAATGTGTATCTGCTTAAATAAAGCCACTTCTTACCTATCACTCTGCCTCTCACTGATTTCCTTCTGTGTTGAGACATAAAGAACTTGAGCTTCATTAAGTCCTGAGATAGGTGAGTAATTTCAACTAAAAGACAGTGGGTTTGAGTCCCAGCCTGTAGGTTCAGGTCCAATCTGAGTTGTGCAGTTTCAGTGTGTCTAATGGCTCTACACTGACCAAGAAATGAACCCAGTGTTCAGGTAATAATGTTACCATAAGCCTAGAAGTAGGAGATTTTAGACATGAAAACTTTATTAAGTAGATGTGTCATGTACCAATTTCAGTATTATATATTGAGGTAAATGGTTCTTATAATTTATTTTTATTATTATTGATTAGTATCCAATCAGGAAACTCAATCTTGAATTTCAGCCCACTTGATCTGGTCCTGTAGATCAAATGTGATGGTATAAAAAGAGTGAATAAATATCAATTTTGGAAAAAAAAAAAACCTCAGTATTTTGAAGGATAAGACTGAAGGTTAAACTGTTCATTTATTCTTCTAGATCAGTGTTTACCATATGGGCTGCACATTAGAATTGACTGGGGAATTTTTTTTAAATCCAGATGTCCCAATCATACCACAAATCAATTAAATCACTATTTCTTGAAGTGGGACCAGGCATCATCATTTTTAACTCCCAAGGTAATTAGAATGTGCAACCAAGGTTAGAATCTACTGTTTTAAATTGATGGTTCTTAAGCCTGTGTATATATGGGAATCATCCATAGTGTTGTGGAGTGTTGTAAAATTATAGCTGCTCAGTAGCCCCTGTTGCAAGCTCTATGCAGTAAAATTATATAGAAATAGGTTTCAATTGAATATCAGAAACATTTTTCAATAGAGACTTGTCCAGAGATGAAATGAGCTCTCTCTGTAGGCAGTAATTAAGGACAGCCTGAGTAACCACTTGCCAGGTGCACTGCAGGAGTATGTTTCAAGCAGGCCTGAGTACCAGCCTTGCTATCCCTGGGAAACTGGTCTCTCTGTCCCATCAGGGAGTACAGTGAGAAAGCCTGAATCTCCAAAAGTGCTGGAGGAGCCTATGGGTAAAGAGATATACTCTCATTTTTTATTGACAACCTCACTTTTATCAGAGGCATCATTAGAAGGAAAGTACCCCCATGGGGATATGCCACTATGTACTCTGCTCTCTATAGCTGATTTGTGCATTTTTGTATCTTTTATTTATAGTATTGGATCTTTTATTTTATTACTTTTTCTTGCATAAAAATTTTGGTGTCCTTCTGTCAATCATTGTCACTCTTAGGACAAACATGTAGATGCTGTGGAAGGGATCCAAGTATTCTGTCCCACTTGATAATCTTTGGATCTAATACTAAAGTTAATTAAGCATTTATTTTTAAAGTCCTGATTTCATTAGCATATATAAACATTTTCTGTCTTTACATATAAAATAACAGAAGACTAATAATATGTGTTAAACTCCAGCCCCCATGATTAAATAGCTTTATAATCTCAATCATGTAAATTCTCTGAACATTGGTCTCCCTGTTTATAAAATTCTAGTTATAAAATCTAACAAACAGAAACATTATACCAAATGTAAAAGGTGTTCTAATGATATGAGTTATAGCTATTAGTTAGTTTCTTACATATTGCAATTATAAACAACTCTGTGTAAGCCACTTAACTAAATTATGCGTTTTCTTCTAGATTGTTAACTCCACAAGGACAAGTGCTTTCTATCTTCACCTTTGTGTTATCTGTTTCAATAGTTTTGAAATATTAATTTTTACTGCCTACTCCATGACCACCCCCACTCCTTTTTCTGCAGTTATCATTATCCTTAACCCTATTTGATTGACTTGACACTTTGCATTCATTAGTTACAGAAAAAGAATCATGCAGCAGAACAAAAATATAAGAAAGTGTCAAGTTGTTGGCTTGTCATGTTCAAGAGCTTAAGCTTAAACATAGAAGAGAATTTGGGATGTAGAAATAACGAACCAAAGCAAATTTTCCCTACTACATGTGATATTCTGGATGAAGGTAGGGGGTAAATTCAAGGGAAAATCAGGAGGATTTAGCTACTGATGGACTGAGTAGGGGCACTATATACTCCCCTTAACCCTGGTCAGGCTGTTTCCAGATAGGTTTGAAAATACTACTGCATCCCTGAAGAGTCTAGATATAGTTGATTCCACTAGAGAACTAAGCCTTAATATCCTATGCATCTAGAATGACACTAATTATGTAGAAGTCTTGGAATATTGAGAAAATAGTTACTGAAGTCATTTATTGATATGTAGTTCCTTTGAGGAATCTTGGTTGAGAAAGGCTGGTCTAGATAAATGAACAGAAACAACGCTAAGCATTTCTGATGGTCCCAAAGCACAATGGGAGCACCAGAATAACCCCATGTAGCCAAGAAGAGCAAAAACAAATGTCACTGGAAAAAATCCAGACGCGAGGAGGCTTCACAGGGAAATGAGGAAAGGCTCAGGAATGGGATCTGTGATCTGACGATTGAGGTCTGATGGGAATACGGTGCATCTCAGGAGGTATCATTGTGGATGGATGACAAACAAGGAGGACACGCCTCCCCCAGGGCCAAGCTCCACCTCTCTGCAGGAAGTCTCTCTACCTCCTAGGTTTTGAGAAAGTAAAAGAAGACCTTTTATGCATTGTGGGTAAGCCCAAAGAGGGAGAGTGGGATAGAGGAGGTCAAATAGAAATTAAAATGTAGACAAAGGAAGTTACTTTTTTTTAAGTTTGTAGACTGAGATTTTTATCTGTTACATTGAATTTTGTATTAGTCATAATTGAAGTCAATATTTATTATAGTAGTGAATTGAGTTGATGGGTGTGAAAATTTGAAGCTATCTTAGCACACAGTTTCTCAAATAGTTGGTGTTTTACTGAATAAATATACAATCCAGAAATATTTATTTCATCTTAAAATGTTGAAGTTTTAGAAATATTTTACCCAAAAGGAAACGAATATATAGATGCACAATGTTGGTCCATGGAAACATGCCATTCCTATAACAGTTTACCTTATAAATATTAAATTAAAGGCAATTTTATAAATGATGATATTTCTGTTCTTTATTTTTACACTGAAGATGTAAAATATAGAGAACTTAAGGGAGTTAATATTAAAGAAATTATATTTTTGAATTTGGAAATAACTGACAATCAATCCCATTAGGATTTTTCTAGCTCTCTTCTATAGAAATATAAACATGAAATAAAAGAGTTTTATTAGTAATTATAGGGATATTAAATACCATTTGCTAAAAATCATAGCACATTAATGACTAATGTTCAGTAATATCTTCCCTCATGTCGTATTTGGAGTAGAACTGACTCAAGTGAAGGTAAAATTATGAAATATGTGCAATAATTACCGAACTTATTAGAAAAATAACTCAGCAGTTGGAGAATTATTTAGAGCATTATTTCAGATTCTTTCCAGTCTTTTCTTCAGTGAGTAGAATCATTGAATCATTAGTACATTTCTTCATAAAACTGATGAATTTTGATGGACAGGACTAGTTTTATGGTCTCCAATTTTGTGATGCCTCAAATAAGCTGTTTCCATTAGGAATCTTGGCTGCTTTAAGAGTCAGTTTTACTGTATTTTTGTTTTCCTCCAGCAACTGAGCTCAAAATCAAGCTTCACCATCTATTTACCACCAAATTACTATTTTTTTTAACTTTCTATCTTCCTGTTTTACTACTTGCTATTTCTGATTCATGGCTAGTCTTAATTATTTTTTACAGTTCAAATCTTCCACTGTCACCTAACAGTATTTCCTGAGTTCATAAAAACTTTTGAATTCAGTAAAAATTTATACATGGTACAACCCCCACACACGAAGCCTCACACATCCTGATTTATCAACAAAGGGTATAAAATGGACATAGAAAGAAGCGTTAAGTGCAATACATACCTGCATTCTTACAGCAGCATGCTTTGGAATTGAATATTCAATAATTCAATAATTATTATGGATTTATACTGAAGAGTTTTCATGCTGTCCTGAGAAAAGAGGGAGAACTGTGTGGTTTGGGAAATTAAGAAGAATACTAGAGTAAAATATATATATATATATAATCTGCATGTTTTATCTTGAAAAATCTTGAAAATTAATAACTATTTCAATTTTATTAATTGTGAAGGAAGTATATCACTTGTGTCCATATTTAACTCCTTCATTATTTAAAAACATTTTTTGAAGGTAAAGTCAGTCCTCATTTTTATATGTGCCAACTGTGTAGTCATTCTTACTTCTACCTACACATACAGCATGTAAAAATGCATGAAACAGGATAAGGGGTCCCAGGTTAAAGCTAAATTCATCACAACTATAGCAATAAATGCATATATTAAGAAAAAGAAAAGATCTTTAAAAAAAACTATAAATTTACACTTCAAGGAAATAGAAATAGAAGAAAAACCTGGCACAAAACTAGCAGAAGGAAAGAAATGACAAAAATTAGAGCAGAAATAAATGAAAGAGCAACCAGAAAAACAATAGAAAAAAATCTAACTAAGCCCTGTTTCTTTTTAAGATAAAATTGATAAAACTTTAACTAGACTAACAAAGATAAAAAGAAAAAAGACCAAAATAAATAAAACATAAATGAAAGAAGAGACATTACAACTGATATTACAGAAATATACAGGATTATGAGAGACTATATGTATGTACAATGATATGCCAAAAAAATGGATAACCTAGAAGAAATGAATAAATTCCTAGAAACATATAATCTACTTATACAGAATCAAGAAGAAATAGAAAACCTGACTGAATAAGCCAATAACAAGTAAGGAGACTAATTAAAAGTCTCCCAACAGAGAAAGCCAGGACCAGGTGGCTTTGCTGGTGTCTTCTACCAAACATTTAAAGAAGAATTAATGCATCCTTCTCAAACTATTTTAAAAAATTGAAGAGAAAGGAATGCTTCTGAATTCATTCTATAAGGCCAGCATTACCCTGATACCAAAAGCAGATAAGGACACTATTAAGAATAAGAAAACTACAGACATATTTCTGACAAATATAGATGCAAAAAGTTTTAACAAAATAGCAAACTGAATTCAACAACACATTTGAAGGATTATACATCATGACCAAGTAGAATTTATCCCAGGGATGCAAAGATGATGTACTTATGCAAGTTAATAAATGTGATATACCACAATAATAGAATGAAAGATAAAAATTGTATAATTATCATGAAGAATTTGACAAAATACATCTTTTAATGATAAAAATCCTTAACAGATTGGTTATAGAAAACACATACCTCAACATAATAAAGGCCATATATAACAAGCCCACAGGTAACATTATACTAAACAGAAAAATTTGAAAGATTTTTCACTAAGTTAAAGAAAAAGAAAAGAGTGCCCACTGTCACCACTTTTATTCAACATAGTACAGTACTGAAGTCTTAGCTAAAGCAATTTGGTAAGACAAAGAAATAAGGGGCATCCAAATCAGAAAGGAGAAAGTAAAATTATCATTATTTGCCAAGGATATGATCTTATATATAGAAAATCCTAAAGATTCAACCAAAACAATTTTTGTTGGAATTAACCAAGGAATTCAGTAAAGTTATAGGATACAGAATCAACATATATAAATCAGTTGTGTTTTGATACACTAACAATGTAAATTGGTTCAGCCACTATAGAAAAAGTATGGAGGTTCCTGAAAAAATTAAATTAGAACTACCATATGATCCAGCAATTCCACTTCTGGATATAAGTCCAAAGGAAATGAAAACAAGATATTGAAGAGATACATGCACTCCCATGTTTGTTGCAGCATTATTAACAATATTCAAGATATGAAAACAAACTGTTTGTCAGTGGATGAATGGATAAGAAACATGTGATATATATATTACAATGGAATATTATTCAGCCATGAGAAAAAAAGAAATTATTCCATTTGTGACAACATGGATGGACCTTGAGGGCATTATGCTAACTAGAAAGATATCTGGGAAGTCCTCAAATATTTGAAAATTATTAAAACCAAGAAACCAAAAAAAAAAAAAACACTTCTAAATAATCTATGGAACATAGTTACATTCAAAATAGAAATTATAATTGTATGTTGAAATAAATAAAAATGAAAACAAATCACATTATTTTTGTGATATACAAGTAAAGCAAAATTTACCCAAACAGGAAATTTTTAGCACATAAACACAATGTTCAAAAAGAATGGTCTCATATCAATGACCCTAGCTTCTACTTTAAGAAACTAGAAAAAGAAGAAAAAGTGAAACCAAAACAAGAAGAAAAATTATAAATATGAGATCAGAGTGGAAATCAATGAAATAGACAGAAAAATAGTAAAGAAAATTGCTGAAACCAAAAGCTGGTTATCTGGTAAGGTCAAAACAATTGCTAACCCTAGTCAGACTGATAAGGTAAAAGAGAGAAGACACAAATTGTCAACATCAAGAATGATATAGTTGACATCACTATAAATTCTAAAAATATTAAAAGGGATAATAAGGGAATATTTTGAGTGTATTTTTTAACATTTAATAAACTTACATTTTAGAATAGTTTTAGATTTACAGAAAAGTTGCAAGAATATTAGTGTCCATATTCCAGCCAGTTTAATAATATTTTGAAAAAAAAAAAAACATTTGAAGAAGCGATTTTGCATAGGTATATGGGAATAATATATTTTTGACATCCACAGTACTGAGAGAAGTGCCTGGAATAAGTCAGATCTGCAATACATTTTTCGTCTTTTTTATTGAGATAGAATTGACATATACTATTATATTAATTTCAGGTGTACAAAGTAATGATTCGATATTTGTATATATTGTGAAACGATCACCATAATAAGTCTGGTTAACACCCATTACCATACAAATTACACTTTTTTTCTTGTGATGAGAACTTTTAAGACCTACACAATTAGCAACTTTTCAAATATGCAATATAATATTATTAACTATAGTCACCATATAGTACATTATGTCCTTATGACTTATTTATTTTACAGTTGGAAGTTTGTAATTTTTTGACCACCTTCACTTATTTGGTTCAACCCCCCACCCACTACCTCTGGTAACCACCAACGTGTCCTCTGTACCTAAGAGTTCAGTTTTTTTGTGAGTTATTTTGGTTTATTATTATTACTACTATATTATTGTTTATAATTTTAGAGTCCATGTATAAGTGAGATCATACAGTGCTTGTCTTTCTCTGTTTGACTTCTTTCTCTTAACATAATGCTTTCAGGTCTTCCCATGTTGTCACAAACGGCAAGATGTCCTTCTTTTTATGGCTGAATTATATTCCATTGTGTATGTACTACCTTTTTTATCCATTCATCCATCAATATATGCTTATGTTGCTTCCATGTTTTGACTATTGTAAATAATAGTGAAATAAAATGGGGATTCATATCTTCTCAAGTTAGTGTTTTTATTTCCTTTGGATAAATACCCAGAAGTTTTTGAGAATGTTCCATACTGTTTTCTATAGTGGCTGCACCAATTCACATTCCCACCAACAATGCAAAAGAGTTCCCTTTTCTTCACATCCTTGCAACACTTCTTACTTCTTGCCTTTTTTGACGATATCCATTCTAACAAGTGTGAAGTGTTATTGTGGTTTTGATTTGCATTTCCCTGATTAGTGATGTTGAACACCTTTTCATGCACTTGTTTTCTATCTGTATGTCTTCTTTGGAAGACTATCTGTTCAGATCATCTGCCCACTTTTTAATCATGTATTTTGTTCTCTTGCTATTGAGTTTTGAGTTTTTATATATTTTGGATATTAACTCTTTATCAGATATATGATTTGCAAATATTTTTCCCTTTCTATAGGCTGCCTGTTCATTTTGTTGATGGTTTCCTTTGATGTGCAGAGCTTTCTAGATTGATATAGTCCCATTTTATTTAGTTTTTGCTGTCGTTGCCTTTGCTCTTGCTGACACATCCAAAAAAGTCATTGCCAAGATTGATTGTCAAGGGGACTACTGCCTATGTTTTTCTCTAGAAGTCATGGTTTCAGGTCTTACTTTCAAGTCTTTAACCCACTTTGAGTTTATTTTAGTGTATAGTTTAAGATAGTGGTCCATTTTTATTATTTTGCCTGTGGCTGTCTAGTGTTCACAACACTGTTTATTGAAGAGGCTGTCCTTTCCTCACTGTATATTCTTGGCTCCTTTGTCATAAATTATTTGACCATACATGTGTGGGATTATTTCTGGGCCTTCTATTCTGTTCCATTGATCTATATGTCTGTTTTTATGCCAGCACTGTACTACTTTGATTACTATAGCTTTGTAATATACTTTGAAATCAGGAAGGGTGATGCCTCCAGCTTTGTTGTTCTTTCTCAAGATTGCATTGGCTAATTGGGGTCTTTTGTGTATCCATACAAATTTTAAGATTATTCTATTTCTGTGAAAAATGCCATTGAAATTTTGATAAGGGATTGCATTGAATCTGTAGATTACTTTGGATAATATGGGCATTTTAACAATATTAATTATTCCATGATCATTGAATATCTTTCTATTTGTTTGTGTCTTCTTCAATTTTTTTTCCATCACTGTCTTATAGTTTTCAGCATACACATCTTACACATCACTGATTAAACTTGGTTAAGTTTATTCCTAAGTATTGTATTATTATTGATGTGATTGTAAACAGGATTGTTTTCTTAAATTCTCTTTCTGATAGTTTGTTACTAGTGTAGAGAAATGTAGCTGATTTTGCATATTGATTTTATATCCTGCAAATTTACTGAATTCATTTATTAGTTCTAACAGATTTTTGGTGTAGCCTTTAGGGTTTTATACATATTATGCTATCTGCAAATAGAGACAGTTTTACTTCTTCCTTTCCAATTTAGATGCCTTTATTTCTTTTCCTTGCCTAATTGCTCTGGATAGGCCTTCAGATGTTATGTTGAATAAATGGGATGAGAATGGGCATCCTTATTTTGTTCCTGATCTTAAAAAAATTTCAGCCTTTCACTGTTGAGTATGATGTTAGCTGTAGGCTTGTCATACATGACCTGCATTATATTAAGATATGTTCCCTCTATACTCACTTTATTGAGGGTTCTGAATATCTTAATGCTAATACCTTTGACAATTTATGTGAAAGAACAGATTCTTTGAAAGACATTAACTACTAAAGTTTACTCAGGAAGAGATAGCTTAAAGTTTCCCAAATATATTAAAGAAATTGAGTGCATAGATAGACCTTTACAACAAAGAAAACTTCAAGCCCAAATGGTTACACTATGCAATTCTACTAAAATTTTAAAGAATAATTAGTTGTAAGTCCATGGAAACTCTTCCAAAAAATAAATAGGGAGGACTTCTCAATTCTTTTTATGAGGTCAACATAACTCTGATACAAAAACAAGACAAAAGCATTATAAGGAAAAAATAAATAAACTACATATCAATATCAAAACCACAAATTGAAAATATTCAAGAACACACATTCAAAAATTTTTAACAGAATTCATCTAATTGAATATAACTGTTTTTAAAAACATACTATCACCAACTGAGGCTTATTCTGGAGCTGCAAGGTTGATTTAACATTAAAAAAAAGTTACTGTAATTCACAACATTAACAAAACATCTCAATAAATTCAGGAAAATTATTTGATACCATTCAGCATCCATTCCTGATAAAAATATTTCAGCAAACTGTCAGTAGAAGAAAATTTCCTCAACTTGGTAAAGGGTTTTTGTGAAAAATCTGCAGCGTGGCATTATACTTAGTGGTGAGATATTAAATGTTGTCTCCCTAGTATTAGTAAAAATGCACAAATGTCTCCTCTCACTACTTTAACTTAGTGCTGGAGATTACAGCTATTACTGCAAGACAAGAAAAATAAATTAAAGCTTTCAAATCAGAAAGATGCAATACTGTTCTTGCTTATAGACAACATGATTGTTTATGTAAAAAAATCCTATGGAATCCACACAAAAAAAGTACTGCTAGAATAAATAACTGAATTTAGCATGTATATGGGAATCTAGATCATCAAACATGCAAAAAACAACTGCATTTTTATAAAATACAACAACAGAAATTGAATTGAAGTAAAAACCATACAATTTACAGTAGCATTAAACTATGAAATAATAATAAACCTGATAATGTATGTTTAAGAACTGTACACTGATAGTTAAAATACAGTACTGAGGGAAATTAAAGAAGACATAGATAAATGGAGAGATACACTGTTTCTATGAATTGGAAGATTCAATGCTTTTAAGATGTCATGCCTCTTCAAGTGCATCTATAGTTTCAACATAATAACATTCCATGTCCCAGCAGGAATTTTGATATAAAAACTGAGAAGCTGATTCCAAACTTCTTAAAGAAATGTAAAGGACATAAAATATTTAATAAAAAATAACAAAATTAGAAGAATTACATTGACTTCTACACATTATAAAGCTATAATAATTAGGACTGTGTCATTGGCATCAAGCTAGAAAAATAGATTGCTGGAACAAAATGGAAGATGCAGAAATATATCTACACAATCAACTGTTAACAAAAAATAACATTCCATTGGCTAGTGTCTTTTCTGCAGAGTTGGAAAACTGGCTACTCCATGAAAAAAATATGACCCTTAATTTTGACCATATAATTTTGACCATATATATATTGAGTTAATATAACAAAATTAACTCAAAATAGTTCATAGTCCTAATGGAAAACCTAAAACTCTAATAATTCTAGAAGAAAATACAGGAGTAAACATTTTAATCTTGGCTTAGGTAAAGAGTTATTTAGTTGCAACAAATAAAGCACTGTCCATTAAAGAAAAAAATATAATTTGGCTTGATCAAAATAAAGAAATTTTGCTCTTCAAAATACACTGTAAACAGAAAAAAAAAAACGACAAGCAAAAGACTGAGTGAAAATATTTACAAATCATATATCCAATAAATGATTTGTATCCAGAATACATGAAAAACTCTCAGAACTCAGTAGTAAGAAAACAACCCAAGAAAACAAATAGACAAAGGATTTGAACTGATTTTTCACCAAAGAAGATATACTTATATCATATAACTACATGAAAAGATTCAACATCATGATTGTTAAGGAAATACAAATCATAACAATGATACACCATTGCACACTAGAATATCTAAAATTAAAAATTGACTATACCAAGTTTTGGCAAACATGTAGAAAAGCTGGAATTCTCATAGACTGCTAGTGAAAATTTTAAAAAATGCTTCAACTACTTTCAAAACTAGATTTCCATTTTTTAAAAATTTTTATTGGAGTATAGTTGCTTTATAAGATCATGTTAGTTTCTACTGTACAGCAAAATGAATCAGGTATATGTTTACATATATCCCTTCTTTTTTGGATTTCCTTCCCATTTAGGTCACCAGTTTCTTAAAAGTTTAAACATACTCCTATTCTATGACCCAGTCTTTCTATTCCTTGACTCCTATTCAAGAAAAATGAAAGCATGTGTCCATACAATGACTTGTATATAAGTTTTCATGACATTTTATTTATAATAGCCCCAAACTGGAAATAACTCAAGCAGTCATCGAGATGTGAATGGATAAATATATTGTAGCATATCTGTACAATAAAACACTACTCAGCAATAAAATGGAAAGAATTATTGATACACATATAAATATGGCTGAATCTCAACCTGGTTGGGGAACTAAGATCCCACATGCCACAGGGTGTGGCAAAAAATTAAAAAAAAATAAAATCACAGCTAGTTGTTTTCCCATTGAACTGCCCTTCCCTTGCCTCTCTTCCCAGTTAACCACAGGTGAAAACTTTAATAACTTTGATGTTACCGCATGCTAGGGTGGTCATTACTCTGGTGACCACCAACAATGGGATCTTATGTCTCAGATAAGTAGATAATCCAAGTCCAAACTCTCATCCCCAGGATGTGCTCTCTAGACCTACTTCTAGAACTATTATGTTAGTCTATGTTCTATAGAAACCACAGATCAAAGCAAAACTTATGTGCTAAGGCATTACTGTAAAGGACAATCCTAGACCAGCAAGAATGAGGAAAAAAGGTAGATGAAGTGAGATAGAATAGAAAACAAACAAACACAATATTGTCTTATGAAGCTGGTCATTGTTTCACCAAGAGACCAGCCTGGTGTATGGAAAACCAAACATAAGGCACATCCAATGGAGGGAACATTGGAGAGCAAATTTATCCTTTGACTTCCACTTGTCTCCTGGCTACACTGTCCACCACCCATGCACATACACACATTCCCGGGTGTTGTCATGTGACTTCTCGGGCAATGACTAGGAAGCAACATTTCACCTTTGTATTGTGGGATTCTGTGTCAAGAGTTGATGGGAGAAGCCAGAAACTCAGGGCCTTTGTCTTCAGATGGTGGAAACTCACAGGCCACAAGGCCATTCACCACAGACCGGGGAGAGAAATGGCCAACCATCAGGAAAGCAGGTGAGGCATTCAAGAGGGCTGACATCTAAAACAAGCACCTACTATGTGTTGGCACAGGACCAGACATAGAACGCACACACCTGTCTTGTAATTTACACACATCTTCAAGATCTTTAGGTCATTTCACACTTATCTTACTCTCCAACCAATGGCATCCTCTGTTTCTTTGCTTCTTTGACACCTGGTTCCTGACTAACCAGCTTTTCTTTACAGGGTCTAATCTGTGTTGTTTCCTAACTTGGGCGAGACTATGATGCTGCTATTGCCTGCTTGCTACTTTCTCTTTTTCTGGGAACTTCTTGGACTAGTTGTTACAAATTTCAGACATATAATACCTCTATAACCTGTAGGCTTTCTTGTTATTTTTTTGTCCAACAGCATGCATTCGGCTATCTACCTAGTTATCTATTAATATTTATCTATCCATTTTAAAATTTAGTACCACCAACAGATAAGCAGGACTAATTTTTTCTTCTTTTCTCCACCAGCCAAAGTCAAACAATTTGATTTTTATTTTTTAGAGTAATATGTAATCATGAAAACCTAAAATTCCATGAGTACTTCTCTTGGTTAATCTTTAACAAAATCATATTATATTAGAGCAGCCATTTAATAGATTAGTAACCTGAGCTCCAAGTACCTATAGGACATGAAAGATTTTCTTATTCCTCATTAACCTGCAAGCAAGTGATTTTTAAAAATCAAATATATTCTGAAGTAGATGTATTTGGGCAATATCAGGTGAGCCTCAATGTTCTCTGTTTATCAACAACTTGTGTAAGTTGCTTCACGAGGCAAAAGAAAAACGTTTCAGTAAATATAGGGTGTATAAATAAACCATATCTTTTGTTCTTCAAATATTGAACTCTTTTTTCAAAGTAAAGTCTTGCTTGTCAATAACTTCCATTTACCCTATACACTGTTATTAAACTGGCAGTTGATCTCCTGATACTGATCTTCTACCTCTAACAGAGGATGAGAAGAATGTATCTAGGATGATATTCCAAGTTAGAGACAGATTTAATACAACTACCATATGAGTCCATTTGGATATGTGATAATGAAAGTATTTATGATATGCCCTTATCAGTTTTTTTAATTTAATTTAATTTATTTATTTTTGATAAGCAGGTTCTTATTAGTTATCTATTTTATACATATTGGTGTATATATGTCAATCCTAATCTCCCAATTCATCACACTACCACCGCCACCCCTTATCAGTTCTATATATATATTTATGTATCAATGTGTAGAAAGTCAACTTAAGTAGTAGCCAATTATTAGCAGCATTACAAAAAAATAAATGTTTTATTTAATAGAAAATATCTAGTTAGCCTCCTGATTGTTCCACTTTTGTTGTAAGGAACAATAAAGACATCTCATCCTTTTGACTACTTACTATTTCGTGGGAATATATTCCTCTAATCTTTTGGTTCAAGTATAGGAAGGTGAAGAGAGAGCAGGCAAGAACCTACTTAGGCTAAGTTTTAATGAATAATCATCTTGCTTGCTTCTAACTTAAGTTTAAGGGAGAGATGTTTTTAGAATGATGACTCTGGGGGGTAGGTAAATACAAATTGTTGAATACCTACTCTGTGCCAGGTAGTATGGTACAAGCTTTATTTGGTTTCCATGACATAACGTTCATGAGAACTCCGAGAGGTAGACATGAGAATCCGCTATTTATCCTGAAGATCCTGGAGTCAATAGTTTACATTTCTGGCCCAAAGTGCCCCAGAAGGAAGGACCGAGGGTCTTATGGCAGTATATGTCATTAGAATGTTTCTTGATTTCATTAAGTTTTGAGACAAACTTTTTCTTTCTTACACCCATTAAATCAATCATCCTTCTTAATTCTTCTGAACCTCATGAAATCAATCAGGCTTCTTAAGTTTCTGAACCACACAAAATCAATTAGCCTTCATAAGTCTCCTGACACCCATTAGATCATGGAGCCCCCTTAATTCTCCTGACCCTCAATCAATCAGCTTTATTAAGTCTCCTAACCCCCATTGATTCAATCAGCCCCCTTAAATCACGTAACTCCCAGTGATTGAGTCAGGCCCTTTAAATCATGGGAACCCCATTAAACCAATAAGTCCCCTGAAGTCTCCTCATACCCATTAAATCAAGCAACCTTCTTAAGTCTCCTGAACCCTATTAAATCATGGAGCCCCCTTAATACTCCTGACCCTCAGATAATCAATCAGCTTTATTAGGTCTCCTAAGACAAACTTTAGATGAAGACCTCAGATTACCCATTGGAACATGTTGGTCTGTAAGGGCACTTCTAGGATAGAGCACCTTTATCATTTAAGTGGTTGCTGATATTTGTCATGTCTCAATAGCGAAGTTTGCAAATTCTTCTCTCAAAGGAATACCAAGGGTATGTTTCTTAGTAACTCAACTGAATTAATGATAGTTTTGTTTTATTCTTTGCTAGGTCTGGGTTTGATCTTTTGGAATGCTTATGATGGTTAATTTTATGTCAACATGACTAGGCCATAATACACAAAGGTTTAATCAAATACCACTCAGAATGTTGCTGTGGTTGGAATTAACATTTACATCAGTAGACTGAGTTAAGCAGAATATGTTCTATAATGGGGGTGGGTCTTGTCTAATCAGCTGAAGGTATTAAGTGAAAAAGACTGAGATTCTTTGAGGAAGAGGAAATTCTGCCTCCATCCCATCCAGTGTGCCCATCTACCCAGCCGATTTGGATTTACTAGCCTCTGCAATCACATGGGTCAATTCCTTAAAATAATTCCCTCTCTCTCTCTCTTTCTCTCCCTCTCTCTCTTTGTCTGGAGAACCTTGATTAGTATTGCATAACATGTGATATATATTTTATCCTTAAATAATAGTCCAATTGCCTGCTATAGCCCTAAATAACGTGAGATAAATTTGCAAGGTCTAAATTCATTTCTATCAGACATAAGACAGAGACAGAAGAAAACCAGAAAAGGAATAGTAAAAGGAAATATGATTTGTTTTAAGTGTTGAAGCTTAATGAGCTGTCCATTCTAATATACTGTTGGTGGTGTATAAAATAGAAAATAAAATGAGAATAACCATAAGTGTAACTTCAATAGTTGATATCCTTTGATCCCACTTTCATTACTTTAAATCTAAGAGAAAACTTAGAAATAGTTTCTATTAATGAGTTTCTTCTAGTTTGTTTTATTGTTTGTCTTTGGCAAACAGAAGTTATTGACAGCATTATCTAGTTGAGAAAAGTAATCAAAAATAAAACAAATATCCAAAACTAGGCAATAATTTTAAAAATTGTGACATATGTAGATATTGAAATAGCATACAGACAATAAGAAGCACTTTGAGAAATACTAAAGTGCATGGAATAATATTGATAATTCAATATAAGCTGGAAATAAAAAGCCAAAATATACAAACACTCAGAACACAAATCTATGGGTCTGTATGTTTAGTAATATGAAGTTAACACCTCCAAAGCACTTGAGGGTTATACTGTATAGAAATATGACTTTTAAAAAGTTATAATATTTCCAAATTATTTGCAATCACCATGCAATATTTAATAGTTCAGAAATTTTAAAATAGAATTTTAATTGAAATCAAGATAAAGTTGAAGGATATTAGCATGATTTAGGAAAGGAAGAAGCAGAGAGGTATACATGGAATGGAATGGGAGGAAATTGAAAAAAGACAATAGCTCAGGGCTCCCTTGGTTAATTGGGTTCCTTATGTTGTATCACTTAGAGAACCTAGTATTGTCAGGAAATTGTCAACACAGTGCTGGTGAGTTGATTTGAAATGAGCATACCTTAGCTAGTCTACTTCTACTGATACATCTACATACATCAGAGAACTGTTGAGAGAGAGAAAAAATAATAATACATATTTTGGTCAAATGCAATATGTTTGAGTGTTTACGTCAATGTTCAGCCAAATTCAAGACCAATAATATTGATAACTCAATATAAGCTGAAAATAAAAAGCCAAAATATACAAACACTAAGAACACATTCAATTTCATTAAAATTAAGCCACACATAGAATTTTTGTGCACTGCTTGAAAATAATTGGTGTCAGAATATTTACAGAAGCAGAGTTAAGCCTGGTACTCTAACATTGTGTGATTTATAATATTTGTGTATGCAATTGCAGCTTCACAATGACTTGAAACAAATTTGTCCTTAATACTTGCATCTAGAAATGAGGATGAAGCAATTGCAATTGGCACACAAAATACTGCCTCTGAATTTCCATCTGCATCTCAGCTTTCCTTACATGACACCAATTTCAGCCTCTTTCCTGGAGTGGAATGATTTGTACATCTTTACAAAACACCTTGTGTAAAAAATACTTGCACTCTTGAAGCACAGCAATTTGATTACTTATTCAGCAGGTTCCAGCAACTGAACTTCTTTCTCTGCAAGCCCGGTATTACTGTTATATGCACAGTACAATATTAAGGTTTACTTTTGTTTAACCAGCCTTTTAAAATGGAATAATCAACACTCCACATTGGTTAAACATTTTGTATATGATGGGGAAGGTCAAAAATCTTTTAGTTTGTCTCTGACTAAAGAAGAATGATAAAAATGACCATATATATATACATATGCATATATACACATATACTGACCAAAATACATATATTTTGCTTATGGCCAGTATTTCTTTGATATTAGTCATGCTAATCACACTACGAAAAATGCCATGAAGATGATGTACCCTTGGAATTCCTAAATTACTTAGAGCTCTTTTCCATTGTCTGTATCATCGTATAGCACATCTACCTCTCAATATGTCATTCTAAAACATTTCTTCAAATAGTTATGTTGCTAGCTGCTTGAGATCCCGGAATGTTTCGTCAAGCAAGTAGACCAAAAGAATAATCATTAATCTGTTCCACAGTTTTTTAAAAAAGTTTTTCATTGTTTCTCTCCCAAATATCTGATTAGAAAAAAGTAGCACAATGAATAAATCACTGTCTTTTGTGCACAGTATATTATCATTAAATAAAAACATTATTTTACTAACATGTTTTCTATAAAAATAGTCTACCTGGTATTTATACCTTGAGAAAACCCAAAAAAGTCTTTAACTTTATTAATAGTAGTTGGCAGTATTTTAATAATCATTTTATCAAACTTCATTGAAATATTTAGACTCATATATACAAGTACGATTTATCATAAATATTGTTATAAATGAGCTTGGAGCCTTTACAAGTACTGAAATTTCAAGGTGGGACAGTTGATATTTTGTTCATGATTAAAATTCTCAAACAGCTTTTTTTAACTGTTTGAGTCCTCATTACATGGAATCAAACAACTGTAATCAAAATATATGTAATTCTTCGTCATTATTGTGGTGAAAGTTTTGGGATCTAATCACCATTCAACTCTACACATGTTAAATTATAAGATTACATACTTCTTATTTTCCATCTTATATATATTTTTTATTTTACAGAAGGCTTTTATTTATTAGCTCAAAAAGGACATTTTTTTCCCCTAAAGTTATCTGGTTAGCATAAAATTTCAGTGGTTTTAATAGATTGGTAGTTTTAATAGATTTAACTGTCAATCTTCTCCTCATCTGTAACTATTTCAAAGTTCTTAATAATGACTCTAGTACATAAATCTAACAGCTTTTACCATAATTATTAATGGTTGAGTTATTTTCTTTAGCAATGACAAATAACTCATCTGACTGATAGTGTTTCTCCATATAAATCACATAAGATGTCATTTAAAGTTATGTATATGGTGCTTCCCTCTGTTTAAAATTAAATATTGAGGTATTAACAATAAATCAGAATCACATACCTATTTGTAATGCTGACATTGTCATGGTAATTAGATATGATGTTACCTATATGATCATACAGTCATTGATCACGTAGAAGCTTAGGGATGCCAGCCAGAACAGGTGCTGATGTTGGGATCAGGCTGTGTGGCTTTCCAAAGGCCAAGAGAGAAGCTGAAGCTAAAAGCACATAAAGGGACAGAACCAAACTTGGGTGCATTTGCATGATGTACTTATTTGAAATATGTGTGAGATTTGCTGCGTTTATTCACAACAAAGAGAAGAGGGAGGCTTGCACTGATGGGGACGTGTATTTAATAAACATTGCTGAACATCTTCTATGTGTCAAGAGACATCCTAGGTGCTAGAGATATATGGGTGGAAATCTAGATAAAGCCCTGTCCTCCCACAATTCCCTTTCTGTATGGTATACAGATCATAACTAGTCTATGTGCCCCATGCCACCAGAAAGGCATTCACGGAGAAGCTTCAGGGGGTGAGGCCTCAGCACAATGGAAATCAGTTCAGTTGTCCAAAGATAGGTATAAAGACATTCCTTACAGAAGTAACAACATGACCCCATGACCCAGCATCTTCAGAAAGGTAAAACTATTTTAATATGGTTGGAGGTATGGAGAGGAGTAATGACAGGTGAAGTGGGGTGGGAACCAGATTATGCAAGTGGGATGGGAACCAGATTATGCAAGGTGTGTGACCCCAGGCTGGGGAGTGGTTTCTGAAATGATTGCTAACCCAGTTGACCTGGCGTGAGATTCACGAACTTTAGGTCTAACAGGAGACATTGCTATTGGTAATAAGAAACTATAGATCTATTTTAAATGCAGGAATGCTGTGACCATATTTCTATTCCTGAAAGATCCCTCCTGTAGTGATAAAGGGATTGATGGCTGGGTAAAGGGGTAAAGATGAGGAGGCCAGTGAGGACTGCTGAACCTTGGCAGTTATGCAGGTGAGGCCTGATCCAGTGTGGTGATGGTTAGGGTGATGAGAAGAAGACGCATTCCAGAAAAATCAATGGGGCAGAATGGAAAGGATATAGAAGGAGATTTCATTGGACAGTGTTGGTATTGAGGCTGTGGGGGTGGTCAGGTGAAGGAATGTCAGTGGTGAGTTCACCAGCTGTGTGTGTTCACAGTAATTTTGAAGTGTCTTTTGGACATCCAAGGGAAATGTTAGAGTAGAAAATAGGATTTATGAATCTGGAATATAGTAGAGAACTCCAGCCATGACTGGATTTTGAAGGTGGATATTATTGTTAGTGGTTAAACATGCCCACGATTAGATGGGAGAGTAAAATCATCTAAAGAGAGGGTATAGAATGAGAAGAAAAAAGGAATGAGATGGAGGTCTTCCAATTTCTACCTTGGACACTACTATAAACATAACAGTTGGGCTGCACCCCACAGGCCTACAAGGCTTGCATTTACACAGCTTTAAGACTGAAGAACGAGCCCAGAGTCAGCAACAGAGACATCAGTGGTTTAATAGATCAGTGGCAGGGGAGTGGATCTTACACAACTGAAGCAAGATCCTGGATCAACACCACACTGTGTGCAGCAAACAGCGGGCAGGACATGGCAGCAGTCTTTGCTCCCAGGGAAATGGGTGATGGCCAGTTATAGAGGGACTTGACGTCAGGTTGGCTCATCAGTCACTAGGGAAACCAGCAGAGGGACATGCCCCTTCCTGCCCCTTTGATAAGAACAGTCACCAGCTGGCGCCTGGGACAAGTATATAGGAAGGTCAGTCAGGTGAGTATGTGTAGGTGAAGCAGGCACTGGTTGGGCAGGTGATGTACAGAGAGCAAGAGAACAGCCATCCTGAGTGGCCTGACTATACAATAACCAATGCTGGTGACTCATTAGGGACACAGGTCATCAGGCCGGAAATTAGGAAGGGAATTAAGTTACCATCTGTAGCTCCTATACTTATAAGTCACCCTCTCTGACTCCACAATCCAATACCCCATGAGACTGGCTTTCACTCCAAACAGGCCTCACATCACGTTTCACACTTTCCTTTCTCTGTCTTCCCAAGATGTGTCTAATACTTGCTCTTATGTCATTAAAATGTGTGTGAGAGTGTCACAGAGTCTGATTTCCTTGCCTTCTTTATTTGCCTAAGAATTATAAAACTCCCTTTCCCCTTCTATGAGAGCTGAAAAGTGAGATCTATCCTGAGGAGTGCAAAGCGATTTGGCAGTGAATGACTCGCCTTAGGATGATTTCAAAGGCAATCATGAAGATAGTAGGATAAAACACAATGCCAAAAAATAAGAAACCCGCCTACATACTATGTACTAAGCTCTGTTCCTAAGGACATGGATTTTCTGGTTGTTTCACTACAAGCTTGGCCTCCAAAGGAGGCAGTAATGGGAGACTTGGTGTGTGTTCCTCAGCGTTCCACATCACAGACTGAGCAGCACTCCATCTTCAATGGGAATAAATCAACCTAAGCTCACGTTGACTCTGCCCGTTTAAGTCTCTACAGCCCACAACTCTTTTGCACAGTTTATTTTCATGGAGGCTGGCAGCTGACCAAATCTCCTGCATTTTCAACACTATTTTTTCTTTCTGCCTGGGGCTTCAAGGATACAGAAGTTCCTCTCAAACTCTGGTATCCCTGTGGCAGTGAAGGAAAGACAGCTCTAGTCAAAGGGTATCTGGACTGGCCTCTCAGTTTTTAAATTGGCATTATGTGATGCTTAATTGGAAACATTCCTTGGGGCTGAGGGATAGTTGTTTGTAATCAAGATAAAACGTAATTAGCAGGCAACTGTGAGGTAGGAAAAAAAAATCTAAAATACCTCTGACCCACTTGATACAGTGCTTATATGTGATAATGGCTTCATGTGTTCTCATAAAAAATCTATTTCTTTAATTAACAAACTTAAGGCTGCAGTTTATATTAAGACTGCACAAGCATGGCTTATTCTCAGATCCCAATGAAGGAAATAACGTCAAGGGACATAAATGCAATTTAACTGGACAAACTTGCTAGAGCCATGTGAGGCTGCCCTGAGCCACCTTCACTCCTGGGTTGGGTTCCTGAGCTCAAATCCCACACTTCACTGAATGGAAGACATTTGTTTTCACCCCTAATATTGAAAACACCCAGTTTTCCCTGACTGCCTACAGTCAGGTCTCAAATGCCTTAGCAAAGGAATAGAGAACCTTTTTTATCAGACCCACTCTGTTTCATTTCCAACTAAAACCTCCACATAATCCCTGTGCTAATCGTGTACTAGACACTCTTCATGTGGGGTCAGCAGTCAGGCCAGCCCCTCCCCTAGAAATACCCTCTCTCTTTTCTCCACTGTCAAAATTGGATTATTCTTATTTGTATTCTTCACTTTGACAGGATCTCCAGTCAGTCATCATCGTTTGGACTAAGCATCATTTTCTCTTTGTTTATATCTATTTTTAGCATTTTTCCTTCTATGTTTTTAAATGTAATTTTTATTGAAGTATAGTTGATTTATAATGTGTTAGTTTCAGGTGTACAGCAAAGTAATTCAGATATGTGTGTGTGTGTGTGTGTGTGTGTGTATATATATATATATATATATATACTTTTTCAGATTCTTTCCATTATAGGTCATTAAAAGATATCGAATATAGTTCCCTGTGCTATACAGTAGGACCTTTCTTTTTATCTATTTTATATACGTAGTAGTGTGTATCTATTTTATATATGTGTATATGTTAATCCCAAACTCCTAATTTATCCCTCATCTCCTTTGGTTACCACAAATTTGTTTTCTATGTCTGTGAGTCTGTTTCTGTTTTCTAAATACGTTCATTTGTAATGTTATTTTAGATTTCACATATAAGTTATATCCTATGATATTTGTCTTTCTCTGTCTGACTTACTTCACTTAGTATGATAATCTCTAGGTCCAGCTACGTTGCTGAAAATGACATTATTTCATTCTTTTTTATGGCTGAGTACCATTCCATTCCATATATCACAGTGAAAAAACGGAAAGCCTTCCTTCCAAAATCAGTAACAAGACAAGAATGCTCACTCTCACCATTTCTATTCAACATAATATTGGAAGTTCTAACCACAGCAATCAAACAAGAAAAATAAACAAAAATGTATATGTTTCTTATTTGCATGTCTCTCTCATACTGGGAGAGTTCCGGTAAAGCTCCTTGGAAGGAGGGCCAATAAACTACACGTTTATTGAACTCACTTGAACAGAATCAAACTAATTCCTATTTCGGTAGTAACAGGAACACACTAAAGAGAAATGGTAAGAGACAGAAAGATCATACACTTTGTTTTAAAATTCCATTCATTCAGCAATATTTCTAAGAAAGTACTATTTTTCAGGCATGGTTTTAGGTTCTTAGGCTATATCAGTGACCAAAATATCAATGTTCCCTGACCTTGTGAAGTTTTCAGTCTAGTAGTCGAAAGATTAACACAAAATAAAAAAAAAAAATTGGGGAATTGGTTAGTATGTTAGAGGGTGATACATGTTATGAAGCGAGAAAAGAGAGAAACGTAAAGGTGTCTGAGGGTGTTAGATGTGGGGAGTGGGGATCGATTGTACTTTTTTTTTTTAATTGGAGTATAATTGCTTTACAATGTTGTGTTAGTTTCTACTATACAATGAAGTGAGTCAGCTATATGTATACATATATCCCCCCCCTTTGGACCTCCTTTCCACTCCCCCATCCCACCCATCTAGTTCATCACAGAGCACCAAGCTGAGCTCCCTGTGCTATACAGCAGGTTCCCACTAGCTAAATATTTTACACATGGTAGTGCATTTATGTCACACCTAATCTCCCAGTGCATCCCATCTCCCCTTCCCTCGCATATTCACATGTCCATTCTCTATGACTATGTCTCTATTCCTGCTCTGCAAATAGGTTCATCTGTACCATTTCTCTAGATTCCACATATACGCATTAATATACGATATTTGTGTTCCTCTTTCTGGCTTACTTCACTCTGTATGACAGACTCTAGGTCCATCCACATCTCTACAAATGACCCAGTTTTGTTCCTTTATATCACTGAGTAATATTCCATTGTGTATATATACCACCTCTTCTTTATCCATTCATCTGTCATTGGACATTTAGGTTGTTTCCTCATCATGGTTATTGTAAATAGTGCTGCAATGAATATTGGGGTACATGTGTCCTTTTGAATTATGGTTTTCTCAGGTTATATGTCCAGTACTGGGATTGCTGGGTCATGTGGTAATTCAATTTTTTGTTTCTTTAAATAACCTCCATACTATTCTCCATAGTGGCTGTATCAATTTACATTCCCACCAACAGTGTAAGAGGGTTCCCGTTTCTCCATACCTACTCCAGAATTTATTGTTTGTAGATTTTTTGATGATGGCCATTCTGACCAGTGTGAGATGATACCTCATTATAGTTTTGACTTGCATTTCTCTAATAATTAATGATGTTGAGCATCCTTTCATGTGCCCCTTGTCCATCTGTATGTCCTCCTTGGAGAGATGTCTATTTAGGTCTTCTGCCCATTTTTTGACTAGGTTGTTTGTTTTTTTGATATTGAGCTGCTTGTATACTTTGGACATTAATCCCTTTTCCATTGCTTCATTTGCAAAGATTTTCTCCCATTCTGAGGTGGTCTTTTCATCTTGTTTATGGTTTCCTTTACTGTGCAAAAGCTTTTATGTATTTTAGGTCCCATTTCTTTATTTTTGTTTTCATTTTCATTACTCTAGGAGAGGATCAAAAAAGATATTGATATGGTTTATGTTAAAGAGTGTTTTTCCTATGTTTTCCTCTAAGAGTTTTATAGTGTCTGGTCTTACATTTAGATATTTAATCCTCTAGTTTATTTTTGTGTATGGTGTTAGGGAGTGTTCTAATTTCATTCTTTTACATGTAGCTGTCCAGTTTTCCCAGCACCACTTATTGAAGAGGCTGTCTTTTCTCCATTGTATGTTCTTGCCTCCACAGTCATAAATTAGGTGACCATATGTGCGTGGGTTTATCTCTGGGCTTTCTATCCTGTTCCATTGATCTATATTTCTGTTTTCGTGCCAGTACCATACTGTCTTGCTTACTGTAGCTTTGTAGTATAGTCTGAAGTCAGGGAGTCTGATACTTCCAGCTCATTTTTTGTTTCTCCAGGTTGCTTTCACTATTTGGGGTCTTTTGTGTTTCCATACAAATCATATTTTTTTTTTCTAATTCTGTGAAGAATGCCATTGGTAGTTTGATAGGGATTTCATTGAATCTGCAGATTGCTTTGAGTTGTATAGTCATTTTCACAATGTTGATTCTACCAATCCAAGAACATGATATATTTTCCATCTGTTTATGTCATCTCTGAATTCTTCCATCAGTGTTTTATAGTTTTCTGAGTACCAGTCTTTTGCCTCCTTAGTTAGGTTTATTCCTAGGTATTTTATTCTTTTTGTTGCAGTGGTAAATGGGATTAGTTCCTTAATTTTTCTTTCTGATTTTTCATTGTTAGTGTATAGGACTGCAAGAGATTTCTGTGCATTAATTTTGTATCCTGCAACTTTACCAAATTCATTGATTAGCTCTAGTAGTTTTCTGGTGGCATCTTTAGGATTTTCTATGTATAGCAGTATCATGTCATCTGCAAACAGTGACAGTTTTACTTCTTCTTTTCCATTTGTATTCCTTTTAGTTCTTTTTCTTCTCTGATTTCTGTGTCTAGGACTTCCAAAACTATGTTGAATAAGAGTGGTGAGAGTGGGCAACCTTGTCTTGTTCCTGATCTTAGAGGAAATGCTTTCAGTTTTTCACCATTGAGAATGATGTTGGCTGTGGGTTTGTCATATATGGTCTTTATTATGTTGAGAAAGATTCCCTCTATGCCCATTTTCTGGAGAGTTTTTTATCATAAATCGATGTTGAATTTTGTCAAAAGCTTTTTCTGCATCTATTGAGATGATTAGATGGTTTTTATTCCTTAATTTGTTAATATGGTGTATCACCTTGATTGATTTGCATATATTGAAGAATCCTTGCATTCCTGGGACAAATCCCACTTGATCACGGTGTATGATCCTTTTAATCTGCTGTTGGATTCTGTTTGCTAGTATTTTGTTGTGGATTTTTGCTTCTATGTTCATCAGTGATATTGGTCTGTGATTTTCTGTTTTTGTGGTATCTTTGTCTAGCTTTGGTATCCGGATGATGGTGACCTTGTAGAACAAATTTGGGAGTGTTCCTCCCTCTGCAATGTTTTTGGAAGAGTTTGAGGACAGGTCTTAGCTCTTCTCTAATGTTTGATAGAATTCACCTGTGAAGCCATCTGGTCCTGAACTTTTTTTTTGGAAGATTTTAAATTACAGTTTCTGTTTCATTATTTGGGATAGGTCTGTTTAGATTTTCTAATTCTTCTTGGTTTAGTCATGGAAAATTGTATATTTCCAGGAATTGTCCATTTCTTCATGGTTGTACATTTTATTGGCATATAGTTCTTTGTAGTAGTCTCTTATAATCCTCTGTATTTCTGTGGTGTCAGTAATGATTTCTCCTTTTTCATTTCTAATTTTATTGATTTGCATCTTCTCCCTTTTTTTCTTGATGAGTCCAGCTAAAGGTTTATCAATTTTCATCTTCTCAAAGAACCAACTTTTAGTTTTATTGATATTTGCTGTTGTTTTCTTCATTTCTATTTCATTTATTTCTTCTCTGATTTTTATGATTTCTTTCCTTCTACTGACTTTGGGTTTTCTTTGTTCTTCTTTCTCTAGTTGCTTTAGGTGTAAGGTTAGATTGTTTATTAGACGTTTTTCTTGTTTCTTGAGGTGAGAATGAATTGCTGTAAACTTCCATCCTAGAACTGCTTTTGCTGTATCCCATAGATTTTGGGTCGTCATGTTTTCATTGCCCTTTGTTTCTATGTATTTTTAAATTTCTTCTTTGTTTTCTTCATTGATCTCTTGGTTATTTATTACTGCACTGTTTAGCCTCCATATATTTGTGTTTTTTTACAGTTTTTTTTTCCTGTAATTGATTTCTAATCTCATAATATTGTGGTCAGGAAAGATGCTTGATATGATTTCAATTTTCTTAAATTATCTGAGACTTGATTTGTGACCCAAGATGTCATCTATCACAGAGAATATTCTGTGTCCACTTGAGAAGAAATTGTATTCTGCCACTTTTGGGTGGTTTATCCTATAAAAATCAATTAAATTGATGTGGTCTCTTGTGTTATTTAAAGCTTGTGTCTCTTTATTTTCTGTTTGGATGATATGTCCATTGGTGTAAGTGGTGTGTTAAAGTTCCCTACTATTATCACATTACTGTTGATTTCCCCTTCTATGGTTGTTAGCCTTTGCCTTATATATTAAGGTGCTCCTATGTTGAGTGCATAAATATTTATATTTGTTATATCATCTTCTTGGATTGATCCCTTGATCATTATGTACTGCCCTTATTTATCTTTTGTAATAGTCTGTTTTAAAGTCTATTTTATCTGAAATGAGTATTGCTACTCCAGTTTTCTTTTGATTTCTGTTTGCATGGAATATCTTTTTCCATCATTTCATTTTCAGTCTGTATGTGTCCCTATGTCTGAACTCAGTCCCTTGTAGGCAGCATGTATATGTTTTGTTTTGTTTTGTTTTTTTGTATCCATTCATCCATTGTGTCTTTTGGTTAGAGCACTTAATCAATTTACATTTAAGGTTATTATCAATATGTATGCTCTGATTACCATTTTCTTAATTGTTTTGGGTTTGTTTTGTGTCTTTTTCTTCTCTTGTGTTTCCTGCCTAGAAAATTTCCTTTAGCATTTGTTGTAAAGCTGGTTTGGGGATGCCAAATTCTCTTAGCTTTTGCTTGTTTGTAAAGGTTTTAATTTTTCTGTCAAATCTGAATGAGATTCTTGCTGGGTAGAGTAATATTGGTTGTAGGTTTTGCTCTTTCATCACTTTAAGTATATCTTGCCACTCCCTTCTGGACCGAAGAGTTTCTGCTGAAAAATCAGCTGATAGATAGGCTTATGGTGATTCCCTTGTATGTTATTTGTTGCTTTTCCCTTGCTGCTTTTAATATTTTTTCTTTGAATTTAATTTTTGTTAGTTTGATTAATATGTGTCTCAGTGTGTTTCTCCTAGAGTTTATCCTGTGTGGTACTCTCTGCACTTCTTGGACTTGGGTGACTCTTTCCTTTCCCATGTTAGAGAAGTTTTCCACTATAATTTATTTGAATATTTTCTCAGAACCTTTCTTTTTTTCTTCTTCTGGGACTGCTATAATTCAAATATTGGTATATTTGTTGTTGTTCCAGAGGTCTCTGAGACAGTTCTCAATTTTTTTCATTCTTTTTTCTTTATTCTGCTACTTGGAAGTTATTTCCACCACTCAGTCTTCCAGCTCACTTATTCACTTTTCTGCCTCAGTTATTCTGTTATTGATTCCTTTTAGTGTATTTTTCATTACAGTTATTGTGTTGTTCATCTCTGTTTGTTTGTTCTTTAGTTATTTGTTAGATATTTGTTAAACATTTTCCTAGATATTTGTTAAACATTTCTTGTATATTCTTGATCTGTGCCTCCATTCTATTTCCAAGATTCTGGATCATCTTTACTGTCATTACTCTGAATTCTTTTTCAGGTAACTTGCCTATTTTCTCTTCATTTATTTGGTCTTGGAGGTTTTAACCCCACTCTTTTATCTGTGACATATTTTTTTGTCATCTGTTTTTTTTTTTTGATAGGTAGGATTGTGCTCATATCTTACTGGTTGTTTGGTCTGAAGCTTCAGCACTGGAGTTTGTAGGCTGCTGGGCAGAGCTGGGTCTTGTTGCTGAGATGAAGACCTCTGGGAGACCCCACTCTGATGAGTATTCCCTGAAGTCTGAGGTTTTCTGCTAGCCCAGTGGTTCAGACTTGGAGCTCCCACCACAGGAGCTCAGGCTTGACCCCCTGCTTGTGAACCAAAAACTGCAAGCCTCACAGGATGGCAAAAAAAAAAAAAAAAAAAAAGAGGAAAAAAAAAGCAGAAGAGTTACAAAGAGTAAAAATTACAATAAGATTAGAAACTAACACGTATGTTAGCAAAATTTAAAAAAAATAAAAATATAGATGAAACAACAACCAGAAGGTAAAACATAACCACAAAAGCAAATAAGAGGAGAAAGAAAAAAAGCTGGAAAAGACCTTGGCTGTGGGGGGCAGGGCTTAGGCAGGAGTGGGGTTTAGGTGGTAGGCTTGGCCTATGTTTAGGACTCACAGGGCTGGAAAAGTCCCTGGGGGCATGAGGTGGGGCAGACCTTAGGCTCAATGATTTCCCCAGAATGGAGGAAATAACTGCCGAGGAGCAGAATAAAGATAAAAGAATGAAAAGAATTGAAGAAAATCTTTGGAGTGGTCCAGAAGTGCCTCTAGCCTTGTAGAGCAGATGACCAAGTTTGGGACCCCAGCAGGCTCCCTGCATCTGAGTGGGCAGGGGAAACTCTAGGAGCATTCCCCCATCCTTCAATTCCAGAGGGTCCTTCCCCATTGTCCTCTCTTCTTCTTCCCCCCCTTCTGTGCCCCTAGGACACACACGGCCAGAGAGGCCCTGGAAGGCAGGGGACCACACCCAGAATCCCAAAAGAATCCCAACAGAATGGGTGGGGGAAATCCTCTCTCTGCCTTCCCTGATCCTCCAGTCCTAGAGGGTCCCTTCCTCCCCCTCTGCTTCTCCTCCTTTTCCCCCCTCCTCCCTCCCTCCCATGCCTCTAGGACCCAAGTGGCCGGAGGTTGCCCTGGAGAATGGAGGACCAGGCTCTGGAGCCCAGCATGCTTCCCGGGGCCTGAGTAGGTGGGGAAAATGCCTACCTGCCTACCGTGTGGTTATACTTTTAAATAGATTGGTCAAGAATGGCTCATTGAATTGGTAGCATTAAAACAAACACTTTAGAGACACAAAGTTAGGGATAATGATATCTGGAAGACAATCTTTCCAAGTAGAGCTGACAACAAATGCAAAGCGTATGAGGCATATTTTTAGGAAGCAAGAAAACTGAAGGGTCTGGAGTAGAGTAAAAGTAAGGGAAAGTTGATATTGGAGAGGCACTAAATATGTGTGTGGTGGGGGTAGAGTCAAGGAGGATAGGCTGTATAAGGCGTTGTCCTTTTTAAGGGTTTGGCTTTGATGGTTAGGGAAACGGGGAACCATTGTAGAATTTCAAAATTAAAGGTAGAATGATTTATCTTGGACTTTTAAAGGATGCTGTGTTGGGAATAGACTGTAAGTACCCAAGGATAGAAAGACTCGTAAGAGACAATAGCTGAATCTAGATGAGAGATGCTAAAGGCTCAAATTCAGGCAGCAATAAGAGAAATGGTACAGAGGGTTTGATTTTGGATATTTGGACATAGAGTCAATAGGATACCTTAATGTGGGGTGAGAGATAAAGAGAGGAGCAGAGGATGACTCAAGAGATTTTGCCCTGAGCAACTGAAGGGGTGGATTCAGCATTTACTGAAATGGGAAGGCCCATTTCCACACAAGAAAGAAGAGGATCAAGAATTCAACTGTGGACATACTAAGTTTGAAACGCCTATCAAGTATCCATGTGGAATGTTAATAAAACAGTGGGAAATATGATTCTAGATGCCAACAGAGAGGGCTGAGGTAGAATTACAAAGTTGAGAGAAATTGGAATTTTCATGGCATTTAAACCATGAGATGGGATGAAATCACAAAGAAGGTTTCTATAAATAGAGAAAAGAAAAGAACCAAGCATGGACTGGGCCCTGGGGAACCTGAACATCAAGGTTGAGAAGGAAAGGAAGAACAAGCAAAATGAGGCCAATTTGGAAATAAACTAACTTGAAATGAATGCTGCAGGGAAGTCAGTCAACCAAGCAGGGAATTCGTGTTGAATACACACTAGACTCCAAGGCACTGTGCTGTGGTGTATGCAGCAGAACCAGAAATGCTCTTGCCCTCAAGGGATTTACAATCAAGTGGGAAATAAGATTGACAGATGTACCAAGAGACAACTAGATACACAAGAAATGTTATTAGTAGTGAAAAAAATCAACATTAATCATTAGCAGAATGTGTAGTAGTTTCTAGAATGTCAGAACATCAGCTCTCTCAAAGGAAGTAGAATTTGATTTGGTTCCTGGAGGAAGAGTTTGATCCTCAAATGGAAAGGACATTCCAAGCAATAGGGAAAGCATGAGTTAAGAAGGAGGTGTGCAAGACCATGACAGCTTGGGGGCTGCAAAAGAAGGGTCAGTAGTTTGGAAAAGCAGGTGAAAGCTTTGAACAGACAGTATAGGTGTAAAGATTTGATCATGGAGGTAAAGTGGACCTGGGGAGGCTGTTTGAGCTTAGCTGTTACTAATGAAAACAGGATGTTTGAAGATAAAATTGATTGTTCCCCAGGGATCCAATGTCCTGCATCTCCTATGTAAACTTTCATTTATTTTATTTTATTTATTTATTATTTATTTATTTTTTTTGCAGTATGCGGGCCTCTCACTGTTGTGGCCTCTCCCGTTGCGGAGCACAGGCTCCAGACACGCAAGCTCAGCGGCCATGGCTCATGGGCCCAGCTGCTCCACGGCATGTGGGATCTTCCCAGACCGGGGAACGAACCCGTGTCCCTTGCATCTGCAGGTGGACTCTCAACCACTGCACCACCAGGGAAGCCCTAAACTTTTATTTTTAATTTAATCATTCAACTTCTCCGAATTGTTGCCCTAATTCTCATGTCTCTTCCTCTTGCACCTCTTCTTTGATAACAGTATGACCAACAGGGCTGAGCAGGACTTGGATATCACTTATGGAGAAATAAATTCACAAAGACTTTGGTAACATTTTCCAGGAGATTTTTACCCAAATCCCCTTAATTTAAATTGCACAGAATAAAAGGAATAAAACTTTCCACATTAACTCAGTTCAATTCAACTCTCATTTATTAAGCATCTACTGTAACCCTAGAGCTTCACTCCATTCATGTGACATAAAAATGAATAATGCATGGTCTCAGCCTTGATTTTTCACTGTCAATATTCTGGAAAACAACGCTTTCAGTATACTGTGGTATAGGATGAGACAGAAGTATGCACAGCTAAAAATGTGAACCCAGAGGAACATGAAATTTACTCTGGGGAAATCTTCCTGGTAAAGGTGACACCTACTCATTCTGTTTTGAAGGAAGCCAGGCAAATGGACAGATACACAATTATCAGTAAACATTATCTATGAGAGCTTGGATTATAGGATTAATGAAAGGGGTTCTTTCTTTTCTCTATTTATGTAACTCTTAAGGTGTTCTTTACTTTATAAATAGAAAGTTGTCATGCTGTCATACAAAGGGAAGAAAGCTGAGTTCTTTTGTAATAGTCACTATATTTATTCATGACACATTCAATGATATTTGTAATCATAACTTCTATTCCATACTTCTATTCATCCCACAAAGAAATAAGGGGAAGGGCTTCCTAGGCATCCAGAAGAGCATGTGCAGAGGACTGGAAGCAGAGAGTGAACTGGGGCGAACAAGATATTACCAGAGTCAGGGCCAGAGGTGCTGAAGATGTGTGCCTGGGGGTGAGGCAGGTGGGTGGTTCTCCAGAAGCCCCCTGACATCAGGAAATTAGCATGGCTTTCAGTCCAGGTGGTACCCTTCACCACCCCATATTTTGGAACATGGAGAGTACAAGCTAAATAAACACTAGTTCTTTTCTCAGATTTGTCTTCTGTTTGTAATCTCAGAGCAAAGGGGCCATACAGTTAGAACAGTAAAAGTAAAGGGAAAAAAAAGTACTCATGTTTTCTCAGAAAAATAAAATCTCCCATGATGGAATAAGTAGAGTAAAACTAATATTTAGCTATAATCTATTCATTCTGTTATAAATGAAAAGCATTCATGTTTTCGCACTCTAAAATCCAAGTCTGAAGATTACAGGAGGCATTGACAGTGTCAGCTGAGTGATCCATGACTGATAATCCCAAAAGGACTCCTCAAGATAATCAAGTAGGCAGACTCATTTAGGAAGACTGTGAGTCTTAGATGTTACCAGTGGTGCTATTAGCTCACTTAAATTATTATATATACTTGAGTACTATTGACATCTTTAGTGGAAACAAAAAGATGAAAATAATATTTCCTCTTGGCAACTAAGCTCATCATCCCTGAATTAGACCAGAAAGTGATCGTGAATCTAACTATGAGCCCATTCCCACCTCCCATATACACACAGAGTTTCTAAGAAAGTGAGACTAAGTAATAAAATAACAACTGTAATGAAGTTTAAAATTTTTTTGATTATTATTCAAATCATTATAGCCGTACTGTTTTTTATTACTCTGACACTATTTTATGTGGTGTCTTAGATTGGTTTCCCTGGAAACAAACTCTGAGACCAGGCAGTGCCTGCAGAATATTTACTGGGGAAAACTCTTGGGAGATACACTCGTAAGGAAAGGGGGAAAACAGGGAGAAGCTGAATCATGATGACACTGCAGCTGAGGCCTCGGAACATCCTGCAGGAAGCTCTGGAGCCAGTCTTATAGAGGTGTTCCCAGTAGGAACATAGGGTGGGGTCCTGGTATTCCTCCAGCAGCCAGTCACCTGCTGTAGCATCCCCTGGGCCAGGCAGAACTGCTACGGAAGGTTGTGCATTTGTGAGCTGTCAGCAATGGATATTGCAACAGCCAAGGGATGGGTACATCCACTCTGCAAAGGGGATCCGGGATGTGGTGATAAGACCAATTACACAGTTTGCCCACCACTGGGTGGATTATAGTCATACTTTGTATCGAAAATCATGATGAGAAAATCAGCAAGTTTCCATGCTTGAGCAACAGTGATTTCATATGACCTGGTCCAATGGGTCATAATATTTGGAATCCCTATGGGTCCAAGAGATATCCTGAATCTAAAGTTTTATTTGATTGGGGGGATTTCACTGAAAATAGTTTTGATAGATTTTTGATCTATCATTTTGATAGATTTTTGATAGATTTTGATAGATTTTTCTTTCTTTGCTGTGGAACATCTCTCTCCTAAGTTACTGAAGGGAAAAGGGGGAAATGCAGCAAATGGAGACAGCAGAGATGGAAGATGAAACCACTGAACAGGATACTTCCTTGGTGTCAGATTTCATTTCACTCATAGGGTTGAGAAATCTTACTTATAAATCTACTTTGTTATCTGATTTGTGCAGGGCAGAAAGGAAAGCACTACTAGTGTAGAGTTTGGTTGGACTAATAAGATTTGTATCATATGTACAGAATAAATAGAATGACAGAGCAAATATGTCAGGTTTCATGGAGAAATGGGGCATGGATATTATACCAGGCAAGGGGTTAAGAAGCACTGGAGCAAAAAGTGGGAAACCCCAGGCTGGAAGTTTGAGTCATGGGCTCTTGCCCCAGCTCTGGACTAATCACACACTCTTGGTCATGCCATCTCATCTAGGGGAGCCTCAATTTCCTCAGTTGTTAAATGGGGCCTTGCTTAACTCACAGGGTTATTATGAGGATCAGATAATAGGTCCTTGTACAGGTTTTACAAATTATAGAGCATTAAGGAATAATTAATGGGGAATGGAAATATGACCACAGGAATCAGTGTGAGAGGGTTGATATAATAGGTCAGGGAAGTCCAAAGTTCTAAGTGGAAGTTTCAGGCCACTAAGTATCACCTTAGAAATATTTTTTTGAAGTAAATTACTGAGGTGATAATCTGTACAAAATGCTAAGCATACTGCCCTCACAGAAAAAGCAGCACATGGACACTGATATTCTCTGTTTTGTAGTCAGAATCCTGCTCCACAGTGCATTGTAAAATGTAAAATACTCATTCAGGAGATTGGATGCTTATTGGACAGTAGACAAATGAGCATGGCCTTTAATTTCTTTTCCCATTTCTCCATTAACACCCTCTAGACCAGTTGATACATCAGGATCTCACTCGGGGCAGTTCTTTCAAGATTTGGTATGTCTTTTCCTCTTTAACTGACTAAAGTAGTACAAAATAAAGGTTATTAGTGGAGGGCAACAGTGTTTCTTCGAAATAGTGTTTCCTCCACATCCAGAAGTCCAAGTCCAAGGTTCATATGCAACACTTGTAACAAGTTTTTTTTGTTTTTAATTGAAATGTAGATGATTTACAATGTTGTATTAGTTTTAGGTGTATAGCAAAGTGGTTCCGTTATATATATATATATATATATATATATATATATATATATATACACACACACATATACACGTATATATATGTATATATATGTATATATATATTTTATATATATATATTCATTTTCAGGTCCTTTTCCCTTATAGGTTATTACAAAATATTAAGTATAGTTCCCTGTGCTATACAGTAGATCCTTATTGGTTATCTGTTTTATATATAGTAGTGTGTATATGCAGCACTATTTACAGTAGCCAAGACATGAAAGCAACACGTTTTTAAAATGCATTTATATTTGTTTTCAGTGATGTATAATTCTCATGCACTGGACAAATGCATAGGACTTGTAAAACAGCAAGATCAGATTGAATACAGTATATGTTCATTTTAGATTGAGAAAGAACTCCTCTCTTAATAACTTGAAGACTTTACATCTATAATATGTCTTTTCTCCAAAGAGAATGAAAGAAAACTCAGACAATTGTAGAGCTTCTGTTGCTAGTGACAAAACGCCTGCTGGATAATCAACTTTCTCTTTAACTATTAATAAAAGTGACCTCAGTTTACTTAAACTTGAACTGAACAGGTTTCTTGCTCACTATTATGTTCTAAATGGAAGTTGCTTGGCATAAACCCAATGGCCTAAATGGGCAGTGACAGACAGGATATTTGATTGACAGGTACTAAGGGAGGAGATCAAACCCCAATTCTACAAAGTTGTGTTAGCACACCATAAACATAATAAATGAATTCCGATGAAAAGAAAGCTCATGATTAATAGACGAGGAATTCACTGAACACTATTAAAATATGCAGACTCTGGGTGGTTGATGGATTCCAGATGGAATAGGTCCAAAGGACAGGTGAGTGAAAGATAAGGCCAACCAAGGGAAGCAGATTAAGGGAAGTGGGGTGAAGCTCCCCAAATGGGAGCACTGGAGAACAGATTTTCATGGTACCTATCTAAATTAGTCTGCCAGCTGAAGAATATGTAACCTGTATATGACACTAGTAAGCAAATGTACAGATATTAGTGAAAAAAAAGAGAAGAAAATACAGTAAAAGAAGATCAGGAAATACAGAGTTAAATGGGCAGACATTGCAAATGCAATCCGTAAAAATCATGATGAAATGAAAGCAATATACTTTCCTTTAACAGGGGACAAATGAGCAGGAGGAAACTGGCTGAGAGTTTATTACTAGAGAATTTAGGTGGCTTCGATAACTTGTAAATACAAAGGAAGTAAAGTATGCTAAAAAGACCCAGAGATTCTTGCAGAGAGAGCAAATCAGAGATGTGTACTCTTCAAGAAAAAGAGGTGCTTTCCGAAAAAGCTTTTTTAATCCACCTTTTAAAGAAAAATGTTTAATATACTAACAGTTCTTTATTTTGCATTATAGAAAGAGAAAATTTCTCATAAATAAGTTCCAGATTATGACAATGTTTTCCATTCAAATATCACCTTAAAGGTCATAGATTTTGGTAACAAAAATTAAAAATATATGTATTCATTCTTCTCTACTTTTAGGAAATATTATCAACTTTTATTTTCCTTCATAGATAAGTTTCACCACAACTTAACCTTCATTATTATAGTGGGAATAAGTGTGATACTATTTTTATATTTAACATTCTATTATACATACTATATGTTAATATAGCTATTATCATGGTTCTTACTCTCAAAAAGTAAATGCTGTTTATATTAGACTGTATGTTTACAACTCGGTTTGCTAGTAGTTTGGAATTAATATATATGGAAGAAATTTTGTTCTTAGTTCTCTTAGGTCAAAAAAATGGCATATTTCATCTTGCCTTTCTATAACTTTGTGTAGAGAGTCAAACAACAGGTCAGGTTTAAACAGCCCAGGTTTGATAGAAGGAAGCTAGTAGTTTACTTGTAGAGACAGCACAGAGATAGAAAGTTCTTAAGTTCTAATAAGAATTGGGGAGATCCCTTAAGATAGCCCATGGATGTTTTGCTAAGTCGAGAGATAAAGCATTAGCAATAGGAATACTGATAGGAACTAACCTTTCTGAGAACTTTCCATTTGCCAGACATTTTGTAAAATATTGACAAGAATTATCTCATTTTTCTACCAGACAGGGATGACATCACTGAGATGGTGGTGTAGGAAAACCCAGGCTTCATCTCCTCACAAAGATCAACATTAGACAGGTAACCACAAACAAAAACAGCTCTAGGAGACTCCACTTAAGAAACTTTAGCAACACTGTAGGTAAAAAACCCGACATTAACCACACAGAAAGAGAAGGAAGACAGCTGCATATTGCTTGCATCATCCCATCCCTCAAGCTGCCAAGAGGGAATTCTGCAGCTAGAAATAGTTTCTTTCACTGGGAAAAGAAGGTCAGGACTGGCAGCCAGTCCAGGCCTTTGGATCTGTACAAGTGCAAGAGGCCAGCGTGTACCTCCACAGCTGACCCTCACCGCCATGTACATGCTACGGACAGCCCTTCCATCTGTTCACTTGCACACCACTGGCCTAATGCCCATTGCCAGACTCCACTGCTGTGTCTTTTCTCAAGGGGAGAATGTGCAGCCACAGGAAAGCAGGTATAACAGCCAGGGCCCTGACAGCTGCTTGTGGCCCCAGGTCTAGCCTGAACTACTCTGCTGACATTTACCTAGTCCCTCAAACTGTGCAAACGTACACCTCCAACCCAACCCCCATCACTGGCGTCCAATACTGTACACCTGTGGTTAGACTCAACAGCCATAGTAGTACACACCAATAGCCAGGACTCCTACCACTATGTGTGTGTCTGCACTCCACCCCTGCCACTACACACACACACACCTGAAACTGAACCCCAAAGCCAAGTGGGTGCACATCAATGGCTCCAGAAACCACAGACACCTGCCCTAGTCCCTAGATGCTGGACCTAAAGTTGCCACTGAGGAACTCAACAGAACTTGCAGCCATTTTGGACCCCCTGCAGCACTCCCCAAAGATCATAAAGTTGCTGATGCCGTGGGCACCAGCAGCCTGAGCCCAAGGGACACTATGCACCCCTGAATTTGGTGTAGCCACACATACTCACACTTGGCACCCTGTGACACTAGACCTGGGGTCACATCATGCTCCAACATGCTCCACCTGCAGGAGAAAGTCTCCCCATACCAAAATCAATCCTGAAACCTGAAAGAGGTGACTGCTTCTTCTAATGCAAAGACACCTATGCAAAGCTACAGGAATTACAAAGAATCAGGGAAACAAGACTCTACCAAAGGAACAAAGTAAAGCTCAAGTAGGAGGCATAAAGAAATGGAGATCTAGGAATTATCTGACAAAGACAAAGTAATTAAAGCAAAGATACTCAAAGACCTACAAGAGAACACAGATAAACAATTTAAAGATATCAGGAAAACTATACGAGAACAAAGTGAGAAGCCCAACAAAGAGATAGAAAACATGAAATGAACCAAATTGAAATTTTGGAGCTGAAGAATACAATGAATGAACTGAAGAATGCAATACAGACCTTCAACAACAGACTTGACTGAGTAGAGAAAAGAATAAGTGAGCTCAAAGACAGATCAGTTGAAATTATCCAGTCAGAGGAGCACAAAGAAAAAAAAATAATAAAGAGTGAAAAAAGCCTATGTGATCTATGGGATACAACAAAAAGAAAAATTTGAAAATAAGTTTATTTAAAGAAATAATGACTGAAAACTTCCCAAATCTGGGGAGAGATTTGAATATTCAAGGTCATGTAACTCATAGGTCCCCAAACAATATCAACTTAAAGAGGTCTTCTCCAAGACATGCTATAATAAAACTGTCAAAAAATCAAAGACAAAAGGAGACTCTTAATAGCAGCAAGAGGGAAAAAAAATAGCTTATGACCTACAGGACACCCCACCCTCCCAAGGCTGTTGGTGCATTTCTCTTCAGAAATTTTACATGCCAGGGGATAGTGGGATGACATAATGAAAGTGCTAAAAGAAAAATAATAATTACAAAAACAAAAATAAAAACTGTCAACCAAGAATATGTTACCTGAGAAAGCTGTCCTTCAGAAACGAAATAAAAACTTCTCCAGACAAACAAAAACTGAGGGAATTTACCACCTCTAGACCTTCCTTTCAAAATGCTGATTTAGTGGTTCTGAAGACCCACTAAATCAAAGAAGAGATCAAAAGAGAAATAAATAATGTATCTTGATATGAACAAAAATATAAACACAATATACCAAATCCTATGGTATGATGCAAAAGCAGTTCTAAGAGGGATGTTTATAGTGATAAATACATCAAGAAAAAAAACTCTAATGAATAACCTAACTTTACATCATAAGGAGTTAGAAAAAGAACAAATTAAGCCAAAAGTTAGCAGAAAGAAGAAAGTAACAAAGATCAGAGCTGAAATAAAGAAAATATAGACCACAAAATCAATAGAAAAAAAAATCAATGAAACTGATAGCTGATCATTTGAAAAGATAAACAATATTGACAATCCTTTAGCTAGATGAACTAAGAAAAAAAGAAGACTCAAATGCAGGCATACCTTGTTTTATTGTGCTTTGCTTTATTGCACTTCATAGATATTGCATTTTTTTTAACAAATTGAAGGTTTTTGGTAACCCTGCATTGAAGGTTTTTGGTAACCCTGCATTGAAAAAGTGTATTGGCAAAACTTTTGCAACATTTTACCATTCCGTGTCTCTGTGTCACATTTTGGTAATTCTTACAATATTTCAAACTTTGTCATTATTATTATATTTGTTATGGTGATCTGTGATCTGAGATCTTTGATATTGCTATTTTAATTGTTTTGGAGTATCATGATCCACACCCATATAAGATGGTGAACTTAATAAATGCTGTGTGTGTTCTGACTACTCCACCAATGAACTAGTCCCTATTCTTAGGTCTCATTATTCCCTCAGACACAGCAATATTAAAATTAGTACAATTAATAACTCTACAATGGTGTTTAAGTGTTAAAGTGAAAGGAAGAATCATGTGTCTGACTTTATATATTTTTAATTTATTTATTTTTTTGGCCTCACCCATGTAACATGAGGGATCTTAGTGTCCCGACCAAAGATTGAACCCATGCCCTCTACAGTGGAAGTGTGGATTCTTAACCACTGGACCACCAGGGAAGTCCAAAATGTTTCTTACTTTAAACCAAAAGCTAAAAATGATGAACCTTGGTGATGGGGTCATGTAAAAAGCCAATATAGGCCAAAAGCCAGGCTTTGTGTGTCAAGCAGTTAGCCAGTTTGTAAATGCAAATAAAATATTCTTGAAGGAAATTAAAAGTGCTACTCTAGTGACCACACAAATGAAAAGAAAGTAAAATGACCTTGTTGCTGATATAGAGAACGTTTTAGTGGTCTGAAGAGAAGATTAAACCAGCCACAACGTTCCCTTAAGCCAAAGACAATACAGAGCAAGACCTTAACTCTCTTCAATTCTGTGAAGGCTGAGAGAGGTGAGGAAGCTGCAGAAGAAAAGTTTGAAGCCAGCAGAGGTTGGTTCATGAGGTTTGAGGAAAGAAGCCATCTCCATAACATTAAAAGAACAAAGTGAAGCAACAGGTGCTTATGTAGAAGATGCAGCAAGTTATATAGAAGATCTAGCTAAATAATGAAGGTGACTACACTGAACAGTAGATTTTCAATGTAGATGAAACAGCCTTATATTGAATGAAGATGCCATTTAAGACTCTCATAGGTAGAGAGGTAAAGTTAATGCTTCAAGGCTTCAAAGGACAGGCTGACTCTCTTGTTAAAGGCTAATGCAGCTGGTAACTTTAAGTTGAAGCCAATGTTTATTCACCATCCCCAAAATCCTAGGGACCTTAAGAATTATGCTAAATCTACTCCACCTACAATCACCATAAATCACTATAAATAGAACAACAAAACCTGGATGACAGCACATCTGTTGACACACAGCTCACTGAATAGCTTAAGCCCAATGTTGAGTCCTACTGCTCAGAAAAACAAAACCAAAAACCAAAAAACCAAAAACCAAAAAACATTCCTTTAAAAATATTACTACTCACTGACACCTCACCTGATCACCCAAGAGCTCTAATGGAGATTTACAATGAGATCCATGTTGTTTTCATGCCGGTTAACACAAAACTCCGTTGTGCAGTCCATGGATCAATGAGTAATGTCTACTTTAGAGTCTTATTATCCAAGAAATACATCTCATAAGGCCATACTGCCATAGATAGTAATTCCTCTGATGGATCTAGGCAAAATAAATTGAAAACCTTCTGGAAAGGATTCACCATCTAGGTGCCATTAAGAGCATTCATAATTAATGAGATGAGGTCGGCATATCAACATCAATAGCAGTTTGAAAGAAGTTGACTCCAGCCTTCATGGATGACTTTCAGGGTGTCAAGACTTCAGTGGAGCAAGTAACTGCAGATGAGGTGGAAATAGCAAGAGAATTAAAACAGAGCCTGAAGATATGCCTGCATTGAAAAAAAATCATGATAAAACATTAGTGGATGTGGAGTTGCTTCTTATGGATGAGCAAAGAAAATGGTTTCCTGAGATGGAATCTACTCCTGGTGAAGGTGCTGTGAAGATTGCTGAAATGACAGCAAAAATTTAGGATATGACATAAACTTAGTTGATAAAGCAGTGGCAGGGTTTGAGAGGATTGAGTCCAATTTTGAAAGAAGTTCTACGGTTGGTAAAATATCAAATAGCACTGCACAAATAGCACTATCAAATAGCACTGCATGCTACAGGGAAGTCATTCCTGAAAGGAAGAGTCAATTAATGTGATAAACTTCATTGTTGTCTTATTTTTAGAAATTGCCCCGCCACCTCAATCATCAGTCAGCAGCCATCAATGTCTAGGCAAGACCCTCCACCATCAAAAAGATTATGACTCACTGAGGGCTCAAATGATGTTTTGCCCTTTGCTGACCTTGGGCCTATTTATCCTCATGTGAATTCCTAGCCCTTTTCTTGCTGCTTTTTTTTTTTTTTTTTTTGAAGGGGGATTAAATAAAAAACACATAAAATAAACTTTGCCATCTTCACAATTTTTTTTTTTTGGCGGTACGCGGGTCTCTCACTGTTATGGCTTCTCCTGTTGCAGAGCACAGGCTCCGGACGTGCAAGCTCAGAGACCATGGCTCACGGGCCCAGCCCAGATCCCGCGGCATGTGGGATCTTCGCGGACCGGGGCACGAACCCGTGTCTGCTGCATCGTCAGGCGGACTCTCAACCACTGCACCACCAGGGAAGCCCCATCTTCACCATTTTTAAATGTGAATGTTCAATAGTGTTAAGTATATTCACATTGTTGTGAAGCAAATCTTGAGTTTTTTTTACCTTACAAGCCTGAAACTCTAAACCCATTGACAACGATTTCCCCCTTCCCCTTTCCTCCTTTCTTCCATGCAGCCTTTAGTACCACCGAAGGTGTGGCAGGATGATAATTCTAGAGCCCCTAGTAATCACCATTCTATTCTTTATTTCTATGAACTTGACTACTTTTGATATCTCATATAAGTGGAATCATAAAGTATTTGTCATTTTCTGAGTGGATTGTGTCACTTAGTACAATGCCTTCAAGGTTCAGCCATGTTGTAGCATGTGTCAGAATTTCTTTCCTTTTTAAGGCTGAATAGTATTCTATTGTATCTACATATTACATGTTTTATTCTCTCATCTACTGATGGACATTTGGATTGCTTACAATCTCTTAACTCTTATGAATAGTGCTGCTATAAACATTAGTGTGAAAAGATCTGAAATGCAGCTTTGAATTATTTTGTATATATACCTGGAAGTGGGATCACTGGATCATATGACTCTTCTATTTTTAAATTTTTGGTGGAAACTCCATATTTCTGTTTCTTTTCTTTTTTATAGTAATCATCTTAATGGTTGTAAGGTGATATCTTATTGTGGTTTGATTTGCATTTCTCTTATGATTAGTGATGCTGAACATTTTTATATATGCTTATTGGCCACTTGTATATCACCTTTGGAGAAATGTCTATTCAAGTCTTTTGTCCATTGTTTAATAGTATTATTTCATTTGTTGTTTTTGAGTTGTAGGAGTTCTTTCTTTATTTTGGATATAATTATAAATTCTTCCCTGTTCTTTTCATAGAACTAATTCTTGCAGGCTATGTGTCCTAAGCTTCCATTTCAACTGGCTATTTCTGAGATCTGCCATTGGAAGGATTTGGTGGAATACTGGGAGGTGAAAGAAAGAGAGAAGTCAGGAGGTTTCCCTTACTTATTTCTTCCTCAGAAAATGTGTCTGGCAAAGATTATGTGTGTATATATATATATATATATATATATATATATATATATATATATATATATATAAAATCTCCTCTTTGGCTCTAATGACAGTGTCAAAAGCCCATTGTGGACCCAGCTTCCACTCAGGGTTATCTCCCTCCAATCTGGAGGTAGAAGAGAATTTTGGTTTTGTTTGTTTTGTTTCCTCTTTGGCTTCTAAGCATTTATTTCACTTGGGCAAAAAAAATCCCCTATGTTAAATTTCCTTTATGTTTTATGTGGTCTCTTTGGTCTGATAAACCTATCAAGATCATAGTGTATTTTTTTCTGAGTATTCATGACATTTAAAAAAATGTTTTGTAGTAGAATGTTATTAGTCTTAATATAGACCCTGGATATTTTTCAATTGTGGTAAAATTTGCACATAGAGAAATGCAGAAATCTTATTTTCAACTTATTGCTGTAATAAATATATGCAACTTTATAATCAGCATCTCAATTTAGATACAAAACATTTTCTTCACTTTATAAAGTTCCAGAGTTCCAAGGCTCTGAAGATACACTCTTCAGTGAAATAAGCATAACTAGTGAAAATTTTTTAAAAACCAATCACTTAAAATCTCTGGAGGGAATTTCCTGGAGGTCCAGTGGTTAGGACCCCATGCCTCCACTGCTGGGGCCCCAGGTTCAATCCCTGGTTGGGGAATTAAGATCCGGTAAGTCAAGTGGCTAAGCCAAAAAAAAAAAAATTATCTGCAAATTGTCCTAAGGGCATACAGAAAACAAAGAAACATTTTTGAAGATAATCTACTAAAACACAATAAAATAGCAAGAGTCTGTCACATTCAAACTGTGACCTCCTTTTCCTCTTACTATCAGCATGACCAAAACTCTACTCCTGGTGGGTGCAGCCAAGAACACATCACTCCCTCTAGCCCCAGCTCTAGTCAAGAGCTATGGTACTCTCCCCAAAGCAGCAAACTCCCCAAATTTCTCTTCCCTTTAACTCTGAGTTGCAGAGGCTTAATTCAAGGCTGGTGTGCCTGAGAGGCTGAGGACTCCTTTCTTCCATGCAACCTTTAGTACCACCCAATGTGTGGCAGGATGATAATACAAGAATCCTAATCATCCTCACCTTAGATCACTCATGGGCACTTAGTACATTCATGGAGTACTAGGTGCTTTCATAGGGCAATTTCTTATGTAGGGAGAGGAAAACCAAATAAACCAGAACCTACTGCATCTGCCCTAACCTGCACTTAAAGCAAGGGTGTCAGTCAGAAAGAATTGTGCCATGTCCCTGACATAAACACCAGAGCTCTAGATCAGATATTTTGACCAGAGGTAGAGACGGGCTATAAAACAGAGAACTTTAAAATTCTCCCCTAAAGAGCCAAACTTATTTAAAACAGGAAAAGAAGAATTTCAGTCCTAAGGCAACTCTAGAAAACAATGGAAATTTTGATAGTAAGCAAGCTAAATCATAAGCTAGCTACTTTACCAGACAGGACTAGGAAAGAGAGCTAAGAAGGGTCCTCTGGGGTAAGAACAAATCACAAAGCCCTATCTCAAAACTACCACTGCTAAGAATACGAAACAACCTATGGAATAAGTGCTGATGCCCCTGGGTTTTGTTGAAAATAATAGAGCAATCAGCTGGCAATTGGTGGAACTTAATAGCTGGATGTGGTCAGAAAATGAAAGAAAGAAGGAGTCCTATTAAAGCTACTGTCATGCCAAGGTGAATTTGCAAATACCCCAGTCCGTGTACTTTGAAGAACAACATCAGAGGAGTCACAGGAGAAAATATGAATCATTAAAATAGTTCAGCCAGTCACTAAACAAATTTAAAATGTGAACAAAAATAGGAAGGTAGGTGTGGGGAGACAATAAATCAGAATTTCTATAATATATTATCTATAATCACCAGATTTCAACAAAAAATTATAAAGTATGCAAGGAAACCAAAAAGTCTGACCAATACACAGGGTAAAAAAAAAATGCAAGCAACAAAAACTGTCTGTGAGAGAGTCCAGATATTGAAGAAACCTGCAAAGACTTCATGGTAGACATCATAAATAAATTCAAATAAACAATGGAAACCATGCTTAATAATGAAAAAATTTACTTCTATGCCTCGTCAAATAGAGAATATCAATAGAGATAAAAATATTAAAAAAAGAAATGAAACCCTGGAGTCGAATAGTACACTGAAATGAAAAATTTACTAGAGGTGCTCAAGAGGAGATGTGAACTGGCAGAAGTAATTAGCTAATTTGAAGACAGATAATAGAGATTAGGTAATTCAAATAATTGACATTTAAAATATTTTATTGTAAAAAATATTTTGTTACTATGCTGGATAATGTAATTGATTTTCAAATATTAAACCTAACTTGTATTCCTTGTATAAACTTAAATGGTCCAAAACATATTATTCTGTCTTATGCATATTACTGGCTTCAATTTTGATAATGTTTTAATTAAGGATGATTGTGTTCATGAGAAATATTGGTCTATAACTGGTTTTCTTACAATGTCTTTATTAGGTTTTTGTATCAAATTAGCCTAATTCCATAAAATGTAGGTGGGTGTTTTCTCTGCCACTATTCTCTGCAAGGTTTGTATAAGACTAGTATTCCACTTAAATATTTGATATAATTCACTGGTGAAACTTGTAGACTTTTAGATTTCTTTGAATAGTAATAAAAAATTTCTACTTTTTTTTTTTAATCTTTTCTGGTTGGTCCAACTTTACATTTACTGTCACTTTACTTCATCATGAAGATATCCTTTTGCATTTCTTTTACGTGACAAAATATTTGTCTTCCAGTTTGAAGAATATTTTCACTGATTATAGAATTCTTTCTTTTTCAGAACTTTAAAAATATTATTCTATTATCTTATGGCCTCCATTGTTCCTGGACTTTTTCTTTCTTTCTTTCTTTCTTTCTTTCTTTCTTTCTTTCTTTCTTTCTTTCTTTCTTTCTTTCTTTCTTTCTTTCTTTCTTTCTTTCTTTTTTTCTTCCTTCCTTCCTTCCTTCCTTTCTTTTTATTGGAGTATAGTTGTTTTACAATGTTGTATTAGTTTCTACAGTAGAGCAAAGTGAAGTAAAGTTCCCTGTGCTAAAGAGCAGGTTCTCATTAGTTATCTATTTTCTACATATTAATTGGTGAATATATGTCAATCCCAATTTCCCAATTCACCCCACACCCCTTTCCCCCCTTGGTGTCCATATTTTTGTTTTCTACATCTGTGTTTATATTTCTGCTTTGCGAACAGGTTCATCTGTATCATTTTCTAGATTCCACGTATATGCATTAATATACGATATTTGTTTTACTCTTTCTGACTTACTTCACTCTGTATGACAGTTTCTAGGTCCATCCATGTCTCTACAAATGACCCAATTTTGTTCCTTTTTATGACTGAGTTATGTCCCATCGTATATAGGTACTAGATCTTCTTTATCTATTCATGTGTTGATGGGCATTTAGGTTGTTTCCATGACCTGTCTATTGTAAATATTGCTGCAATGAACATTGGGGTGCATGCGTCTTTTTTTTTTTTTTCTGGTAAGAGGGCCTCTCACTGTTGTGGCCTCTCCTGTTGCGGAGCACAGGCTCCAGACGCGCAGGCTCAGTGGCCATGGCTCACGGGCCTAGCAGCTCCGTGACATGTGGGATCTTCCCAGACTGGGGCACAAACCCATGTCCCCTGCATCGGCAGGTGGACTCTCAACCACTGCGCCACCAGGGAAGCCCACATATGTCTTTTTTAGTTATGGTTTTCTCAGGGTATATGTCCAGTAGTGGGATTGCTGGGTCATATGGTGTTTTCTATTTTTAGTGTTTTAAGGAACCTGAATACTGTTCTCCATAGTGACTGTATCAATTTACATTCCCACCAAAAGTGCAAGAGGGTTCCCTTTTCTCCACACTCTCTCCAGAATTTATTGTTTGTAGATTTTTTGATGTTGGCCATTCTGACAGGTGTGAGGCAACACTTCATTGTAGTTTTGATTTGCATTTCTCTAATTAGTGATGTTGAGCATCTTTTCATGTGCCTACTGGCCATCTGTATGTCTTGGTTGTAGAAATGTCTACTTAGGTATTCTGACCATTTTTTAATTGGGTTCTTTGTTTTTTTGGATATTGAGCTGCATGAGCTGTTTGTATATTTTGGAGATTAATCCTTTGTCAGCTGATTGGTTTGAAATTATTTTCTCCCATTCTGAGGGATGTCTTTTTGTCTTGTTTATGGTTTCCTTTGTTGTACAGAAGCTTTTAAGTTTCATTAGGTCTCATTTGTTTATTTTTGTTTGTATTTATTTTACTCTAGAAGGTGGGTCAAAAAAGACCTTGCTGTGATTTGTGTCAGAGAGTGTTCTTCCTATGTTTTCCTCTAAGAATTTTATAGTGTCCAGTCTTACATTTAGGTCTTTAATCCATTTGGAGTTTATAATTGTGTATAGTGTTAGGGAGTGTTCTAATTTCATTCTTTTACATGTAGCTGTCCAGTTTTCCAAACACCACTTATTGAACAGACTCTCTTTTCTCCATTGTATATTCTTGCTTGCTTTGCCATAGATTAATTAACCATAGGTGAGTGTGTTTATCTGTGGGCTTTCTATCCTGTTCCATTGAGCTATATTTCTGTTTTCATGTCAGTACTATACTGTCTTGATTACTGTAGCTTTGTAGTATAGTCTGAAGTCAGAGACCCTGATTCCTCCAGCTGTTTTTTTTTTTTCCTCAAGACTGCTTTGGCTATTCAGGGTCTTTTGTGTCTCCATCCAAATCCTAAGATTTTTTGTTCTAGTTCTGTAAAAAATGCCATTGGTAATTTGATAGGAATTGCATTCAATCATTAGATTGATTTGGGTACTATAGTCATTTTCACAATATTAATTCTTTCAATCCAAGAACATGGTATATCTCTCCATCTGTTTGTGTCATCTTTGATTTCTTTCATCAGTGTTTTATAGTTTTCTGAGTACAGGACTTTTACCTCATTAGGTAGGTTTAATCATAGGTATTTTATTCTTTTTGTTGTGATGGTAATGGGACTGTTTCTTTAATTTCTATTTCTGATCTTTCACTATTAGTGTATAGGAGTGCATGAGATTTCTGTGAATTACTTTTGTATCCTTCTACTTTACCAAATTCATTGATTAGCTCTAGCAGTTTTCTGGCCACATCTTTAGGATTTTCTATGTATAGTATCATGTCATCTGCAAACAGTGATATTTTTACATCTTCTTTTCCAATTTGAATTCATTTTATTTATTTATTTTTTTTCTTCTCTGATTGCCAAGGCTAGAACTTCCAAAACTATGTTGAATAAGGGTGGCAATAATGGAAATCCTTGTCTTATTCCTGATCTTAGAGGAAATGTTTCAGTTTTTCACCATTGAGAATGATGTTTGCTGTGGGTTTGTTGTATATGGCCTTTATTATGTTGAGGTAGGTTCCCTCTATACCCACTCTCTGGAGAGTTTTTGTCATTAATTGATGTTGAGTTTTGTCAAAAGCTTTTTCTGCATCTATTGAGATGATCTTATGGTTTTGATTCTTCAGTTTGTTAATATGGTGTATCACATTGACTCTTTTGCATATATTGAAGAATTCTTGCATCCCTGGAATAAATCTCACTTGATCATGGTTTATGATCATTTTAATGCATTGTTGGCTTCTGTTTGCTTGTATTTTGATGAGGATTTTTACATCTATATTTATCAGTGACGTTGATCTGTAATTTTCTTTCTTTTTGTAGTATCTGTGTCTGGTTTTGGTCTTGGTGATGGTGGCCTCATAGAATGAGTTGGGAGTGTTCCTCTGGAAATTTTTGGAAGAGTTTGAGAAGGATGGGTGTTAGCGCTTCTCTAAATGTTTATTAGAATTCACCTGTGAAGCCATCTTGTCCTAGGCTTTTGTTTGTTGGAAGATTTTTAATCACAGTTTCAATTTCATTGCTTGTGACTGGTCTGTTCATAATTTCTATTTCTTCCTGGTTTAGTCTTAAAAGATTATACCTTTCTAAGAATTTGTCCATTTCTGCCAGGTTGTCTATTTCATGGGCATAGAGTTGCTTGTAGTAGTCTCTTATGATCATTTGTATTTCTGCATTTTCCCTTGTAACTTCTCCTTTTTCATTTCTAAATTTATTGATTTGAGTCCTCTCCCTCTTTTTCTAGATGAGTCTGCCTAAACGTTTATAGTTTTGTTTTTCTTTTCAAAGAACTAGCTTTCAGCTTTATTGATTTTTGCTATTGTTTTCTTTGTTTCTATTTCATTTATTTCTGCTCTGATCTTTATGATTTTGTTCCTTCAACTAACTTTGGGGTATTTTGTTCTTTCTCTAGTTCCTTTAGTTGTAGGTTAGTTTATTTGAAATTTTTCTTGTTTCTTGAGGTAGGATTCTATTGATATAAGATTCCCTCTTAGAACTGTTTTTGTTGCATCTCACAGGTTTTGAATTGTCGTTTTCCATTGTCTTTTGTCTCTAGGTTTTTTTCTTTTTTTTTCTTTTTTTGATTTCTGCAGGGGACTCTTGGTTATTTAGTAGCATATTGTTTAGCCCCCATGTGTTTGTGTTTTTTACAGTTTTTTTTCCTGTAATTGATTTCTAATCTCATGTCATTGCAGTTGGAAAAGATGCTAGATATGATTTCAATTTTAAATTTACCAAAGCTTGATTTGTGACCTAAGATGTGATCTATCCTGGAGAATGTTCCATGTGCCCTTGAGAAGAAAGTGTATTCTTCTGCTTTCAGGTGGAATGTCCTATAAATATCAATTACATCTATATGGACTATTGTGTCATTTAAAACTTGTGTTGTCTTATTAATTTGCTTTCTGGATGATCTATCTATTGGTGTACGTGAGGTGTTAAAATCCCCCACTATTATTGTGCTACTCTCAATTTCCCTTTTATGGCTGTTAGCATTCACCTTATGTATTGAGGTGCATATGTTGGGTGCATATATAATTATAATTGTTATGCTTTCTTCTTGGATTGATCCTTTGATCATTATGTAGTGTCCTTCCTTATGTCTTGCAACAGTCTTTATTTTAAAGTCTATTTTATCTGATATTAGTATTGCTACTCCAGCTTTCTTTTGATTTCCAATTGCATGAAATATTTTTTCTATCCCCTCACTTTCAGTCTGTATGTGTCCCTAGGTCTGAAGTGTGTCGCTTGTAGACAGTCTATATATGGGTCTTGTTTTTGTATCCATTCAACCAGTCTGTGTCTTTTGGTTGGAGAATTTAATTCATTTACATTTAGGGTAATTGTCGATATGTGAGTCCCTATTACCATTTTCTTAATTGTTTTGACTTTGTAGGTCTTTTTCTTCTCTTGTGTTTCCCACCTAGAGAAGTTTCTTTAGCATTTGTTGTAGAGCTGGTTTTATGGTGTTGAATTCTCTTAGCTTTTGTTTGTCTGTAAAGTTTTGATTTCTCATTTGAATCTGAATGAGATCCTTGCTGGGTAGAGTAATCTTGGCTGTAGGTTTTTCCCTTTCATCACTTTAAATGTATCCTGCCACGCCCTTCTGGCTTGCAGAATTTCTGCTGAAAGATCAGCTGATAACCTTATGGGGATTCCCTTGTGTGTTATTTGTTGCTTTTCCCTTGCTGCTTTTAATATTTTTTCTTTGGATTTAATTTTTTATAGTTTGATTAATATGTGTCTGGGAATGTTTCTTCTTGGTTTTTTTCTGTATGGGACTCTCTGTGCTTCCTGGAGTTGATTGACTATTTCCTATCCCATGTTAGGGAAGTTTTTGACCATAATCTGTTTGAATATTTTCTCAGACACTTTCTCTTTTCTTCTTGGACCCCTATAATTCAAACATCAGTACATTTAATGTTGTCCCAAAGGTCTCTGAGACTGTCCTCAATTCTTTGCATTCTTTTTTCTTTATTGTGCTCCATAACAGTTGTTTCCACCATTCTATCTGCCAGCTCACTTATACTTTCCTCTGCATCAGTTATTCTGCAATTGATTGCTTCTAGAGTATTTTTAATTTCAGTTATTGCGTTGTTAATCACTGTTTGTTCCTTTTTTCCTAGGTACATGTTAAATGTTTCTTGTATTTTCTCCATTCTGTTTCTGAGATTTTGGATCATCTTTACTATCATTCCTCTGAATTCTTTTTCAGGTAGACTGCCTGTTTCTTCTTCATTTGTTTTGTATTGTGGGTTTTTACCTGGCTCCTTCATCTGTAGCATATTTCTCTGTCTTCTTTCATTTAACTTACTGTGTTTGGGGTCTCCTTTCTGCAGGCTGCAGGGTTGTAGTTTCTCTTATTTCTGGTGTCTGCCCACAGTGGGTGTGGTTGTTTCAGTGGTTTGTGTAGGCTTTCTGAGGGGTGGGGGGGAGACTGGTGCCTGTGTTCTTGGTGTTGGAGATGGATCTTGTTCCTCTGATGAACAAGGTCACATCCAGTGGTGTATTTTGTGGTGTCTGTGAGCTTAGCATGACTTTAGGCAGCCTCTCTATTAATTTGAATTGTTGTGCTCCTGTCTTGCTAGTTGTTTGGTATGAGGTGTCCAACACTGGAGCTTGCTGGCTGTTGGGGGGAGCCTGGTCTTGGTTTTGAGATGGAGACTTCTAGAGGAGATTTTCCCAATTAATATCCCCTGGGACTAGGAATTATCTGGCAGTTCAATGTCCTGGACTCCACTCTCCCACCTCAGAGGCTCAGACCCAACCCCTGTCTGGAGCACCAAGACCTTGCAAGCTGCACAGAGGAAAAATAAAGAAAGAAAATGAACACACACACACACACACACACACACACACACACACAGGCACAAGAAAATAAATTGAACAGACAAACAAAACCCAAGACAAATGTTGAAAACAAAACCAAAAATACCAGCTTAGACTCTGACCTGGCCCAACCCCTGAGTGTACTTGCCCCCAAAGTCCACAACCTCTATAGTGGGACCACTTGTCTTTGCAGATATTCTACACATGCAGGGTTTACCAAGCCTATTGTGGTCACTTTATCCACTGCTTCTGTGGCTGCATGGAGAGATTTCCCTTTCTCTTCTTTGGTTGCACTGCCCTTGGAGTTCAGCTTTAGTTTTGGCCCCTCCTCTGCATGTGGGCCACCCTCAGGCATCTGTTCCTTGCCCAGGCAAAAGGGGGCAAAAGCCGTGGCTGATTAAGTCTCAGGCTGGGGAGAGGGAGGGACACGCAGTCACAATTAGGGTGGAAGGGGTGTACCTGCAGTGGCAGAGGCCAGTAGGAAATTGCAACAGCCAGAGGCACACTGTTTGCTCTCCTGGGGAAGTTGACCCTGGATCATGGGACCCTCATCAGTGGCAGGCTGCACAGGCTCCCAGGAAGGTGTGGGTACTTGCTCACAGGACCCTTGGTGGTGGCGTTGGCAGCAGTAGCCATTGCGCCCGTCTCTGGTGTCTGAGATAGCAGTCGCAGCTCGCCCCTGGCATTAGAGCTCATGTAGGTGGTGCTCTGCTCTCTGTGAGAACATGGAGAAAGAAGCTCCTAGGGCAGACCCAACCTCTCCTCGAACACCTCACAACAATGTTTTCTTGCCTCTCTGGCAGGTCCAGGTTTCTTCCTGGACTCCCTCAGTTGTGGCACACTAGCCCCCTCAGACAGTCTTCACACAGCCAGCCCCAGTCCTCTCTCTGGGGTCTGAGCTCTGAAGACCAAGCCTCAGCACCCCATGCCCACCCACTCCAGCATGTGAGCAGACAAGCCTCTCAGGCTGGTGAGTGCTGGTCAGCACCAATCCTCTGTGTGGGATTCTTTGCCCTCTGCTCCCCTGTTGCTATGCTCTCTTCTGTGGCTCCAAATCTTCCTCCTGCCCCATCCCCTCCAGTGAGGGGGCTTCCTAGTGTGTGGAAAATTTTCCTCCTTCACAGCTCCCTCCCATAGGTGCAGGTCCCATCCTTATTCCTTTGTCTCTTTTTTATGTTTTTTCTTTTACTCCTACCCAGTTACATGAAGATTTTTGTGCCTTTTTGGAAGTCTGAGGTCTTATGCCAGAGTTCAGTAAATGTTCTGTAGGAGTTTTTCCACATGTAAATGCATTTTTGATATATTTGTGGGGAGGTAGGTGATCTTCAAGTGTTACTCCTTCGCCATCTTCCCAAAAAACACCCTGGACATCTTATAATTGGTCTCTTATTTGTAATATGCTTTTTAAAAAATTTTATTTATTTATTTATTTGGCTGTGCCATGTCTTAATTGTGGCATGCAGAAGCTTTAGTTGCTGCATGCAGGATCTTTAGTTGCGGAATGTAGGATCTTTAGTTGCGGGATGTGGGATCTTTAGTTGCAGCATACACGTTCTTAGTTGCAGTATGCAGGATCTAGTTCCCTGACCAGGGATTGAACCTGGACCCCCTGCATTGGGAGCTTGGAGTCTTAACCACTGGACCACACAGGAAGTCCCATAATGTGCTTTTAAAAATTATTTTATCTCTCTTTCCAGCATGTTGACTGTAATGTGTCTAAGAATGATCTTCTTTGGATTTATCCTGCTCAGGGTTTCCTGAAATTCTTGGACATATTTGTTGTTTATTTTGTGAAATTTGACTATTTGGGGCATTTTATTCAGTAAATTTTCTGCCTTCTTCTACCTTTCTTTTCCCCTTTTGGAACTTTGTTTACATATATATTAGACAACTTCATACTGTTCTACATGTAACTGTGGTTCCATTAACTTATTTTTTCATCCTTTTTTCCTCTGTAAAACAGATTGTGTAATGTATATTTTTCCACTTTTAGTTCTTTGATTCTTTCTTCTGCTACCTATTTGTCGTTACACCAGTACCTTGAACTTTTATTTCTGATATTCTACTTCTTAATTTTAGAATTCAAATTTGTTCTGATTTTTTATCATTTGCATTACTATGTTGCTATTTACCATCTGTTCATTCAGTATGCCATCTTTTTTTATGTTATTCAACATATTTATAATAAGTTTTTCAAAATGCTTGTCTGGTAATTCCAACATCTGTGTGAATTGTAGATTTGTTTCTATTGGCTGACTTTTTCTCTTAACTATGAATTGTATTTTCATGTTTCTTCTCCTGTATACTGTTTTGATTGTATGATGAACATTATACTTATATAAATTATAGGGCTTCTGCTTTTTGTTTTTGTTCTCTGAATAATATTGCTTTTTGTTTAAATAGGTAGATAAATTACTTGCTGATAACCTTGAATTTCCAGATGCTTGGTTTCATATATTGTTAGTTAGATCATGTTTAAGGTTGACCTTTGTGTCGGGGAAAATCCTTAAGCATAGTGTATATTCTTTACTCATTAACTATGGCCTTTCTTGGGTTTCAGTAGGGAGCTTGGTGAATTGTTCCTCTAACTTGGTGGGATTAAAAATATAAATTCTATCTCCTCTTCAGTGGTGGAGAGTTGAAGTCTCTGTGCACATTTTTTTAGTTTCCCATCCATTACCTTCCATCAGACTCTCTGTTGTCTTTCCCACACTTGCACAGTTCATGGATCAGATATGAATATGACATCAGTTTACATATAGATTTCAGGTGTTCTCTTTTTGTGGCTTCTTTCTTTTCTGGAATTCTAACCCTGCTTTCTGGCCCCAGAATAGGCCTCTGTGACACATGTTCTAGAGCATGCCCTCAGAAGAAAAAAAAAACATATGAATATAAACCTCTCTATGCCTTACATTTTTAAAAGATATTTAAAAATTATAATTTAGTTGTTATTTAAAAATTCTATTACCACCATTATTTTTGTCTACTTAATTAAGGATATGTCATAAATAGAATGATTTGAGTACTTTTCTTTGAAGCTGACCTCCTTGCTGAAGTCATAATTATGTATAATTTATCTATTTACACTTCTGTTTATTTAAATGAGGAGTTGTATTTCTTTCAAACAATAACATTTCCTTCTAATTGCTTGTGTTATTTTTATTAGTTTAACTTTATTTGTATAATTGGGTTGGCTAGCACCTTTGTACTATTATTCAACCTTAATTATTATTATTATTACTATTATTACTTTCTTAGATAATATTTTTTTAAATTACATTATGGAACACTTTGCTAGTTTGCTAAGTTTAACCCATTTAAAAAATAGGTTTAGAAATTGAATGTCATTATGCTTTTTCAGTATCTCTTAGGACAATCATACATTTACTCTTTGTTCTTTGGCTTAAAGATAGAATGAATGCTATTAATAGCTGTCATGATAATGAATCATTTGAGTATTCCAGAATGAATATTACTTGGTCAGAGAGTAATACTTTAATACATCATTGGGTTTTATTTTCTAATAATTTATTTAGAATTATTGAATCAATATTAACAAATTAAATTGTGTGATATTTTTCTTTTTTCCACATATTTGTAAGGTTATAATGCAAAGTTTATAAGCTTTGAATATATATTAGGAAGCTAATGTCTATGCTTGGGAACTCTTAAATACTGAATGAATCCAGGTGTTCCTTGAATAACATAGGGTTGAACTATGTGGGTCCCCTTATACAAAGATTTTTTTTAAGTAAATATGTACTTGCCCTCCATATTCACTGGTTTAGTATCCATGGATTCATTCAACCATGAATTGACATTTCCATCCATAGTTTGTTGAATCTGGGAATGGGAAACCCAGGGATATGGAGGGCTAAATGTATTTATTGTACTCTCCATTTTATATAAGGGACTTGAGCATCCACAAATTGTGGTATACAAAGGGGACTCCTGGAACCAATCCCTTGAAGATACTAAGGAAAGAGTGTATTTATTTTGATTAAAAGCTTATAAAAACTCAATAGTCAAGTCTTCTTATGGGTTTATATTTTTTTCCAATTTATTCATAATTACATTTATTTCTTTTAGAATTTCTACCACTTCTTCACTCAATGTAGTTTTTATTTTTTTATATTGTAGTTCTTTTCAGACAAATTTTAAAATGCATTAACATTAATTATTATGATAAGTTCCTTTGGAATATTTTATTTGATTGTATCTGTTGTCATTTAGTTGTATATAAACCACTAGTTTTTTTTTTAAGACTTTATTTTTATAGAAGTTTTAACTTACCACCAAATTGAAGGAAAGAACAGAAATTTCCCATATGCCCCCTGCCCCTACACAGGAATAGTTTCACCTATTATCAGCATCACTCTCCAGAACTGTGCATTATTATTTTACCAAGGTTTTTCCTACATTGACACATCATGATCACCCAAAGTCAATTGTTTACCTTAGGGTGCCATCTTGGTGCCGTACATTCTATGTGTTTGGACAAAAGTATAAATGCATATATCTATCATTAAAATATCATACAGAGTACTTTATTCTCCTAAAAGTCCTCTGTGTTCTGCCTATATATCTCTCCTACCCACCTAAACCCCCGTGATCTCTGATCTCTTTATTGTTTTCATATTTGTGCCTTTTCCAGAATCTCATATAGATGGAACCATACAGTGTATAGTTTTTCATATCAGATTTTTTCCCTTCTAATATGCATTTATGGTTCCTCCATGCCTTTTTATGACTTGAAGGCTCATTTCTTTTCAGCACTGATTAATATTCCACTATCCAGATGTACCACAATTTATTTGTCATTTCCTTGCTGAAGGACATCTTGGTCGCTTCCAATGATCAGCAATCATGAGTAAAGCTACTATGCACATCTCTTTGCAGGTTTTTATGTGGATGTAAGTTTTCAACTCCTTTGGGTAAACACCAAGGACTATGATTGCTGGATTTTATGAATAAGAGTGTGTTTAGTTTTGTAAGGAATTGCTCAACTGTTCTTCAAAGTGGCTATACAATTCTGCATTTCCATCAGCAATGTTGGATAGTTTCTGTTGCTCTACATCTTTGCCAGCATTCAGTGGTGTCAGTGATCTGGATTTTGATCACTTTGGTAGATGTGTGAAGGTATTTCATGATTGTCTAATTTGTATTTCCCAGATGACACATGATGTCGAGCATATTTCATCTACTTATTTGTCATCTGTATGTCTTCTTTAGCGAGGTCTCTGTTTCAGGTCTTTGGCCCATTTTTTAATAGGGCTGTTTTGTTTTTTTTTTATCATTGAGGTTTTTAAAAGTTCTTTAGACATTTTGGATAGCAGTCCTTTAACAGATGTGTATTTTTCAAATATGTTTTCCCAGTAGGGACTTGTCTTCTAATTGTCTTGAAATTGTCTTTCAGGGAGCAGAGTTTTTAATTTTAATGAAGTCCAGCTTATCAATTATTTATTTCACAGATTGTGTCTTTGGTGCTGTATCTAAAAGGGCATTGCCATACCCAAGGTCAGTTAGATTTTCTCTGCTGCTGTCTTCTGGGAGTTTTACACTTTTGCATTTTACATTTAGGTATATGGTCCATTTTAAGTTAATTTTTGTGAAGAGTATAAGTTCTCTGTCTAGATTCTTTTCTTTTTTTGTATGTAGATGTCCAGTTGTTTTAACACAATTTGTTGACAAGACTGTATTCACTCCATTGTGTTATCTTTGTTCCTCTGTCAAAGATCAGTTGACTATATTTATGTGGGTCTATTTCTGGGCTCTCTATTCTGTTCCATTGATCGATTTGTCTATTCTTCCTGTCTTGATTACTGCTTTGTGTATTTTTCTAGCTTTTCTTTTACTTATTTGTATTAGCAATTGTTTGTCTATTTCCTTGACTATTTTCAGAGTTTAATTACTTAGATTTACTTATCAATTTTAATGTTATTTACTTTTAAAAAATTGTATGGAGCCTATTTCTTTTATATAGTTCACCATGTTACTGTAAGTTTGTCTTGTTTAGGAAATCCTATGAACTTAGAGTAGTAAAGATAATTTCCAACATCCTCTTTCAAAAGTTTTGCTCTTTAAGTTGTTAATCCAATGGCAATTAACATTTGGAATAGTGTGAGGTCAGAGTACTAGTTCCTACATTAACAACCAACTGTTCCAACATTATTTTCTGAGTGCTGCACACTGTCTCATTTGTTTATTCATTCAATTGACATTTATTGAGCACCTGCTATGTGCCAGTAATCATTTCAGATATTATATTTCACAGAAATATTAAGGAACTTGGAATACATCAGTGAAAAATATAGAATCCTGTCCCTAATGGAGCTTATGCTATTTACTATATGTAAAGGGAGACATATAGTAAAGCATAATATAGTAAATTATTATCACATAGAATATGTCAGAAGTGGGTGAATGCTATTAAAAATAAGAGCAGGTCAAGCTGGATGGGAGAGTTTTATTGAAATTAAAATGTTTAGGATAGGGTTAACTAAAACATAAAATTTGGGCAAAAGTCTAAATGATCGAGGCTATGAACATTATTGATAGAACGGTCACTTCCAAAGTCCTGAAGCAATAAAATGCTTGCTATTTTTACGGAAAACTAAGAGACCAGAATGTTGTAGAAAGAGAGAGGAAGGAGGAAAGACTGGAAGATGAGGTGCAAGAGTAAATGGAGGAAGGGGAGGGCTAGAACATGTGAGTCCTTTAGGCCACGGCAAAGATACTGGACTTTACTAGGTGAGATAAGAAGTTGCTATGAGATTTTAGCCAGGAGTGACCAATCTGATTGCTACATTCTGGATGGTGTATCATTGAAAAGGTGATGGTGAAGACGGCTCAGTTTACAGAGGGCAGTAAAGAGTGGCAAGGTTTGGGGCACACTTTGAAGGTAAAGCCAAGAGGAGTTCCTGGTGGATTAATGGTTTTAGAATACTCCAAGTATGTAGGCTAGAATATTTGCCTAATCAGCTAAAAAGACTGACTTGCCATTCCTGGGATGAGAATGGCTGTGGTAATAGATGTGTACAAAATCAAGGTGAGTGTTGGTCTGTTTTTTGGAAGGTCTATTAGACACAATTTGCCTGCATTTTAATCCGTTTTGTACACTTACTCCAGCCTCTTCTGCAGAGTCCAGTTCTGTGCCAACTTCAACCACCCTGTGGGTGTGCAACCTGGCAATGTTTTGCCTGAAGCTCATGCCATGCACTTCACACTTCATGCTTCAGAGGCTTCTCTACAGCTTGAAATAGTTTTCAAGCTCTGAAAACTATTTCAGAGAACCTCTGCATTCATATATGCCTACTCCAAAGAGACCACCCAGGGGCAACATCTCCCAGATAAACAATTATTAGATATAATTATTTATTCTATATAAGAACCACCTCTGCATTCATACATGCCTACTCCAAAGAGACCACCCAGGGGCAACATCTCCCAGATAAATAATTATTAGATAGGCTTCATAAGACTCCTTATAAGGTCCCCAAATTTGAGAGTCTAAAATTCCCAAAGCTGGCCAGTGAAGTACAAGCAATAAAGGGAATGCAAATAAAGAATGTGTATCCAAGAGAAGGAAATGGTCAACTGACAAATTCTACTGATACATCAAATAAAAGGAGGACTCAAGACTGACCACTGGGTTTATCAATCTGGAAGTCATTGGTGAGCCACGGTAAAAAAATTTTGGTGAAATTGTGGGTTCAAAAGGATGATTGGAGTTGGTTTGACAGAAAGTGAGAATAAAGAATAAAATAAAAATAAAAAGTAAATTAAAAACTAGGAAGATTAATTAGGTCCCATTTGTTTATTTTCAGATGAATGGATAAAGAAGATGTGGCACATACATACAATGGAATATTACTCTGCCATATTACATACAATGGAATATTACTGAAACTAGGTCATTTGTAGAGATGTGGATGGACCTAGAGTCTGTCATACACAGTAAAGAAAGTCAGAAAGAGAAAAACAAATATCATATATTAAAGCATATATGTGGAATCTAGAAAAATGGTACCAATGAACCTATTTGCAGGGCAGGAATAGAGATGCAGACATAGAGAATGGCTGTGTAGACACAGGGGAGTGGGATGAACTGGGCGATTGGGATTGACGTATGTGCACTGCCATGTGTAAAACAGATAGCTAGTGGGAACCTGCTGTATAACACAGGGAACTCAGCTCGTTGCTCTGTGGTGACCTAGATGGGTGGGATGGGGGGATGGGAGGGAAGTCCAAGAGGGAGGGGATATATGTATACATATAGCTGATTCACTTCGTTGTACAGCAGAAACTAACACAACATTGTAAAGCAACTATACTCCCATAAAACAAATTTAGGAAGGAAAACACCAGGTTTGCTTGTCCAGGTCATTCCCACTCACATTCTATGGTTCATATTCCGCCAGGGGAACCAGGAATTGTAGTCTCACCAGAGAGTCATGATCAAACTATCTCTCTGTTGCTGGAGACAAAGCTAAGAACAAATATTCTTAGAAAAGTAGCAGTCTCCTTCAAAATCAGCTCATTTATTTTCAGAATTTCTTGTTTACTAATAAATGCATTTAGTATTTAAAACTATATATAAATATTTTTTTTCTTCCTAAGCTTCCTTTAGCTGTGGCTGAGTTTCTCTTTATAAAAAGAGGTTTTATTATATAATTTTCTTTGTTAAAATAAGAGTTACTTTTTCTTTTCAGACATGAGGCTTATTTACTTCTGCATTTGCATCTTATACTTATTTTTTACATTATGGTCAGAGAATATATTCTCTATAATGATGAGTCTATAAAAGTTATTCAGACTTTTTTTTCTGTCTTAGAATATACTCCATTTTATGTACGTTCATCATGTACTCAAAAAGAATCTGTATTCTCTATTTATTGTGTATTAATTTCTATAGTTAGATATTACTAAACTTGCTATTACAATTTTCTGTATAATTGCTTATTTTTGTTCACTCTCTTCCTTTTTGAGGTTATTTTATAATTTTAGTGTCATATTTATATAGTTTATTTTCTTGTATATTCTTTTATTTATCATTTTATGAAGGTTATATTGTTAAGTACATATGTGCTACTTTAATAGTATGTATTTGTCAATCCCCCTTCTATAATGCTTGTTTTCATTCTATTTTATAAGATATTAAAATTGTTTCATATTTACTGAGTTCTTTTCCAATTTTTTGTATTCCTTTTTAAAAATTTTTTTTTGTAGATAACATATTGTGTTATCTACAAAATAGTACCGAGAGAGTATTGTAGTACTGAGAGTATTGTAGTACTCTCAGTACTACAATATAGTACTGAGAGTTTTTTGAGTGGTGAGTTAAATGCACTTATGCACTTGCTGTAATTTCTCTTACTATCAGAACTCATTTCTGCCTTTTTGTTTCATATATTTTTGAATTGCCATGCTTTTCCCTTTTCCTTCCTGACTTTCGTTGGAGAGAAACATTTTACTTGGATTATTTGAAAGCTATATATTTTATTTTTTCCTTTAATGATTTGCTATATTTATCCTTTTCCCACTGAAATGTTATATTTAATAAAGTTTGTATTTCCCTCCAAACATACTAAGCAGTTTAGAATTCTCTCCTACTCAGTCTGCACTGACTTCTACTGCACTGTGCCTCCCCCATGACACTGGTATTATCTACTGGACTTTTAGTGTTTTGTTATACTTTACACGATATTGGCTTTAAAATTCTTTCTCCTTTAAACAACAACACATTTTACAAATTTATTATTTATTCTTACTTTTTCACAGCATTCTTCTGGTTTTATTTTATTTTGCTAAAAAAGTTTCACTGAAGTATTTTCAAAGTGAGGTTTTGTATAATGAACAATCTACAGTCCTGAATTCCTGAAAATACCTTTCTTTCTTTCCCTCATTTAAAAGAATATGCAATTCCAGGATCAAATTTATTGTAATTTTGAAGAGAGTACTACATTTTCTTCCCCTCTATGTCCCATGTTGCTGATGAGATGTCTGACAAAATCTGGTTAGTGAACCTTTAGGAAGATCTGTTTTTTAATGCCAGGAGGATTTCAGCATTTTACTTTTGTTTTTAATCTTAAATTTCACTGGATATAGCTAAAAAAATATTCTTATCATTGTATTTGTATCTACAATTCCTTTCAACTTTTTTAATTAAAAAATCTTATTGTTACTTTAAATGTCTTTCCCTCTTTTATTTCCATATATGTGTTTTTCCATATGTATGTGTATTTCTCTCTATATATATTTACATAGACATATTTATTTTCATGTATATGTAATTCCATTTCTGCTTTATAAGTGTTTCCATGTCTTCTTGTATCTTATCTCTAGCTTGAAAAAATGTCTATATATCCTTCCATGATTTATTTTGAATAAGTCTCTGATCTGATCTTTATGTTCAATAGTTTATTCTCTAGTTCTACCTGTTCTGCTATTTAATTACACCTAGTGGACTCTCTCTCTCTCTCTCTCTCTCTCTCTCTCTCTCTCTATATATATATATATATATACACACACACACACATATATATATATACACATATATATATACATATATATATACATATATATATACGTATATATGTATATATATATATGTATAAATCAGGTTTTTTGCTTGGTTCTGCTGTATATCTGCATGGTTCTGCTTCATATTACCAATATTCTTATATGCTTATTTTAGTGCATGTATTATGTTTGACTAGCTAAATTGTATATCAGTGACATTAAGTCCATTGGGTTTTATTAAAGTTGTTTAGTTTCTTCTCTTTATTTATCAATGAGTAGATGACTTTGCATGCAAATTCATACTCACCCACAATATCAGTTTTATTGCTTGGCAATTTTCACCAAGAAACCTAAGCAAGGAGCATATACAGGTTCTGAGAGCCCTCGCTAAGACAGACTGGACAGATGGAATTTGCTCTTCCCTCAATACGGTGACTGGCTTTCTATTTAATGCCTCACTAATACTAGCCTTTGTCAAGGGGAAATCCCCTGACTTCATGTGAGCAGGGAACATGTGGACAGGGGAAAAAGAAGGAGGACATAGTCAATGGTCCTCATTGCAGCAGGTGAGCTTCCTTTGTCAAGGTGAACAGGTGCTGTTGTTGCTCTATCTCTTAGCAGTACCTGGACAGGTGATGTTTCCCTTGGTGCAAAGAACAAAGGAAAGGTGAAAAATGAGGACTTCCCTCCAATCTATCTCACTTATGTTAGGCTGTTTTCTCTTCAGACCACTGGTTTCTCACAGGGTTTATGCTACTCCAGAACTTTATCCTTCTCTTCCTGAACTTAACTTGGGTTGGGTGGGGGGACCACAGCACTCATAGCTAGAGTTTATTACCCATTTTCCTGGGACTCTGGAGTCTCTTATAATTATCTCTTCCAAGTATATGGTTTAATCTCCTTTCTCATCCTTCCATGGTTTAAGAAGGCTTGCAAGGAGTTAATCTATTAATTGGTCATTTCAAAGAAAGAGCTCTTAGTTTATTTAGCCTTAGAAATATTTTTCTCCCAGTGTACTAGCTTTATTTCTCATCTTACCTAAAATCTCTTCCTGATTTGTTTGAATTTATTTGTGTTTTATGTAAATTTGTTATTAGTTTTTTTATATTACTAATAAAAAATATTTATGATGAGGAATTTTCCTCTGAAAAACATTCAGGCTCTGTTCTAAAACATTTTCTGTAAAATGTTCTAATTTTATTACCTTCCAAGTAACATTTGCCCTTGAATTGTTTTAAGGAAAATATTTAATTTCCAAATAGTCACTTTTTGTTTGTTTCTCAGTTTTTTTATTATTTATTTTGTTTTAAATTTTGTTATCATCAAGACTATATCTTATAAACATTCATTTTAATATTTGTTGTGGGCACCTTTGATCTATAAAATTCTAAAAATTTATTTGAAAATTTACTGATGTTACTTTTATTTTATAAATCAAAATCTCCTTTAGTTGATGGTCTCCTGTTATTCAGTGTAATTCAGATTTAGGATTATTATAACTTCTCATGAATTCTATTTTCTATTCTTGTAATATATTACTTTTCCTAACTGAAGATTTTAAGCTATATTTTTTTATTGGGTTATAGTTGTTTTACAATGTTGTGTTGATTTCTACTGTACAATGAAGTAAATCAGCTATATATATATATACATATATCCTCTCCCTCTTGGACTCCCCTCCACCTCCCATCCCACCCATCTAGGTTATCATAGAGCACCAAGCTGAGCTCCCTGTGTTATACAGCAGGTTCCCACTAGCTATCTGCTTTACACATGGCAGTGCACATATGTCAATCCCAATCTCCCAATTAATTTCACCCCCCTGCCCTCCCCCATGTACACACATCCTTTATCTACATCTGCATCTCTATTCCTTCCCTGCACATAGGTTCATTTTTACCATTTTTCTAGGTTCCACATATATGCATTAATATATGATATTTGTTTTTCTCTTTCTGACTTACTTCACTGTGTATGACAGACTCTAGGTCTATCCACGTCTCTACAAGTGACCTAGTTTCAGTCCTTTTTATGGCTGAGTAGTATTCCATTGTATATATGTACCACATCTTCTTTATCCATTCATCTGTCAATGGACATTTAGGTTGTTTCCATGTCCTGATTATTGTAAATTGAGCTGCAATGAACACTGGGGTACATGACTCTTTTTGAATTATGGTTTTCTCAGGGTATATGTCACATAGTGGTATTGCTGGGTCATATGGGAGTCCTATTTTTAGTTTTTTAAGGAACCTCCATAGTGTTCTCCATAGTGGTTGTATCAATTTATAATTTTGATTTTAATATTATGTTGTGGCTTTGTTCATCTTTTATTTTTATTCTTCATTTATCATTTTTTATAATTACCTACATTTAAATGATGCTTATCCCAGGGTGCCTATGTTTAATGGAATAATTTAGTCCTTTCATGTTTATTATAATTGAAATATTTTATTGTGTCCTCTCTTGTTTTATAGCAGATATTTACTTTTTTTTTTTTTTTCTGTGGTATGCAGGCCTCTCACTGTTGTGGCCTCTCCCGTTGCAGAACACAGGCTCCAGATGCGCAGGCTCAGTGGCCATGGCTCACGGGCCCAGCTGCTCTGAGGCATGTGGGATCTTCCTAGACTGGGGCATGAACCCGTGTCTCCTGCATCGGCAGGTGGACTCTCAACCACTGCACCACCAGGGAAGCCCTACTCTACTTTTTTAATTGTACCTTCTTTTTAAATTTTCTTACTTCACTTTCTGTGATTAATTTCATCTGTTTCTCCAATGCTGCCTCTTCATATACCACCGATTCCCCTAACCTCCTCCACACACAAAGGTACAGACCATTTCTGCCCCTTAATTTGAAATCTTACAAAGCTTGCAAAGTTTAGTAAATTTTTGGGTCATGAGATCATAATAATGTAACTGTATGTCTATATTTATACCTTATTTATATACTATGTTTATATTTTATTTACTTAACTACCAGTCAGTCTAAGATGAAATATCTGTGAAACATTTACTTCCTTGCTAATGTGGCCACCTTCTAACTTAATGTATTTTGCTTGAGTAATTTAAACTATTATATTCAGCTCTTATTAATGTTGTTACAATATGTGTATATGTTCTTTAACTCATACTTAGCATTTATATTACACATTTCTAAAGAAATTTTTATCATCTTTTTAGTCTCAGCATAACTAACTTCCTACAATTCTTATCTTTCTTTTCATCTTCTTTTATTTTGATCTTAAGATAACTTGATCTCGTAAGCCTGTAGACTAAATTGAGGGAGAAAGGTGAGTGTAAATTTTTTTTAGGGTCATTCTTTTGAAGTTGTCAGGTCTAACTGTTTGCCTTAAAGTGTTCATTTATTTATTCATTTAATTATTTTTTTGTTGAGTACTGCTATGTGCAAGACACTGTTTTAGACTTTGAGGAAAAAAAATGGGTGAAATTTCCTGTTTTAGCATTTATATTTTAATTGTCTATGACATAAATGATATAAATTATTAAAGATTTAAGTAGAGCAGATGCCAACAAGAGCAACAAAGAAAAATAAAGCAGCCAAGGGGCTCAGGGAATACTGAAGTGGAGTTATTTTGAACATGGTGGTTGTGGACATTGCTGCTTGAGAAGGTGACCTTTTAGCAAATGTCTGCAGGAGATGAGGGAGAGAGTCACCAATATCAGTTAAGGGAGTGTTCCAGAAGGAGGAGAAGAGAAGTCATGATGTTCTTGCTCCACATGAAGAATGCAGGGTCCTCCAAGTAATACCAAGGAGACCCGTGGGCTGGAGTATTAGAAGCATGGGTGGTGGGGTGGGGGGAGTAACAGGCAACGATGGCAGAGAAGCAGTAGGAACTGGGGTCACATCTTGTAGCATCACATAGGCCCCTATAAGTTCCTTGGTTTCTACTTTGAATGAGAAGTGATTAGCTAGCACTGAGTTGAGTAATGACATGATCTGACCTATTTTATGGGTCTCTCTGGCTACCAAGCAAAGAAGAGAGAAAGGGTATAAAGTAATCAGCAAGAGAACAATTAGGAGGATATTGCAATCATCTGGATGAGAAACATGGTGATATGATCATGATGGGAGTAGTGAAGATGGCGGAAAACGTAGGACTCTGAATTCATCCTGAATAGAATAGAATGTTCTGGGTTATCAGATATAAAGTATGAGAGAAAGAGAGGAGTCAGAAAGAACCCCAAGTTTCTCAACTCTATTTGAGAAATAGAGCTGTTATTACTTGTGGGTGGGGAAGTACAGGAGTAAAGATTATATGTTCAACATTGGCATATTTAGTTTGCAGTGCCTATTGGATAGCCAAGGAGGAAAATTTCAAACACATGGTTAGATGTATGAACTTGGGACTCAGGGTAGAATTTAGACTGGCTGAACCTAGGATTCATGGCTTATAGAATTTTTTTTCCCTAGAAATCTACAGATGTTGACTTTCTCTTCTCAAAAACAGTGCTGCAATCCATATCACATGAATTTTATAATGAAATGAAAAAATGAATGAAAAATGTCCTACTACATTCAATGCAAATGGGGAGAAAAGAGTTACTAAATGATCTTTAATAACAGTCATTTATCTTATGATAATATATCCTTTTAAAAATATTCTTACAGTTATGTATCACTTTCTTAAATTACATTACCATAAGTGCAGTTTCTAAATCTTCAGATTAAGAGTATAAAGTGTCTTCTGAATCACAATAAGATATTGGCAGTTATTCACAAAACAAAGGTAACAATTTGCCTTTTAAAATATAGGCAAAGGATCTTGATCTCTTTTAAAATATTATCAAGGGTAAGATTATATTAGAGGCATATTGCAGAATTTTTGAATTTGTATTTCTTATTAGATTAAATTCATTGTTTTCCTTCTCAAGAGAATTGCATATTACAATATATTAACTTATCTTAAAAGTTACCTGAAATATTTTACCAGATATATATCTGGTCTCCAGCAATAGGTCTTTTTCAGTGTATCAGTCAGTTATAACAACTATTTTTAGATTTACAAAGTCTACACTAGTGCCCTAGATATTCAGCACATGCTCAAGCAATGACATTGTCATCACCTTCTCCATCTATTTGTTTGCACTTTAACATAGGTTTTAGAATCTATCCTCTTTCAAGCCATCCTTCTGCACATCTTTAATTCAATTTTCTGCCATGTCAATCTCACCCTTTACTATTTTTTAGGTAGTTGTAAATTCTTCACTAGAACTATTTTCCCAACTTATTATTTTCTTTTTTTAACTCAGTTGGCTTCAAATTTATCTCAATTTGTTGTCCTGTCTCATTAATCATCAAGGTCACGCTTCTTTGACGTACATATAAAGTAGTTTCTATGTACAATTTTATTCTGATTTATGGAATTAATCTCCAAGAGTCCTTTTCATCTGCCTCTTACATATATATATATATAATATATATATATATTTCTTCTTTTATACTTTAAAATTTCATTATAAGAACTATGCTTTTGTTTTTTTCAAATTTCTATTGCCAACACCTAACACAACCTACTATTTGTCTCAAAATATTGTTCAGTTTCTTCTTGGATGTGCTTTTATATTTTCCTAGACACTGTTAGACTTTAGACTTCTCCATTTTGAGTTTAATGTGAAGACCTGAATGATTTAAATTTATTAAGCAAAAGAAGGATAATGACAGGGGTTCATGAGTTGTTCCACAAGATAACTTTGTTTCTGTGGTTTTCTTTTGTTTGCTGGAAAGCCCATTAACAACCAGTTTTCTGTTGGATGATGATTGAATAATTTCCCTGCACTATCATCAGTTGACTTGGCAGAGGTGAAAATGACTCTACATGCAGAACAATTCTCCCTCACATCCTGATCTTGGTCTTCTAGGTTAGAAAATGTTCCTCATTAGTGTCAGTTATTTTCTCTTGTTTTAAGAATTCTAGTCAGAGAAAAAGAAGCAATATAGGTTAGCAACCATCTTGTTCTGTTTCAAAGGGAATAATCTCCATAGCTCCTAAAATTCTTTGCTCTTTTGCATGTGTCCCTCCAAAATAGAGGTATGGGTGGCATTTTTAATTTTCCACATTTGATTTTTATAATAGTTAATTACCCTTTCAGTAATAATAGTTGTGTCTCAAGATCTCAGGATATATTTTCAATTGAAAAAATTCAATTGAAAATATCTTAAGATCTTTCCATTTGGATCCATCTCTACTACACTTCAAAATTTACACTTGAATTTTGAAGATGTGTGTGTGTGTGTGTTAGAGTATTCATTCAATGTATGCACCATTCTCCCAAAAAACTCCCATATTCTCCAGGGCCATGGCTGTTGGAAAACTTATTTTTTGATCATTTCTCTTTTGATTTAATCAATAAAATGAAAATAGAAGGAACACTAGCTTAGTAGCTTTCTCAGGACCATTTCTGAGCAGATGTTTCAGGAGCCATAACAAGACTTTTCTCTCACTATAATGTCAGATCTTTTCTTCTGTTATCTCCAGATATGGGTCTGGATTACAGACTAAAAATTATGTGCAATAGAACCACACTAAACTGCAGCCAGTATTTAATGTGAATCAGAACTTAAATATTTGTTGTAAGCCACTGAATTTGGGACCTGTTTGTTACTGCAGACTTATTTGACTGATGCAATGGGGATTTTTATCTACATTTGCTTTATTTTGGTTACATAGTTCATTTTAGGGAGGAGTTTAAGAAGATTTTCCAAGCTACCATTTTTTCCCATGAATAAGTTTAATTTAATTTAATTTAGTAATTGAATTAAATTGAAATATATTACTAAATTTAGAATATGCTTATGTATACATATACTCATAATGTCATAAGATAAATGTATTGAATTAATTGTGATTTCTGTTTTTGTCTAACTTCAATTGGTGTTTTGTCTATCATATTTCTGGGCACTGGGTTAAATTTCTTCTGACTCTAAATTAAATACTTTTCCCCTTCTACAACAATGAGTTTCTTCTATATTCCTGTTTTAGGCATAATTTGAGAACATAGTTAAAGAAAAATGTATAAATAATTTACCCATTGTATAAACTTGCATAATAAAAAATAGATTACAACCATAAGGTATGTATATCACCAAGAAGAAAAGTGATAAATACTGACTCAAATTGTCCATCCAACCTGGAATGAGCTTAGTAGGTCTGAGGATAGGCAATTAGGAAACCAGTCAGGTGGGAGCAGAAAATGTATTAGTCTGTCCTTGGTGATCTAGGACTTTATTCTAACTATAAATAAAGTGCATTAAAAAACAAATTTTGGAAAGTAAGTAGAGGTTGAATTATGCCAGTTTCTTTCAACTGCCACTGAGAAAAATATGTAACTACTCCATAATAGGGAAAATCTTTTGTAATATGAAAAAGGGCATACATACTAGAAGGATATTCTGCAAGGAGAATTTCTGTTTTGAGGAGATGTTCAACTTCTCCCTACTCCTACATTTTCTCTTTTAGATAAAGAGAACCAAGTCACCAATAAGCAATATCTGTAGTACTCAGTTGTTTTTTTTTAACATCTTTATTAGATTATAACTGCTTTACAATGGTGTGTTAGTTTCTGCTTTATAACAAAGTGAATCAGTTATACATATACATATGTTCCCATATCTCTTCCCTCTTGCATATCCCTCCCTCCCACCCTCCCTATCCCACCCCTCTAGGTGGTCACAAAGCACTGAGCTGATCTCCGTGTGCTATGTGGCTGCTTCCCACTAACTATGTATTTTACATTTGGTAATATATATAAGTCCATGCCACTAAGGAGACAAAAGACCTGTATGCAGAAAACTACAAGACACTGATGAAATAAATTAAAGATGGTACAAACAGATGGAGAGATATACCATGTTCTTGGATTGGAAGAATCAACAATGTGAAAATGACTCTACTACCCAAAGCAATCTACAGATTCAGTGCAATTCCTATCAAACTACCACTGGCATGTTTCACAGAACTAGAACAAAAAATTTCACAATTTGTATGGAAATGCAAAAGACCCCGAATAGCCAAAGCAATCTTGAGAAAGAAAAATGGAGCTGGAGGAATCAGGCTCCCTGACTTCAGACTATACTACAAAGCTACAGTAATCAAGACACTGTAGTACTCAGTTTTGAACCTAATTGTATGTAGCCTAAAAAAATGGCTAATCCCTTTGGGCATTTGTCATCTGTCTGGATTGTCTTCATTTTCCTACATAGGTAAATTCTCTCTTATCTTTTAATATTAGCTTAGTCCAAGTTAGGCAAATCTTTTTTTTTGTGCAAATGTTGTATTCTCATAAAGCCACTGTCTCTTTCTAGCAGTTGTCACATTCTATTATCATTAGAATATAAACTCCTTAAGGACTCTTAGTAGGTGCTGAGTAAATGTTTACAGAATGAATGGAAGTTAGAATGAAAGAAAAGAAGGATATATTAGATTATTTGACTCAAATAATTAAATTTGGTATGGTCACAAACTGAATTGACCTACATCTTTAAAATATGACACCATTACAAATCAACTGGACTCACCAAATTTTTTTTTTAAATATAGAAATTAAAAGAAAAACAATATCAAGTGCTGGTGATTATGCAGAGCAACTGGAACTCTCATACACTCCTCTTGTGAATGTCAAATGGTACAAAAACCTTGGAAAGAACTTGGACAGTTTCTTATAATGTTAAACATCATCATGAGATTCAGCAATCCCACTTCTAGAAACTTACTGTATAGAAATGAAAACATCTTCACAAAACCTATAAACAGATGTTTATAGCAGCTTTATTCAAAAGACCCAAAAATTGAAAACAAGTGTTTATCAACTGGTGAATGGAATTATGACATATCAATACAATGTAATATTCTCAGCAATAAAAATGAACTATTGATATAAGCAACAGTAGAGATACATTTAAAAAACATTATACCAAGAGAAGGAAGTTAGACATAAAAGACAGTTTATTATAAGATTTTATTTAAACGACATTTTAATAGAAAAGACAAACCAGTAGAGACAAAAATCAGATTGTCAGGGACCTCTCCTCTGGTGGAGGAAAGGAATTGATTAAAAAGGGACATGAAATAGTTTCTTTTGTGTGATAGAGCTGTTTTATTTTTTTATTGTGGTAGTGGTTAAAGGACTGTATAAATTTGTTTTGCTCGCCGCTCTAAATGAAATAAAATGTCCTGCAATCATTATTTACATTACATCCCTACAAAGCTAGAATTAGCTAACATAAATTATGAATTATTTAGAAAATTAAAGAAAATTCACAAATTGAGTGTCTACTTTGTGCCAGCATCAGGCTATGCTCTTTACAATGTCCTCAATCATTTAAGCAATGCCAAAAATTATCATCATTCCCCTCTACAGATAACATCTGAAAACAAATAATTTAAATATATTGTGTGACAGGTAGGTATTTATAGTGGGGTTTCTAACTAGATTATTCTGACTCTAAGGCACATGGTGATAACTGTTTGACAGGAGAACTGTCATTCTAAGCATTTCTTGTCACATAGAATCATGTTATTTTCCTGTCTACAATGTTTCCATTTGTTTTCTTCACCTATTGAATAATATCCACTTTTCTCATCAGGGCCTCTGAAGTTCCACATATACAGATCTCTGCCAACCCCTCTAATACTTTCCATCCCATTCCCCCTGCGGTCCCCATCTCCATACAGGAAAGGAATTTTACATGTATGCGTCCCTCCTCTTGGAAATGCCTGCATTCTACTCTTCCTATAAAAGATTGCTTTCATTCTTCAGGGCTCAACCTAAATGTCATTTCATAAGAGATATGTTTCCTCACTACTCCACCCTTGCTATTATAGTTTACTATCATTTTTTTCCCAACAAAAAAACCCAGTATACTGCTTAGGACATAATAAGTTCTCAATACATATTTTGAATAAATGAATGAATAAATGAATAAATTCAGTTTAGGCTGCCATAAGTAGGCACAGAGAGAAAACTCATAAGCTGGCTCAAAAGGAAAGACCACCCAAAAGGAGAACTTCTGGCTTTCAAAGCTGAAATTCAAGGTCTGCATATATTAATGAAAATCAATAAATAGTAATAGTCTTGCTAGAAAGACAGAATCTGGGATTAAATCGATTAAGAAGGTTGTCTCTATGTAAATTAGAAACATCAACTAAATTAAACTGCTGAACATGGAAGATTAAAAGAATATTAATGAGCTGATGGAATCTTGATAAGATTTCCGATTTTTTTTTTTTTAATTTTAGTTCACTGAGAACCAAATGTGGGGAAAAGCCATTTTGAGAGTGTTGCATGCTTTCTGAATGCCTCACAACCACGATTTGCTGAAGGACACTGCCTGAGACCTTCATCCTCTGAACTAAAGTAAGAAAACAGGCTGAGTCCTTTTTTTTTTTTTTTTTTTGCAGTACGTGGGGGCCTTTCACTGTTGTGGCCTCTCCCGTTGCGGAGCACAGGCTCCGGACGCGCAGGCTCAGCGGCCATGGCTCACAGGCCCAGACGCTCCACAGCATGTGGGATCTTCCCGGACCGGGGCACGAACCCGTGTCCTCTGCATTGGCAGGTGGACTCTCAACCACTGCGCCACCAGGGAAGCCCAAGTCCTTTTTTTAATCTTCCATGCACGTCAGAAATTAAGCAGGATTCTTTCAAAGATCAGAACATGCTCCTGTGCAAACTTTTCATCCTGGTATCATTTTTGAGACACTTGTTTTCCTGAGATAGGTATGCTATTTTATTGCCCCGACACCACCACCAGCACGCTTGAAGGGACAGAACTCTCCATCCGTTTGGTGGGCCTCTAGCTCCCCACCTCTCACCTCCAGAAACATAACGTAGTAGGAGTTAAACTTAGAACTGATCTTCCACACACAACTGCTTCCCTACCTCCCAATACATAATCAAGATACTAATCCTCACATATCATTTATTTCCATTATCTCTGACAACACATATCCATGTGTGTTCATCATTGGTACAGAAATGTACGTTTCTAAGTACCAGCCCCCACTCTCTCACTCCCAATTCCTGCAAATTCTTCTCCTGTGTTTCTAGAACTCAGGTCAATGAACAATTCCCCTTGTTTCTTCAACCTCTTCTCTGAATAATTCCTTCACCTGTTTGCTTGAACGTAAGTCTAACTGACACTGGTAACATAGCTTCCACTTAAAATGGAGAATTTTAATTCAAATTTCTGCTCTAGTTATAAAATAAAGATTTATTTTTTATGATAATAAAGTTGGGCTTCTCCATTTTTACCATGATTCTCCTATGTTTGAAGATTAGACCAAGTATTATTATCATGAATAGATGGATATATGTATGGATGTGTGGAAGAGTATTTTGATGAACAGATAATAACTAAGTAAAAGGAGACACAGTTTTTTATAAGGGTAATTGACATTGAATCGAAGTCTCTAGTTGTCATTTAATTCTGTATTAAAGCTCAAAATGAGAAAAAGATGGTTGAAGAGGCTGCAGGATGTTTTAAGAGTGTTCTATGACTACATGTAAATTCCCATCAGATATTTGACAAGAGTTGAGTCTGGCGTTTCTAAGGATCTGCTGTCATGAGGCTGGTTAATAAAATAATTTCTTTCAGTTGTGACCACAATCAAAAGGGATTTTTACTTTCAAAAGTGGTGAACTGTATAACATCATCAGCACAGCGTACAAAATATTGGTGATCTGTGGGAAAATCCGAAGGATCAGATAAAGGGGGCTCAGAAAAAAAAGGGAATGGAGTCTGTCCCTATGTTAAGAATAAGGCAGACAATTAGTATGGAATGTGCTTTTGAGAGAATAGTGTTTATGGAAATCTCTGGTAAGGACTTCTGAGTAAACTCTTTACATGTATAAACAAAAAAATGAAGAGCGTAGCAATATTATTAATCATAAAATCACAAATTAAATACTTATAGGTGGTTATTTCTGCAGTTTAATGAAAAATGTTTATATTCACACTTCCTTTTAATTCTTTAAGTTTAGTATTTCTGAAAAACGTATATCTAAAGAACAAAATTCCATGTAACTTTTTTTTTGGTAAGGAATCTATATTTGGGGAAATTAATTATGGCACTGAGATCTAAAAATTAAGCCTCTTTCTTCCCATTCTCATGTGACATTTAGTGAGATGAATTTTCTCAACTCTAAAGCTGAGCTGAAATACTCTTTTTAAAAATTAATTAAGAAACCAGTATTTGCAGCATCAGTCTAATAATCAAACCCACAGAGTAACGAATTAATCTTCTCTAAAGAGGAACCAATATCTGGGTTGCCTTCCAAGACCTCATTTTGGACACGTGCAAAAGAGACAGATGACCAAATGTGCCATTTGTTCTCTCCAGAAAATGATCCGCAGTGAAGTCGGATGATGTTTGCTTACCACTGGGGTTTTAAACTGCATTTTGCTTTAAGGCACATGAAAGGGAGGGTTATTAAACTAACGATCAGGACATAATTTAAACATCTGTTCTTGAGGGTTCAGGGCCTCTTCCCTGGGCCAGTGGCCTGGGCGGAGAGGCAGAGCTTGGCTTCCTACAAGGGGACCCTGTTCCCATCACCATGGCACTAGCTTACTTTTCACGTGTGACTCCCTTCTCCTCTTGGTCTCAGAGGCCAGGATGCTGTTTCTTAATACGCCACAGGATCATCTGTCACCGAGTCTTCCAATCAGCAGACAGTAATTAAGCGACTCTCTTATAAAGAAGGCTTGTTGATGATGATAAAGAAAAATGACAAAATGAGGAAAATAGAAAAAACAGGATGCCTTTTTGTATATTTTGGTGTTCATGTGGTCTTCTTTTACACAGTGATCAGGGGAGATGGTGTCTTGATTGACTGACTGAATTTAGGATCCAGAAGTCCTCCCAGCATTAAGCTATGTATCAAAATACCATGTAGGCTGTGGAAGGTTTAGATTTTCAACTTCTGAGATGAAGTGTTCCTGCTTTAGTGTTGCCAGAAGGCTGCAGTAAAGAGAGACTTCCTTTTGTGTTTGTTACATTTACTCTATAGTACTTTAATTTGGTTAGGGACTCTTGTTTGAAGTGTTTGAATATTCCAACTAGAGGATGGGAGAGATATTTATAAATTGTGTCCTGTTGCTCTTTTTCTTATAAATTTATTTTTAGAGTTTATTTTAAATTCTGTATTTAAATTTGATCAAAAAATTGATAAGGAAGATTTTTCAAGCTTCTATTACGTTCGTATTTGTCTTTTAGCCATTTATACTGCAAGAACTGTGCTTTGGGAGGAAAATATGGATTTTAAAATTATTGGCTCTTACACTTCCTTTTGAAGAGACTAGTAGTATTAAAGGACTGTTATTGATAGGAACAATATTAAAATTTATTCCCTACTATGTCAGGGGTCTCTTAGCTACTTTTAAGGTATTAACTTTGAATTAATTGGACTAAACAGAATTTAAAAGCTTCATAATTTGAATAGCTATGAATTTGAAGTATGAAGTTTTGTGAAAATATTAATCTCTCTCTTGCTAACCGGATAGGCTGTTGGAAGTGACCTCTAAAATTGACATTTAGCAGTAGACTCACATTAAAATGATATATAATTGACATAATCATTACATTAGTTTCAGGTATACCATGCAGTGCTTTAATGTTTGTATGTATTGTAAAATGATCACCACAATAAATCTAGTTAACATCTCTCACCATAGTCACACATTTTTTTCTGTGATGAGATCTTTTAATATATACACTCTTAGCAACTTACAGCTAGGCATACAGTATTATCAGATGGTATTATTTAAATCTTATTTTATGAACCCTTGAAATCAAAAGTCTGAGAACCACTAATTTAGTAGAAAGAGCACTACTTATGGTGTTAGACTCTGGCCTGAAGTCTGAGATGGCCATCTAATATTTAAGTAACAGATATTTTTACATGATACCCAACTTTCAGGTGGTTTCTATTACATGCAGGAGATGCTTTGAAGCAAAGGAATAAAGGACACAGCCTCCAGAGCCACTTTCTGTGCTGACATCCTGGATCCCCCTCTGCTTAATATGTGACCTTGAGCTGGTTCTGAATCTCTGTGCATATTGTAAAAAAGGAGGATATTAGTAATATATCATGATTATTGAGACTTAATGAGTTAACAAATGTTCTTAAAAGAGTACTGGTACAGAGTAAGTGTATAAAATGCATAAAAAGTGTTTGCTATGATTATTGTTATTAATTTATTTAAATCAGAAAAAATTAGTGTAAATATCATGGCATTTTGGAATGATGGGCTTTGGAATCAGACACATCTGCATTTGAGTCTATTACTTTCTAAATATACGTATTTTCAAGGCTGTATCTAACTTTTCTATTCCCTGTTTTTTCATGTGTAAGAAAGAGGATAGGAACAAAATTTACTTCAAAAAATTATTACAAGGACTAAATAAGGCATGTAAAAGACATAGCTTTAATAAACACATGATACGTGTATATGTGTGTATGTGTACTTGCATGTAATATGTATGTAATCAAGATGTCAGTGGGGGTCTTCTAGCCCCTGAGCTAAAAAGGGGCCTAGAGAGACATTAATTAAATATTCTCTCAGAAGCTCAGGACCTTCCTTACTCGTTAGCAAATCCGGGAATCTTCATTAACTGTCCATGCCAGCTTCAGGCTGCTGTTCAGTATTGGGACCATCTCCACATCTCATGCTGCATTCACCCAAACAGTTCAGTCCCTTCATTAATATCAATTCAAACTTATCACAAGATGGAGCCAGTAACCAGAAAGCAAGACAAGCAGCTTCAAGTGGAGGATTTGCCCACATCCAGCTTAAAAAGCCTCTTCATTCCCACCATGGAATTGTCTGCCTCCTCTTCACCTCGCCTTTTCCTCTAGCTTTACTCCACTTTAAAATTTCCTCTCATCTCTCTCCTCTTCCTTGGGATCAAAATAAAAGGTCTCACCTTATTTTATGGAAAATAATCTGGCCAACTTTTATGGTCTTAGTGAGGTTTGATGCCAAAGCATAGAACTCAAAGTATGTTTCTACATTAATGTCTATTCATTTGTTATCTCATGAAATAAAAATGGATTTATAGATTCTAGCTAAATTTGAAAGGGATATTTAGAATGCTATGACAAAAATATAAAAAATATGTCAGACTTCCAATTAAATTTTCAGGGCTCCAGAGAACACTTAATTATTATTTTTTTTCATCCATTCTGAACATTGAGTCACATAATTGGAACTATTTAAGGAACAGATTTTATTTATTTTATTGAAGTATGGTTAATTCATAATGTTGTGTTAATTTCTACTGTACAGCAAAGTGATTCAGTTATACATATGTATACATACTTTTTCATGTTCTTTTCCATACGGTTTATCTCAGGATATTGAATAGAGTTCCTTGTGCTATACAGTAGGACCTTGTTGTTTATCCATTCTACATATAGTAGTTTGCTTTGGCTAATCTCAAATTCACACTGCATCCCTCCTCCAACCCTCTCTCCCTTGGCAACCACAAGTCTGTTCAAAAACACATTTTAGATCTTTACATTAAAATTTACCATAATTCTATGGATGGGAAATGTTCAGTCAGTAACTATCCTGTGATTGTCTTTATTTTATTTTTGTTTTGTGAACACACATCAGAAATCATCTGAGGCCAATTGTGACCCAAATATGAACATCAGCAAGAACTAAAAATTAGAATTTTGAGGGTGTCTCTGAGTGATGTGACAATAAGCTACATAATAATGAACCATTCTCCCCTCTCCTGCAAGGTCTTGGATGTATAATCACAACTAAAGAGCAATGTGGAAAGAGTGGCTCAGCTGAAATTAAAATATATATTACTGAACCTCAGGTTGGTCATTTGTAAGTGGCGATAACAGCTCTACCTCGCAGGATGGCTATGAGTATTAGAGAAGATAACATAAACAAACCACAAGGTTGTGCAACTGCTCTCATTCCTTTGGGTGTTTCCCTCCCCATTTTCTTCCCATTGGTTTTTAGAGACAGTCATCTTACACGCTGTAATGTCACTTTCCTTCAAATGGTCCTCTGCTCCAGAAAGTAAGTTCAACAAGCTGATATTATTCCATTGCTTTTCTCACATCTACAAAGAAAGTATCTAGTCCAGCCATTACCACCCCTCTGCCCCATAGCCCTACTGTGGCATTTTGATCCTTGACAGTTTGTTGTCCATGGTATGTGGTGCATCTGAGGGCCCCCAATGAACACATCTTTGCAGAAAAACTTTTACTGACCAAATGCAGTAGCTTTGCAATTTTGTTCTCGAATCTGTCCTGTTAGCAAAAGAATTCTGTTTTGCCTAAGAAAAGCAATAGTCTAGCAGAAAAATTTTTGGTTGAATGTTTTTAAGCATCAAATTTGGAAGTGCTCAGTTGATGAGTGAACCTCAGTTCAATAACTCAGTTCAATAACTCAGTTAGTGAACCTCAGTTCAATAACTCAGTTCAATAACAATAACTTTTTAGCAGAAAACTTGGAGGCTTTCAGCAGGGTTGGGGTGACGGTTAGGGTTAGGCTGTGTGCAAAGGCACTACTCCTAGGAGCTAAAGGAAGTTCAGAATGTCTGCTCATTTCTACCTGTACTGTCTTAGGAAAAGGTTGAGTCAGCCTGCGGAATTATTTGAAATCACAGTACAAGTAAATACAAACCAGAAAAGAAGCATCCACTTAAAAAACTCACAGGTATTTACTTGGTCCTGGAAACCAACTCTGTGCATCAAGCCCCTTCAAGGACAGATAGATCTTCCCCTCTCTCTGATTTTGCTTTGTTGGAGACATTCTCTTAACATTACTTTAATGCCCTGGCTTCCAGTAACAGACTTGGATTGATTGTGACTGCGTTTGATCTACAAATTTGCATTTGTTTGGGTCTTAAAGGATGCCAAATCTGACCCAGGACTAGTCTGTCATTTCCTCTGGCAGGGCTTTACAAGTACACCTGTAATTCAGGTGTACAAAAGCAAGGCACAAGTTCTAAGTGTGGTGATTACTTTTAGATACGTAGCCCACCTTGATTTCTTAGAAACACAAATAAACTAGAAAGTAAAAGTGGCAGTGATACTATGCACATTCTTAATTATCTGCATGTTTTATATTTATAATGTCATTTATTAAAATATCTTACATGTGACATGCATACATGGGTATTCCTACCCTCAAGCAATGCTTTCCTTATCTTTTTTTCTTTTCCCGCATTTTATTTTTGAACACATTGCTAGCTTACATGTTTATTTCTAGGGGGACCAAATACTTTTGAATTCTTTCTCAGAGAAAACAAAGGCAAAGCAAATTTATTTTAACTGTATTATATATCTCTTTTATGTCCCCATAAAATGCAGCTGCTAAGATGCTCTTTCATCCCAACACCTGCATTTTATGATTCTTATGATATAATATCTTTTATTTGTGACTCCTTAAAGTGAATTTAAATGCAAACAAAAGAAATGGGATTCATTTAAAATGAAATGCAAGATTGGCAATATGTTTATCTGGACTAATATTTTTAAATACCTATCGACCCAGAAAAGATTCGTATAAGCTCTGAAAGACAAATAAATAAACAATCTTATCTGCCATTTAGTTACCTCTTATTCCTTTCATTATGGATCACAATTGGAAAGTTTTGACCAAATTGCATGTCAATCTCTAAATGGTAGGTGATATTGTAATACTCAGATCTGACTAATCTCTGCTACAAAACCTGACAAAACCATGAAAGTCACAACTTTTGTATAACTCAGGTGCCATAATTAATTACACATTCAAGTTGATAAAAATAAAACGCTTAGCTGAAATTGGTTGCAACACTTCTCATAATTTTCATTGTCAGAATTATAAGTGAAGCTTCATAATGAGTTTTCTTTCCTTTTTTAGTAGCACAGATATAATCGAGAACCAAGGTCTCAAAAGTAGATGCCATGTTTATAGTCTAACTTTGGGACACAGAAGAATGTCAAGGGGAAAATACATGAAAATAGGGGAGTATTTTATCAAACAACAGGTTTGCTGAAAAATATGCTTCTGACTGAATTCCAAGGCTTTAGGGGAAACTATTATTCTTCGACCCACTCTCCCTTTAGGGTAATTCAGAACTGAATAAAGGCACAGAATGGTTGTAACTGGCTAAGAATCAACTTCAAACGTAACGTCTTTACTTTTTTTTTTTTTTTTTTTTCGGTACGCGGGCCTCTCACTGTTGTGGCCTCTCCCGTTGCAGAGCACAGGCTCCAGACACGCAGGCTCAGCGGCCATGGCTCACGGGCCCAGCTGCTCCGCGGCATGTGGGATCTCCCCGGACCGGGGCACGAACCCGTGTCCCCTGCATCGGCAAGCGGACTCTCAACCACTGCGCCACCAGGGAAGCCCACCTTTACTTTTATAATTATAGAAATGAAAGAAGAAGCCATGAAAGGTAACCAAAGGTAATCTATCACTGGACTTTATATGGAAAATCATCCTCTCCTTACACAATTGTGCTTTTAGGGTGGGTTTGTTATTTTCAAAACAGCCTAAGAGGAGAGCTCTCCAAAAATAGAAGCCCTACATTTAAATGAGGATTTCAGTCTTATCTTATAGGCTGTGAACCTTTAAGCAACAGCATTCTATCTCTAAAGCTCAGTGAACCCATCTGCAAAACAGATATGAAAAATAATTCTACCTTATAAGGTCATTTGGTGAAAAAATATCAAAGTCCCTCATGTAACACTGCTTGCTATGCTCTGAAATGACTGGAAAGGTGTAATGACTCCTTCCTTTAGTAGTAAGAATCCAAGCTTATTCCTTGGCAGGTAAGGGGTCTGGGCCATGATGGAAATTTTTTTATTGCTAGCACTCATGGCCTTTCAGTTCCCATGTCAGGCCCCATACGGATACTCAAAATAGCATCTTCTCCTTTAACTTTCCTCCTATGTTCCTTGGCCATCGCTCTCCCCTATGTCTGGCATCATCATATCTTTAGGTAGAATTTCATCTGGAGACCACATCCTCTGCAGTGTAGGCCAACTGTACATAAGTAAGTCTTTGTTTTCTCTCTCTTGCTAAGGTAGTTCACCTCTACTAGCACTACGATGCAAAAGGAGGAAATAAAGGTGTTGTGAAGGATGAAACAAACACCTTAGTTCACTGATGAGGACAGAGCAGAACAAATGCAGGAGGTCAGGCAGATTGCCTGGTTTTAAATCTCTGATTCATCCCTTACAACTGTGTGACCTTAGGCAAGTCACGTAACTCTCTGTCACTCAGTTTCTTCACCTGTAAAATAGGTGATAATTTAGACGTGCTATAGTAATGAGACTATCAGAGGTATTAAATGAGTTAAGATTCATAAAGCATGCACAACAGTATCTATAAGAATTGCTAAATAAAACATGTGAAGATAAGTAACTGTTAGACTATCTTTATTATGCAAGCTGGCTGTTCCTACTTAAATTACCTTGAACTTATGAATTAGGGATTGTATTTCCCTAATTGGTCATTTTAAAATTGACTCGATTGCTGCTAGCTTTATTACAATGAGCATACAAATGGCTGATATGATTCTGTTCCTTTAATATCCTAATTAAAAAGCGAAAAGGCAAAAAGAACAAATAAGCTGTCCTCACACATTTCAGTCATTAGAAGAACCTCTTGGAGTGACAATTTGAAATGAAATTAAGTTGCTCAGCCATTGACTGTAGGAGTATATGTGATCCATTAAGTTCACAGAGACATGTCCAAGACCTCACGCAAGTAGACAAGAGCCACTCACCCCGGGAATGTCTGCTAGGAGGATGATGACCAATGTTGAACTGGGAAGAAATCCACATAGAAATTCAGCAGCCACATAGGAAGAAACTGGCCATTTCAGAGCTGAAGCTTCAGGAAGATACAAAACCTCATAGATGAAACTAATGGAATATCATTTCTGGTTTTTGTTTTCAAGGAAAGTGTTCTGATCCCACCCATTGAAAGCGAAAATAGAACTGGTACTTGCAGGCTTTATTTTTTTGTCTTCCTTTAAACAAAAGCGGAAGTTCAGTTTCAGTTCATTCTTTTTATTTATTTCTAAACAATCTGATTTTAAGGAAAAAGGACGTTTCACTTGTAGAATTCTAGCAGTAGGAGAGCTCCATTTAAATTTGAAAGAATAGTTTAGGACGCATTGAAATACGAAATGGTAAGGCAGATGAACAAAGAACATGGTCCTTGGCCCTAGAGAGGAATCCTTTTGGAATTCCCTTCGGAATTCTGGCACTGCCCAGATGTGTGGCATTTCCCTGTCTGAGCCTCTGTGTGCTTTCTGCAAGATTAGAGCACACTGAGCTGTTGTGCTGATTAGGTGAAGTGTCTCATGCAAAGCTGCCCGTGATTACATCTGACATTTAGTAGGTACTTAAAAATATTTATTTCTTTCCCTTTAATACCATAAAAGGTAGGCTGAATATATGAATAAGTAGTAGGTACGAAGAAAAGCTTAATAATTGCTTGTTAAAATTAACTGTTAATGCTTTGAGTGCATGTATCGATAACTTTAACATTTTCATATGATTGACAGAGGGACAGTTATGTCACCCCTCCCTCCCGCTCTCACATTCTACAGAAATTTTTCTTTAAAAATGTAAAAGATAGAATTTTGGATTGAGTGAACCATGAGATTTCCAACTTTCATTGTTGATATATCTCAGATCTATTAAAGCTTTCTACATTTTATCTCTAGACTTTCATTATTCCATAAACCAAAAGGAGCATTAAGCTATGGTATTTAGATGGAATCATACAACCTTTAGAAATACCCCACTTTTATATTTGCAGATTTAATTAAGGCTGAGTGAATAGAAAAATCTGCTTCAAAACTGCCAACCTATTAAAAAACGAGGAGACGCAGAAAGGGATATATTTGTATACTGTGATCAAATTCATGGAAAACCTGCTGAAGTGGGAGATGTCTAGTGCCTCCCAGGCTGCGGACTGTTCTACTTAACTCTCGGGATGGAAAAACCCACATATCTCAGTAAATGTGTCTCATTGTCCCATTAAATGGTTAAAGATTCATGTATTATTGAAAAGTTTTACCAAAGGTGTCCCTACCTCCTAGTCGCTGTGACTGTTGTTCTGATAATTATTCACAGCTGTCCCTTTCTCACCACTTGACCCCACCCATGGATGGAACCTCAGCCAGGGAGTAACCCTGGGATGTAAAATGTTGGCCCCTTTTTCCCAAATTGGGACAATTCTGGTCCAATTTATAGTCTAGAGCTCTGCATACCCAACCGTATATGTTTGATCAGCTCCCACACTCACGGTTGCATAAAGTCAAACATATGCAATAGTTACATTTGGTCAGGAACATACAGATATGGAAAACAAATGAAAAATGTCATAATAGGCTCATCCCTTTATTCTTGTATTTATGCATTTTCTCACCCACTTGCCCATTCATTCATTCGACTGTTAGTTTATGCAAAATATTACCTAACTGTTGTTTTCTTTGTTTATTCATTTTAAAGTACATGTATTTAATATGCTAGATCCTGAGGGTGCAAAAAGAACTAACACAGAGTCCATCCATTCAAGGACTCCTGGTCTGATGAAGGAAACACACCTATAAGTATGTCAGTGCATTACAGTGTCATGTTTTATAGGAAAAACCATGAGTGACCAAAGAGCAGTATGGTTGGGAGGACAAAATACTATCAGAAAGGCTTTATAAAGGAAGGAATATCTGATGTATTTCTCTGTTGGGGCAGGAGACAGTACAGGTGCTTCTCAGAGAAGAGAAGAAAGGAAGAAATGGACATTCTAGACAGATAACAGATGATGATATCTGTTATTGGGACAGCCAGAGAGCTCAGAACATGGGAAGAAGGGTCAGGGGAGAGATGTCTGGAAGGAAAGCTTCGGGTAGAGGTACCGAGTGCTTTTTCTGAGCTGAGAATTCACAACACACTAAGCCAGCCACGGAAGAGCTTTCATCGTGGGACTGAGACAGGCTGGGACCTGGGACCCTTTGCTGCAGTGCTTGCATCTGGACAAACATCTCCTCAAGCAACAAAATACAAAGAAATTATATGGGACTGAAAATAACTGTGTGCATGTGCAGTTGGGGCAAATTCTGGACAAAAAGTTACAAAAAGACTAAAAAAAAAAAACAACTGCCACTTCTGAAGAGCCTGGAGCAAAAGCAGTGGGTTGGGAGCAAAAGCAGGGCACTGCGCATGCCCCCTGCATTCAGCACCACAAAGGGGTGGGCAGAGCACCTCAGCCACCTCTCTGGCCCAGGCCCTGGACCCACCCCTACCCTCAGCCCATATAAGGAACCCACCTAGGGGAGTGAGCAAGGGAACCTGTTAGTTGTTCTCACTCCCTCCTGTGGCCACAGAGACCCCAATAAAGCCTTGCCTGAATTTCTTGTCTGGCCTCTAGTCAATTTCTATGGTAAGGAGGCCAAGAACCCTGGTCAGTATCAGGAATAGGCAGCCATCCCAGACAGCTCACGTCTGCTCCACTGTGAGAGGGGACTGCAGAGTGAAACAAGGTGGTCACAATGATCAGGGAGGGAGGACCATTTATCCATCAGCTTCTCCTGGGAGAGAGGGAATTAGGGAAGAAAAATTGACAAGATAAGGTCCCCATTTGGGAGTGCGGCTAGGTGTCAAAGGATGAGAAATAATTGAGGTGAAGTAAGAACTGAGGTTCTCTGTGAGGATGACTGGAAGAGGCTTAGTGATCAGGCATCATCTTCACATACTCTTTGAAAACTTCTTAGCTGAAAGAAAGAGATTGCTTAAATTCAAGGCAACATTTTTATATGTAATAAATGAGTTTTCCCCAGGAACACTCTCTATTAGGAGCTTCCTTGCTATTCCAATGAGATGCCAGATACAGTTTGGATGTTTCCCTTCCAGTGATGCACCACCTCCCCAACACATACGCACACACACACACATGTGCACACACACACACACACACAGTCTTAAAGGTTTTGTTTGTTTGTTTGTTTGTTTTCGGTACGCAGGCCTCTCACTGTTGTGGCCTCTCCCGTTGCGGAGCACATACTCCGGACGCGCAGGCTCAGCGGCCATGGCTCACGGGCCCAGCCGCTTCGCAGCATGTGGGATCTTCCCGGACCGGGGCACGAACCCGTGTCCCCTGCATCGGCAGGCGGACTCTCAACCACTGCGCCACCAGGGAAGCCCTTCTTTCTTAATTTTTGACACTTTTAATTGCCTAAAGAAGAGCCAGTTCCCACCTTCTTCATTATTAACAGCATCCTATTCCCTCCCCCAATCTTCAAAGGATGAGTTATGATTGGTCTACTGGGTATTTACTTCCCTTTCCAGATGAAAACACCATAGTTAAGAAAAAGTTTTGGCCCTATCCCTTCCTTATTACTTAGGACTCCATTAATTGTAACTAGTGATCAGGATGAAATGATCAACAAAATCCCAGCAGCTCCAAATGATACATCAGTGAGCTACTAAATCAGCCATGAGACCACCAAACTTTAAATTTCTTGTTACTTAAACAATAAACGTCCTCAGGCTTTAAAAATTTGTTAACTTTGCATTCCATTAATTGCAAACAAAAGCCTTCAAGTAGATACAAATATACTGGGAAGTTTTGAGTGTTAATATTTTAGTTGCTCAATTGAGTGAAAATCTGAAAATGAAAATCTGGTCATCACTGTCTTCTTCATTTCTAAGTTATCAGTTGACCCTTTATCAGTCAATGGAGCCCAGTTCTTTGGGTAACATATTACTCTGTATGGTGGAGCTGTAGTTCATAGATTTGCACTATCATATAATCTGTTTTTAGAGCTAAACAGACTTTAAGCCTCAAAATAAACTTGAAAATTGACACATCATCCATGCTTGATGAAGTGGTTTGGGACATTTGTAAGTATGTTAAATTATCACTTAAAAATATTAGCTCACTATGCCTTAAGACATATTTTAATTGGTTCTCCTTTGCTTTTCCTTAACCAGGTTTGAGGTCCATCCTTACTTTTAAATCAAATATTAACTTTAATCATCCTTACTTAGTAATTATTATGGTCAGGATGCTATGTTATATGCTAGCGATACAGACAAGTATAAGAAACAATCCTTTCTTTTTTTTTTTTTTTTTTTTTTTTTTTTTTTTGGTGGTATGCGGGACTCTCACTGCTGTGGCCTCTCCCGTTGCGGAACACAGGCTCCGGATGCGCAGGCTCGGCGGCCATGGCTCACGGGCCCAGCCGCTCCGCGGCACGTGGGATCCTCCCAGACCGGGGCACGAACCCGCGTCCCCTGCATCAGCAGGCGGACTCTCAACCACTGCGCCACCAGGGAAGCCCAACAATCCTTTCTTTAATTCAATACTTTATTCAACAAATATTCCTTGAACATCTTCTTATGACAAGCCTTGTGCCAGATGCTTGGATAACATGTTGAGTTAGAAGTCAGGGAGTCTATAGAGATTACAGCAAAGGGGACTATTTCTGATAGCTTGGTGGGAATTTGTGGAGGAAGTTCAATAAATGAGGATGCATTTTAGGCAAGAAAAATTGTATCAGCAAAGCCAAAGAACTGCGAATGAGCAGGCCCTGTATTGTAAAATATAAATAGAAGAGTTTGAAAGGTACATGTTGAATTTGGGGAGAACACTTGGGGCAGCAGCTGGAAACCAAACACTGGTTTCCTTCATCTGATTGTGCCATGCAAGTGATGATTGCAGGAGGAATTAAGGTCTGAAGTATCTTTCCAGATGGGCCTTGGCTTGGTGGGAAGACATTCTTAAAAACTAAGAAAGAAATTTCAGAAACATAAATTTATTTCCTCATTATTGATTATAATTTAAGGTGTGTGCAAAGCATCAGCACAGAGTACACAAATAGGAATCAAATGGCCCTCTCTGTTTTTTAGGAGGTGACTGTCTACTGAGGGAACATGGCCCCCAGGTCTGAATAGGACCATAAAGACAAAATTAAAAGAAAGAGCCACAAGTTGAGCAGTCTCTCTCATCAGTGTGGTGGTTTCTGGCAGGAGGGGGTGTCACTACAAAGATTTGTAATGAGTTGTTTGTGGATGATATACAGAGAACTTCAGCAAATTACAGGTGGTGGCTCGAATCCAGTCCACTGCCTGTTTTTGTAGGGCCCTGGGGCTAAGAATAGATTTTACATTCTTAAATGATTTACAAAATAGCACGAGAAGAATAATTTTTCACAGTAGAAAAATTATGTGACGGTCAAATTTCAGTAACACTTAGATTTCTTTGGGACATACTTTTGCTCATTTGTTTATGTTTTATCCGTGGCTGATTTTGCATTAAAATGGTGGAGTTTAGTAATTGTGACAGGCTGTATGGCCTGTGAAGCCAAAAACACTTACCATTGGGCCTTATATAGAAAATATTTACCTATTCCTGATAGAGAATTAATCATCAACTAGCTAGTTCAATCCAGAAGTATCGGGGTGACTGTGTCTAGATGCGGGTGATGGTGGGGGACTGCTTAGACTCAGTGGGACTGAACATTCCATCTGGTCCCACCTCAAGCTCCTTCTCCTCAGTGCTCTGTGCCTCACTCAGACTAAAGCCCAGGCAACTGTGGTCCTCTGGAACTGACTTTCACTATTCAACAACAAAGGTAAAGTCTTACCTATCTGTTAAAAGAGAGAGGCGTTAGCAAACGATGCGACCAATAAGGGATTAATTTCCAAAACATACAAATAGCTCATACAGCTCAATATAAAAAGAACAAAACAAAACAAAACAACCCAATCAAAAAACAGGCAGAAGACCTAGATAGACATTTTTCCAAAGAAGACATCCAGATGGCCATCAGGTTCATGAAAAGATCTCAACATTGTTAATTGTTAGAGAAATGCAAGTCAAAACTACAATGAGGTATCACCTCACACCAGAATGGCCATCATCAAAAAGTCTACAAATAATAAATTTTGGAGAGGGTGTGGAGAAAAGGGAAACACTCCTACTCTGTTGGTGGAAATATAAATAGGTACAGCCACTATAGAAAACAATATGGAGGTTCCTTAGAAAACTAAAAAGAGAAATACCATATGATCCAGCAATCTTACTCCTGGGCATATATCCAGAGAAAACTCTAATTTGAAACGGTACATGCACCCCTATATTCAAGGCAGCACTATTCACAATAGCCAAGACATGGAAACAACCCTAATGTCCATTGACAGAAGAATGAATAAGAAACTGTGGTATATATATATATATATATATATATATATATATATATATATATACATACATATACACACAATGGAATATTACTCAGCCATAGAAAAGAATAATATAATGCCATTTGCAGCTACATGGATGGCCCTAGCTAAGCAAAGTAAGTCAGACAGAGAAACATAAATATAACGTGATATCTCTTATATGTGTAATACAAAAAAAATGATACAAATGAACTTACAAAACAGATACAGACTCACCGACGTAGAAAACAAACTTCTGGTTACCCAAGGGGAAAGAAGGGGAGGGATAAATTTGGAATTTGGGATTAACAGATACACACTACTCTATATAAAATAGATAAACAAGGACCTACTGCACAGCACAGGGATATAGTCAATATTTTGTAATAGCCTATAATGGAAAAGAATATGAATCACTGCTGGACATCTGAAACATCATAAATCAATTATACTTCAATAAGAACATAAAGATTAAAAAAAGAGGGAAGCTTTAGAATCAGTGTATTACAAGTTGAAGGAAAGAGGTGTTTTGCTTTAGGTCTCCCCTGTGTGCACAGTTCTTTTGTCCCCAATGTGCTTATATAAGCTGAGTGACAATGGGGACCTGATGGAGATGAATACATAAAATCCCACCATTTTCTTCTAGAAACACATCCAAGCTTCATGTCCTGTTTCTGAATTCAGCTGCTTACCATTCTAAACTCTTTCTTTTCTCTGGATAATTTCTCCTTGAATTCTGACCCTCTTTACAAGTGTTCTACTGTCCTTTACTCCATTTCACTCACACGTCGGGAGCTCTTACTATATACATAGCTTGGGCTGCCTTCCCAGGAGATTACTGAGGCTCAAGTCACTGACCAAGTAAACACAAATATAGGGAAGGTGAATCTTCTAAATTCATCCCAGATGAAATAGGTAAGTTTGTTTTCCAGATGATGAACATTAAAAAAAAAAAAAAAGTCAAAGACTGCATTTCTTTTAAAAAACAAAAATAAAAAAATCATTCTATTCAAAATGGAAGAAAATTAAATGTGGATTCTATAGGAAAGCACAAAAGAACATGTTTCATGAGCATACATTTCCATTTCCTCCAATAAGGGTCAAAGTGATCTATGGTCAATCTAGCCCTTTCAGTAGGAGTTTATATTTGCAAAGACACTTGATAATAATAACCCTTTTTTAAAAGACACAATTCCACTAAGCATATTTTAGTAAAGTACTGGCTGAACTAATATTGCTTGGCACCAATAATAAATTACACAAATTCCTGACCTTCATTATTCTGATTTTGTATTAAACGTCATCCTGTTAGATGAGGTATGGGTGAATGGTGCAAGATGGTGGATAATGTGGATGGTTGTCTGCTAAGAGAGTCTGTTAAGAAACATCTTAACTCTTTTTTTATGATTTATATTATAATTACTTTTTAAAAAATGATTTTATCAAAGTATAGCTGATTTTCAATGTTGTGTTAATTTCTGCTATACAGCAAAGTGATTCAGTTATGCATGTGTGTGTGTATATATATATATACATTTAAAAAAAATCTTTTCATTATAGTTTATCACAGGATATTAAAAAAACAGTTCCCTGTGCTATACAGTTGGACCTTGTTGTTTATCCATTGCATATAAAATAGTTTGCATCTGCTAACCCCAAACTCCCAATCCATTCCTCCCCGACCCCCTCTCCCACTTGACAACCACAAGCCTGTTCTCTGTCTGTGAGTCTGTTTCTGTTTCATAGATAAATTTACTTGTGCTATATTTTAGATTCCACATATAAGTGATATCATGTGGTATTTGTCTTTCTCTATCTGACTTACTTCACTTAGTATGATAATCTCTAGGTCCATCCATGTTACTGCAAATGACATTATTTCATTCTTTTTATGGCTGAGTAGTATTCCATTGTATACTTTTACCACACCTTCTTTATCCATTCCTCTGTTGATGGACATTTTGGTTGTTTCCATGTCTTGGCTATTGTGAAGAGTGCTGCTATGAACATGTATCTTTTTGAATTACAGTTTTGTCCAGATATATACCCAGGAGTGGGATTGCTGGATCATATGGCAACTCTAGTTTTAGTTTTAGAAGGAAACTCCATACTGTTTTCCATAGTGCTGCACCAATTTGCATTCCCACCAAGAGTGTAGGAGGGCTCCTTTTCTCCACACCCTCTCCATCATTCGTGATTTGTAGACTTTTTAATTATGGCCATTCTGACCAGTGTGAGGTGATATCTCATTGTAGTTTTGATTTGCATTTCTCTAATAACTATCGATGTTGTGGAAATTGCTTTGGAAATTATGTCTTCCCATTGCTTAAAAAGTCCATAACGAAGGCAATTTTAATTTCATCATCCTGCCCATTTGTTCTTATTTAGATTCTATATATTCCAGAATGAGGATTTACTTTCATTCCACTGTGTCTACTCTCTCTCTCTCTCGTTACCCACTATTACATTTCAAATCAATGTGAGGCTTTTACTATCTGAAACATCGGCCCCCTGAGGACTTATCACTGTGAAGGGAAAATGTTCTTACAGTAGTTGGAACTGCACAAGGCCTTTGCTGCACTGTTAGAACTGAAGGAAAGGGTTTTTTTAAGTATGTGTCCCTTTCAAGCAATGTCTTTAGAGTAAGAGATGAAAGGAAGTGGACACCTGCCTCTCACTCTCCCTGGTGAAGCAAACTTGTAAAAGATCTGGGATCATTCTAGCAAAATGAGGTTTCTTGGGGACCACAGAAATGCTATCAACAGTGCCAGTTTCGGGACTTTAATAGACATTGTCTCTTTTCACATTTAATCCACTCAATGAAGAAGGCATTGTTAACCAGGTTTTGTTTATGTCATGTTCAGAGATCTAGGTGACTTGCCTAGAATCATATAGCTTTTCAAAGTCTGAGGCAAGAGTTTGTCTGATCCCAAAGTCAATTTTTCCCACACAGCCCCTAAGTCTTTCCTGTTATTTGAGCAAAGATGAGCAGTGCATGGTTAGGCCCTCTGTAAAAACTTCACTTTCAGCACTTAGTTTATCTTACAACAAACCCAGAATAGAAGTGCTGAAGGTCTGTGGACCTCCCACACAGCAAGCCAAGGGCAGGTCACATCAGGGCTGCCCTACATCTTGCTGTCTACAGAGTACACATTTCAGTAGAGCTAAAACTCATCATATCTGATGCACTGCCAATTTACCTACTTCTTAGCACTTTCCAATCTCTGATTTTATTTTAGGTTCACACCTATCCTTCTGCAGGGTTGTGGTAGATGTGATTTTTTTTTTTAATTTTCCTGATGAGGAAACTAAAGGTTGTAAAGTTATTTAGTTTACCCCATGTAATCTAGCCTCTTAAATCTATCCCTCCTCATTATCAAATCCAGACTCCTTCCACCACTCAGGAAAGTTCTCTAAATCACTAAATTGTCAGTGATGGGGATGGCAAATCAGCCAGGAGATGCCAGAGAAATGAGTTTATGGAAAGAAGGGCAAATCCCACAGTCATCTGTGTCCACTTCAGACCTACAAGTATTCAAGGAGCTTCTGCCATGTTTTGCCCTGTAACAGGTTCTTAAAAGGCAGTGGAGATTAACACCTGATCTCTGTCCTTCAGGAATATAGAATGAGAAGAATAAAACCACCCTACAGAACTGCTGTGGAGTTTGAGTAAGATAATGTATGTTAAATTCCTGGGTCAGCCTATGGCTTATTGAACCTAGCAAGCTTTAGGTTCCAGTTCCTCTTGGGAATACATGCTAGTGCATCTTCTCTATCTATGATCTGATAGGTGACTCCATTCTTTTTTTTAACTCTTTATTGAATTCGTTACAATATTGCTTCTGTTTTATGTTTTGGTTTGTTGGCTACAAGGCATGTGGGATCTTAGCTCCCTGACTAGGGATCAAACCCACATCCCCTGAATTGGAAGGCAAAGTCTTAACCACTGGACCGCCAGGGAAGTTCCAGGTGACTCCTTTTGAATTTATGATCACTGGTATGATCTTTGATCCTTTGTTTATAAGCTGCCTAGTCACTTGCTCACCAGCCTTCCCTGGAGGATGGAACCTCAGTCCCCAGCTTCTGTTCACAGCCTCCTCCTTAAACTTCAACAGTTCATCTCTATCAAAGTCCCAGCTAAAGATAGCCAGATGGTCAAATTAGACTTATTAAAGAGGTTTTATTTATAAAGGATCAATTTACAAAGATATAGGCAGAATGTGGATAAACCACACACACACACACACACACACACACACACACACAAAGTCAAGTAGCTCAAGGTCATACACAGCAGAGAAGGAATAATTACTGAGACCTTGAAAGAAAGCTGGGTAGATCAACCTTCCTTTATAGAAACCGTGATGATAGACATGATCAGGCCAAAACAACCAAAAGAGTTAGAAGTCAGAGGAATAAATACCTTGATCTCATTTTCCTTCCTTCTCTGATCTCCTACTGGGTTCCTGAAGGTTGAGTCCACAGAAACACCTTGATACCATCTACAAAAATATGCCTTCTTTGTCAGAGAACAAGGAGAGGAAGGATGATCTGGATGGAGAGGAAACTGGGAGATATCTGGCATCATTCTATTTCTTTTCACACTCGCATCTTGTTTGACCACCTCTCCAGTCACAGATGCAGGGACTTCAGCCTCCTTTTCACTCCTTGAAGATGAAGATTGATTTTGTTATGTAGATTCTGTCCCTTAACTGCACTATTTGTATCTGCTTTTATCCTCAAAAAGACAGCCTGTCTTCAGCCAGTCTTACTCATGCTCTGGACCATTTCAGCCTTTTCCTATAGCCTATAGTCCTGATCCATACACACCCATGTCAGCAAAGATTAAGCCCCTCCCTTTCTGAGAATCTTACATATTTACCTCTGCCTTTAATATATGCAAGTTTTCCCTGAGCCTGACTTTTAGGTGTTAGCTGAGATAACTATCAGCTTTGTGGATGAATATAAATATAAATCTGATCTCAAATAATTTTTACTCTGAAAAGGAGGATAGTACAGCCATGAGCTGTGTAATTATTAACAATGCTAAAAATAGATGACATTTATCGTTTATTTGGAGCATATGAGACATATTATGTCTAAATTATCTAAACAACAGTGCCATGTAGTTGGGAGTATTTCCATTTTCTAGAAGAGGAAACAGGACCCTGATGAATTTGAACAATTCACCCAACACTACACCAGTGAATGGCAAAAGTAGGATTTGAATGCATCACTCTCTGAGGCCAATGTTCTTCCCCTGCTACCAGATCATTACAATCCAATTCAGAGTGTAATAAAATGGCACATAAAGGCAAATATGTTTTGTGATAAAGAGTAGAAAATGGCATTGAGTTTCAGAAGTGTTATGAACTGATTGTTTGTGTCCTCTTACTAAATTCATATGTTGAAGCTCTACTCTGGAATGTGATGGCATTTGGAGATGGGGATTTTGTAGGTAATTAGGGTTGGAGGAGGTTATGAGGGCAGGACCCTGATCTATGGGGAATTAGTGACCTTACATGAAGAGACACCAGAAAATTTGCTCTCTCTTTCTCTCTGCCATGTGAGGAGACAGTGAGAAGGCAGCTGTCTACACCCCAGGAAGAGAGCTGTCACCAGAACCTGACCTTGCTGACACTTTGGTCTTAGACTTCCCAGTCTCCAGAACCGTGAAAAGGAAAATTTCTGTTGTGTAAGCCACCTTGTCTATGGTATTTTGTTATGGCAGTCAGAGCTAACTGAGATACATTTTGGTACAGAGAAGTGGGGGCACTGCTGTAATAAATGCTTTTGCATTTGAATATGTATATTTGTATACTGAATATGTGGAAGCAGCTTTGGAAGTGGTAATGGGTGGATGCTGAAAGAGTTTTGGGGTGCATGCTAGAAATATAGACATTAAGAGTGATGAGGATCTGATGGAACAATGTCCTAGTGTTTTTTGGAAGGCAGAACTTGTGAACAATGATATTGGATATTTAGCGGAGGAGAGTCCCAAGCAAAGTGTGTTGAAGGAGCAGCTTTGACCCTCCTGACTGCTTATAGCAAAATGCCAAAGGAGACAGATGAAGAAAAAAAAATGTTCAGTAAAAGAGGAACAGAACTTGAAGATTTGGGAAATTCTCAGCCTATCTGAACAGTAAAAAATAAAAAGTCTTGTGGGGAAAAGAACACTAAAGGTTGCCTAAACAATCATTTGATAAAGAGATTATGAACTCAATTATTCATTTCAACAGAAGCAAAGAGTAGAGACGAGATCACAGCAGCAAAGACATGCCAGCTTGAAATAAAAGGGACAGGGAAAGTGGGAAGGAATGAAGACAGATGGACTTCTTGGGATTTATTGGATAAGACTATAGAGCTATTTGGCGGTGAACTATCCTTCAAGAAAAATACAGAAGGAACCCAAAGGCAGTTCAGGCTTCCTCCACCCTGATTTCAGAGGGTGAGACTGTTGAAGAACAGAGTACCATGGGTGGGACTCAAAGTATGGGCTTCATCAATATCTGAAACAAGTTACTGCAGAAAAGGTCACTGGGTAGGAGAGAGAGCCAAAGCACTCTTCATGGTCCTAAATTTCTACTGCCTAAGACACACCATCTCACTGGTTCCTTTGAAGCTCAACTTTAGTTAGCTATTTGTCTTTGGATAAAAGCACTATGCTGGCCTTTCTTTTTTAGTCTAACCCTACTTTTAAAAACTATATGTTAGAACATTATAAAAAACTTTACCATTCACCTATTTTCATTTTCGCATGGTGTGCTGGACTAGGAGAGACTCTCTTGGCCTGAATTCTCTGGTTGGCAAGTAAAGATGGTTTGAGACCATTAAAGCCAACTGATTTTGATTGATTCATTCATCTGATGTGAAGTTAACAACGGATTACTCTGTGCCACTCCTTGGTCATGCAACGGTGAACAAGACTGAGAAGACCACACCCACAAGGAGTCTGCATCATAGAGAAAATGAACAAGTACACAGACCAGTAAGCTAGGTAATTTCACAGAGTGAAATGCATATGAAAGGAGGTAAAGTAGGATTGTGGAGAAATAACAACAACCCATGTTGGAGGAGGAAGAGATTGGTGAACGTTGCCTTGGGAAGGTCTCTTTGGGAGACCAGCGAGAAGACAGTCAATCAAAATCCATGACAACAGCAAGTACAACGGTCCTGGAGGAGGAAGGCTCTCTCCATAGGTGAGCACAGAGGAGATGAGGCTTCAGTGGGATGAGCATCAGGAAAGGCACAGTGAAATGGAGCCAGAAAGGAGTATGGGCTCATTTAGAAAAACCAGTAAGAAAATATGAAACTAAAGGGAAATACCTTTTCCTTATTCTTCAAGGCCACCCAGTACAGGAATCCCAGATCCCAGTCAGTCTGTTCCTATTGCTTCTTCTGCACACACTCTGAAAGTGACCCTGAGCTGAAAGAGATTATAACAAGAGCTGTCTGCAACTTAAAGCCCTGGGGTTGCTTCTCTATCCTGGTCTATCCTACATGCAACATGGTCTTTCAATCTCATTGGAAAGCAGTCCTTTAATCAACCTGCCATTCAGTTGGGTTTCTCTGTGCCTTTGCTAATTGTGTCCTAGGTATGAAATAATTTCATCATTATATCACACACAACATTCTGCTTATCCCCCAGCTGAAATGCCAGTTCTCTTGTAAAATATACCCCAATATCTACAATTAGATTGAGTTTCTAAGTCTCCACATTATCACTTCATATCCATTTGATTAGTACCACTATACTTATTTTATTCTTCTTGTTATTACATTTATGTGTCATTTTCTTTGTTCCATCTTGGTTGTGGAAGCCAGGAGTCCTGAGACTTCATGGCTCCTAACATCGTTTTCTCATTTGATTCAAAAAGCATCTCTTGAACCTTTCAGATGGCAGGAATACCTTTTAGAAAGCTTGACAAACTACTGCATTTTGCAGATTTGTTTTCCAACCCTCTACTCATCTGAGAAAACTGAGCACAGATCCTGTGTTTTATTCATATTTAAACCCATAAGGCTGAACTGAATTCCTTACACCATGTAAATGCTCAATAAATAATGAATGAATGGATAAATGAATAGAGCTCAGAAGTGTAACAAAATTTTATTGACTGAATTCAGTTTAAAAATTCAGTTAAAGTCAAGAAGCATTTTTGAATACTCAGTTTGCATAAAAGAAATTTACTAGGTATAGAAAGCTAAAAATAATTAATTAGCATTCTCTTACTTTCTGAAATAGGTTATTGTGGAAAACTGTAGATCCTTCTTGAAAAGCTCTTAAAAATAAAACTACTATTAGGTTTTGATTCTACCAATAAAATGAGATTTAGCTTGAATATAGAAAAGTATTGCCTAGATCTCAATTTTTACATCAATATTTTTGATAAAATTAAAGTCAACAGTGCTAAAATATTTATTATTTTATATTTATATCATATATAAATATATACTACACATTTTCTGTTTTTAAACAGTTGCTCAAAACTTTAATAAAATATATTCCTTACATTGACATTATTATGAAACTTGTATTATATATTTGTATTATTATAATTTGTATTTTTGTTCAATGAAATTACTTTATAAACAAAGTATGTTAAATATTGGTATTTATGATATCAACAAATTACTGGGTGATTTAATTATATAAAAATGCAATTACTTCAGCCCATGAGTAAAAGGTTGCTAGTGACTTGTTACACTTAGAAATCATTTTCAGTTTGAAATGATATATCAGAATTGGAGAATATAGATAAGTGTTGAAGACAAGTGAAGAAGGAAAGTGGCACCTGACAATACCAGCTGTGATGCATATGCCCAACTAGAGCAATATTACAGCAGACGAAAGTAGGTGCATATGTATCATTACCATGAAATATGGTAGAGGGATTGAATATATGTCTTTGCTTGCCTCAGCATTATTCTTTATACAATAACTACTGTTCTCCCCTCTCTACCTCCCTGTTTTAAATCATGGAAAATGGGTATTTCTGATGTTTTCCTAAAGGACAGAATGTGAGTTTGCTTCACAATCCCATTTGTCCTCAAGGCATTCCACTTTCATCCTTTCAGCCACCTTCCTCTTGCAAAGTCTTTCATGGAAGAAGTAGGAGAGGCAAGATTGGACCCTCAGATAAAAGAAATGGATATTAGATGTGGAAAGTGATGCCTCTTCTTTGGCAGAGGTAATGCCAGCATTAAATTATCTCCTCTCCTCCTGCATCCTGTATTTTCCCGACGATTGACAGACAGACATCTATGAACGTGCTTCTATTCTTTAAGATATCTGGCTTATAACATACAATAAAATATATGTTTATGTTTTCCCCCCATAAGATGAAAATGTTGTCTTTGCCTTCTTTTACAGAAAACACATTTCAAACTCAATAGAAAAGACTTCTCCAGATCCTCTAATAGCTCAAAAAAGCAATATAGAAACACTTGTCCATTTATAATAAAATACAGTTTATTTAAAGGGGTATGAATCATATTTTCGTACCAAATAGAAAGAGATGTGACAGTTTGAGATGGATTCCTCAAAGCTGATACTAAGGAAATTTCTGTAAAAAGAAATATGTTTCCGTAATCACTTCTTTTATAATACCAGAGATATGCTTGCACAGTAAAAGTGTTACCATTAACAAAATTGAAATTTAACCAGAGGTGGAGTGGGAGCTTGCACTTGACATGGGGAGTATTGTGATAATGCTGAATTTCATTGCATTTTTAATTAATTTTTATTGGAGTATAGTTGCTTTACAATGTTGCATTAGTTTCTACTGTACAGCAGAGTGAATCAGCCATACATATACATATATTCCCTCCCTTTTGTCATTGTACTTTTTTTAATTTTGCAAACCTCTCTTCTCTCCTATCATCTTTCCCAATAAAATTTGCAAATAAAGAATTTCATTCCCTTCTCCATCACTCCCTTGTAAGACTTCCAGTACTATACCCACAACTCCCAGAACTTTACCTACCTGGAGAGTAATCACTAAAAGCAAATTTAAAATAAATAATGAAAACCCTAATGAAAGCAAATTTTACCTTTCAGTTTCCAACTAGCTCTATATAACATGTCAGAACTTTGATCTACCAAATAATTAAGGTAATATTTTTTAAACAGGAATACAATCACAGATTTGACCACCAAGAATCCATGATATTAGGTCTTAGTCAGAACTGGGGAGTGGGGGGAACAGTGTAGCTGGATTTTAGCACCTTAACTTGCCCTTGAGTTTCTGAGTGACCTTGAGTAAGTCATTGAAATTCTGTGCCAATTTCTTTAAACCTGAAATGAAAGGCTTGTGATAGATATATAACATTTTTTTCCAGATATACAATTATAGATTCAAAGTGAGTGTTGAAGCTGGAAAAATAATCTAAGAATTTTGCTAACCTGATTAAAGTTATCACCAAAAAACCTGATGATATCAGACTGCCAGCAACGTCTACTTTGAAAATATCCCAGTAGAATGGTAGAGCATTCGTGGGTGTTGAGAGTATAACATTATTTGGATGAAGAACCTTTCATGGACACAGCTGAGGTAAAGGGTCACTTTTGCAGAACACATCATTTAAATTATTTTCCATTCCTACATCAAAATTACACACTAAAAAAATTTCCAACAAATCAAAAAAATTGAGCAGAAAGGAGGTAATTGTGAGAATTCCTGATATTTCTTTTGACTTGCACACATGTATTACTGTGCTAAGCTTATGACTGAATAGTTTGCAAGTTACCTTTTTTTGTTAAATGGCTTGAATATCTTTGTAAAACAGCAACAATCCCACCTCTGCCTGAATTTTTTTAGGTGCTTCCACTTCTTAAAATATGACAAAAATGAATATATCTATAAAACAGAAACAGACTCACAGAAACAGAGAACAGACTTGCGGTTGTAAAGGGGGAGGATCCTACTGTATAGCACAGGGAACTATATTCAATATCCTGTGATAAACCATAAGATATGGATGAAAAAGAATGTATAAATATACATATATATATATATATATATATATGTATAACCGAATCACCTTGCTGTGTGGCAGAAATTAACCCAATATTGTAAATCAACTATACCTTAATGTTTTTTTTTTTTTTAAAGAAGAGTTTAGAAAGCCAAAAAAACCCCCAAAAAACACATATAGTTTCAAACTACAGACTTCAGTTGTGTGACCAGGTAACTGCTCAGGCCAAATATTATAAAACATATCTATATAGTTAGTAATTGTTTAAATGCTAATATTTATCAGTTGAATTCCAAAAAAATGTTTTGAAGAAATCAGACCCCTATTTCTTTTTTCTTCTACAAAGTCAACAAAAATGTGTCACAGTTAACGGATCATTTGGATCAAGAGCCTGGGAGAGTTTAAACAAAGGAATGAAAGTAAGAGTAACTTGCCTGCTGTCTTTTCATTTTGCTATATTAAAGTGATCACTGGAACTATCACCATTCTAAGGCAACAGCTGATTTTAAAACTTAATATTATATCTACTTTTCAGCCCCACAATGCCTAAAGTTACCCTGAGCTCCAGTAATCATCCCTTTAATTCCTGATGATTGATTTTCTAATCCCAGAGTAGTGGAAATTGGGGATTAGAGTGATGACAGTAAAAATCAGACATGGTGCCTCAGGCATTTGACGAAGCAATGGAAAATTATAATTTATTTGAACTTTTGTATTTATGTCTTTATGAAATTTGAGTAGTGGCTAAAAGCAGATCAGATTAGAAAAAAAATCCTCTATTTCTTAAGAAAAGAAAATGCTTGTAGATTGTCCAGTTGTTATGAGAGAAGAAACACAGAGGCACAGATAAAAATATTCATTAATCAGTTTGACTGTGAGATCCTTTTGATGACATAGGTTACACAAGAGCAGGAGAGTCATCTTGAGAGAAAAAAACATGGTCTAGAAGGATTGAAGAACCCAATACAATGTTAAAATGAGACTGCAGCTGAGCACAGCCTTCCTGGAGGAAATAAGCCTGCCCAAGGCAGAGAGTAAACAGAGGTTTTTTATAGTCACCCGATATACCATTTAGTTTTAACAAATATTCCCACCAAGCTTTGTGTTTTTTTGTTTTTATTTTTTGTGTTTTTTTTTTTTGTTTTTTGCGGTACGCAGACCTCTCACTGTTGTGGCCTCTCCCGTTGCGGAGCACAGGCTCCGGATGCGCAGGCTCAGCGACCATGGCTCACAGCCCCAGCCCTCCGCAGCATGTGGGATCTTCCCGGACTGGGGCATGAATCCATGTCCCCTGCATCGGCAGGTGGACTCTCAACCACTGCGCCACCAGGGAAGCCCCAACACCAAGTCTGTTGAATTAAGTTTCTTTTAATTATTCTCACCTATTTGTGTTATTCAGTTTTGTTCAATCAAAAAGTGTGAAATAAGAAAACATTAAATAAGACATAAAAATAAACATAAGCAATGCTGCATCTATCCATTCTAATGATTATATGAAGCTGAAAATGCAATTAATCTGTGTACCCCATTTTATTGCCAAGAAATATAAAGACAAGTCTTTTCATTTAAGAACTAAATGTCTTGGAGACTCAGAACCACTCTTTGCAAGGATGTTTTTCTTCCCTCCTGGAAGTCTTTGCTGTGATATAGAATCACCCTTGGGATGCCTATCAAAGGACTCAGCCCTGGTCAGTGTACCTGGATAATGGGAAGAAGTCTACTTTGACCCCGCAGCCAAGCTTTGTCAATTGCATTTGCTCTCTCTGTCACAAGGTGTCAGTAGTGAAAAACAGGTGATCCAGCCATGATGGATCCTGGTCACCATGTATGTGGCCAAGAAGCTCTTTACACTGCAGATGTAACCAGGGCAGCCTGAGTACCCCCTGTTATGCGCACTGGGGATGTGTTAACATGTTGGTACCCTGATTCAAGAAAAGTGCTCTGCAGGGGAGATTGGTTCAAGATGGCAGAGTAGGAGGTCATGCACTCTCTCCCTCTTGTGAGAGTACTGGAATCACAACTAACTGCTGCAATCAACAGGAAGACACTGGAACTCACCAAAATATATACCCCATATCCAAAGACAAAGGAAAAGCCACAGTGAGATGGTAGGAGGGGTGCAATCACAATAAAATCAACTACCATAACAGTTGGGTGGGTGACTCACAAACTGGAGAACACTTATATCACAGAAGTCCACCCACTGGAGTGAAGTTTCTGAGCCCCATATTAGGCCTCCCAACCTGGGGGTCCAGCAACAGGAGGAGGAATTCCTAGAGAATCAGACTATGAAGGCTACCAGGATTTGATTGCAGAACTTTGACAGGACTGGGGGAAAAGGAGACTCCACACTTGGAGAGCACACATAAAGTAGTGTGCAAATCGGAACCCAGGGGAAGGAGCAGTGACCCCATAGGAGACAGAACCAGACCTACCTGCTAGTGTTGGAGGGTCTGCTGCAGAGGCGGGTGGTGGCTGTGGCTCACCATGGGGACAAAGACACTGACAGCAGAAGTTCTGGGAAGTACTCCTTAGTGTGAGCCCCCCCAGAGTCCACCATTATCCCCACCAAAGAGCCAGGTAGGCACCAGTGCTGTGTTGCCTCAGGTTAAACAACCAGCAGGGAGGAAACTCAGCCCCAACCATCAGCAGACAAGAGCATTAAAGTTTTACTGAGCTCTGCCGACCAGAGCAACACCCAGCTCTACCCACTACCAGTCCTTCCCATCAGGAAACCTGCACAAACCTCTTAGATAGCCTCATCCACCAGAGGGCAGACAGCAGAAGCAAGAAGAACTACAGTCCTGCAGCCTGTGGAACAAAAACCACATTCATAGAAAAACAGACAAAATGAAAAGGCAGAGGACTATGTATCAGATGAAGGAACAAGATAAAACCCTAGAAAAACAACTAAATGAAGTGGAGATAGACAATTTTCCAGGAAAAGAATTCAGAATAATGAGACTGAAGATGATCCAGGACCTCAGAAAAAGAATGGACGCAAAGATCAAGAAGATGTAAGAAATGCTTAACAAAGACCTAGCAGAATTAAAGAACAAACAAACAGAGATGAACAATACAATAACTGAAATGAAAAATATACTAGAAGGAATCGATACCAGAATAACTGAGGCAGAACAGATAAGTGACCTGGAAGACAGAATGATGGAATTCAATGCCATGGAACAGAACAAAGAAAAAAGATTGAAAAGAAATGAAGACACCCTAAAATACCTCTGGGACAATTTTAAACACATAAATATTCACATTATAGGGGTCCCAAAGGAAAAGAGAAAGAGAAATGACTGGAGAAAATATTTGAAGGGACTACAGACAAGAACTTCCCTAAAATGGGAATGGAAATAGTCACCCAAGTCCAGGAGGTGTAGAGAGTCTCAGGCACAATAAAGCCGAAGAGAAACACATTGAGACACATATTGATCAAACTGACAAAAATTAAAGATGAAGAAAAGTTATTTAAAGCAGCAAGGGAAAAATGACAAATAATATACATGGGAACTCCCATAAGGTTAAAAGCTGATTTCTCAGCAGAAACTCTACAAGCTGGAAGGGAGTGGCACATATATTTAAAGTGATGAAAGGGAAAAACCTACAACCAAGAGTGCTCTACCCGGCAAGGGTATCATTCAGATTCGAAGGAAAAATCAAAAGCTTTACAGACAAGCAAAAGCTAAGAGATTCAGCACCACCAAACCAGCTCTACAACAAGTGCTAAAGGAACTTCTCTAAGTGGGAAACACAAGAGAAGAAAAGGACCTACAAAAACAAACCCATAACAAGTAAGAAAATGGTAATAGGAACATGCATATCGATAATTACCTTAAATGTAAATGGATTGAATGCTCCAACCAAAAGACACAGGCTCACTGAATGGATACAAAAACAAGACCCATATATATGCTGTCTACAAGAGACCCACTTCAGACCTAGGGACACATACAGACTGAAAGTGAGGAGATGGAAAAAGATATTCCATGCAAATGGAAATCAAAAGAAAGCTGGAGTAGCAATACTCATATCAGATAAAATAGACTTTAAAATAAAGAATGTTACAAGAGACAAGGAAGGACACTACATAATGATCAAGTGAACAATCCAAGAAGAAGATATAACAATTATATGTTTACGTATATATATGCACCAAACATAGGAACACCACAATACATAAGGCAAATGCTAACAGCTTTAAAAGAGGAAATCTACAGTAACACAGTAAAATGGGGTGCTTTAAAACCTCACTTACACAAATGGACAGATCATCCAGACAGAAAATTAATAAGGAAACACGAGCTTTAAATGATACAATAGACCAGATAGATTTAATTGATATTTATAGGACACTCCTTCAGAAAACAGCAGATTACACTTTCTTCTCAAGTGCACACAGAATATTTTCCAGGATAGATCACATTTTGGGTCACAAATCAAGGCTTGGTAAATTTAAGAAAATTGAAATCACATCAAGCATCTTTTCTGACCACAACACTATGATATTAGAAATCAATAACGGAAAAAATCCATAAAAAACACAAACATATGGAGATTAGATAATATGTTACTAAATAACAAAGAGATCACTGAAGAAATCAAAGAGGAAATCAAAAAATACTTAGAGACAAATGACAATGAAACACAATGATCTAATACCTATGGGATGCAGCAAAAGCTGTTCTAAGAGGGTAGTTTATACCAATACAGTCCTACCTCAATAAACACGAAAAATCTCAAATAAAAAATCTAACCTTACACCTAAAGGAACTAGAGAAAGAAGAACAAACAAAACCCAAAGTTAGTAGAAGGACAAAAAATCATAAAGATCAGAGCAGAAATAAATGAAATAGAAACAAAGAAAACAATAGCAAAGATCAATAAAACTAAAGGCTGGTTCTTTGAGAAAGAAATCAAAATAAATAAATCTTTAGCCAGACTCATCAAGACAAACTGGGAGAGACTCAAATCAATAAAATTAGAAATGAAAAAGGAGAAGTAACAATGGACACGGCAGAATACATAGCATCATAAGAGTCTACTACAAGCAGCTCTATGCCAATAAAATGGACAACCTGTAAGAAATGGACAAATTCTTAGAAAGGTATAACCTTCCAAGACTGAACCAGGAAGAAATAGAAACTCTGAACAGACCTATCACAAGTAGTGAAATTGAAACTGTGATTAAAAGTCTTCCACCAAACAAAAGTTCAGTACCGGATGGCTTCGCAAGTGAATTCTATCAAACATTTAGAGAAGAGCAAACACCCATCCTTCTCAAACTTTTCCAAATAATTGCAGAGGAAGGAACACTTTCCAACTCATTCTAAAAGGCCACCATCACCCTGATACCAAACCCAGACAGAGATACTACAAAAAAAGAAAATTACAGACCAATATCACTGATGAATATAGATACAAAATTCCTCAACAAAACACTAGCAAACAGAATCCAACAACACATTAAAAGGACCATACACCATGATCAAGTTGGATTCATCCCAGGGATGCAAGGATTCTTCAATATATGCAAATCAATCAATGTGATATACCATATTAACAAACTGAAGAATAAAAACCATATGATAATTTCTATAGATGCAGAAAAAGCTTTTGACAAAATTCAACACCATTTATGATAAAAACTCTCCAAAATGTGGGCATAGAGGGAACCTACCTGATCATAATAAATGCTATATATGACAAACCCACAGCCAACATCATTCTCAATGGTGATGAACTGAAAGCATTTCCTCTAAGATCAGGAACAAGGCAAGGATGTCCACTCTCACCACTCTTATTAAACACAGTTTTGGAAGTCTTAGCCCCAGCAATCAGAGAAGAAAAAGAAATATAAGGAATACAAACCAGAAAAGAAGAAGTAAAACTGTCTCTGTTTGCAGATGACATGATAATATACATAGAGAATCCTAAAGATGCTACCTAAAGAAACTACTAGAGCTAATCGATGAATTTAGTAAAGTTGCAGGATACAAAATTAATGCACAGAACTCTCTTGCATTCCTATACCCTAACAATGAAAGATTAGAAAGAGAAGTTAAGGAAACAATCCCATTCACCACTGCAACAAAAAGAATAAAATACCTAGGAATAAACCTACCTAAGGAGGTAAAAGACCTGTACTCTGAAAACTATAAGACACTGATGAAAGAAATCAAAGATGACACAAACAGATGGAGAGATATACCATGTTCTTGGATTGGAAAAATCAATATTGTGAAAATGACTGTACTACTCAAACAAATCTACAGATTCAATGCAATCCCTGTCAAATTACTGGTAGCATTTTTTACAAACTAGAACAAATATCTTAAAATTTGTATGGGAATACTAAAGACCCTGAATAACCAAAGCAATCTTGAGAACAAAAAATGGAGCTGGAGGAATCAGGCTCCCTGACTTCTGACTATACTACAAAGCTACAGCAATCAAGACAGTATGGTACTGGCACAAAAACAGCAAAATAGATCAATGGAACAGGATAGAAAACCCAGAGATAAGCCCATGCACTCATGGTCAACTAATCTATGACAAAAGAGGCAATGCTATAGAGTGGAGTAAAGACAGTCTTTAATAAGTGGTACTGGGAAAACTGGACAGCTACATGTAAAAGAATGAAATTAAAACACTCCCTAACACCATACAAAAAAATAAACTCAAAATGGATTAAAGACATAAATGTAAGTATGGACACTATAAAACTCTTATAGGAAGAGCATGCTTTGACATAAATCACAGCAAGATCTTTTTTGATCCACCTCCTAGAGTAATGGAAATAAAAACAAAAATAAACAAATGGGACCTAATGAAACTTAAGAGCTTTTGCACAGCAGAGGAAAATACAAGCAAGATGAAAAGACAACCATCAGAAGGGGAGAAAATATTTGCAAATGAATCACAGACAAAGGGTTAAACTCCAAAATATATAAACAGCTCATGCAGCTCAATATTAGAGAAACAGACAACCTAATCAAAAAACTGGGCTGAAGACCTAAATAAACTTTTCTTCAAAGATGACTTACAGATGGCCAAAAAGCACATGAAAAGCTGCTCAACATCTCTAATCATTTGAGAAATGTAAATCAAGACTACAATGAATTATCACCTCACACTGGTCAGATGGTCATCATCAGAAAATCTACAAACAAATACTGGAGAGGGTGCGGAGAAAAAGTAACCCTCTTGCACTGTTGGTGGGAATATAAATTGATATAGCCAGTATGGAGAACAATATGGAGGTTCCTTAAAAAAAACTAAAAATAGAATTACCATATGACCCAGCAATCTCACTACTGGGCATATACCCTGCAAAAACCATACTTCAAAAAGATACGTGCACCTGAATGTTCACTGCAGCACTATTTACAATAGCCAGGTCATGGAAGCAACCTAAATGCCCATCAAGAGATGAACAGATAAAGAAAATGTGGTACATATATACAATGGAATATTACTCAGCCATAAATAAGAGAATGAAATTGGGTCATTTGTAGAGATGTGGATGGATCTAGAAACTGTCATACAGAGTGAAATAAGTCAGAAAGAGAAAAACAAATACTGTATATTAACGCATATATGTGAAATCTAGAAAAATGATTCAGATGAACTTGTTTGCAAGGCAGAAATAGAGACACAGATGTAGAGAACAAACATATGTACACCAAGGGGGGAAAGTGGCAGTGTGGGGGGTGGTCGGATGAACTGGGAGGTTGGGATTGACACACATACACTAATATGTATAGAATGGATAGCTAGTAAGAACCTGCTGTATAAAAAATAAAATTAGATAAAAAAAAAAAAAAGAAAAGTGCTCTGTAGATGTAGGACAGCTACCACATTGAAAAAAGAGATATTCTGTCTTTGCAGAGTGCTTTTGCTAAACCATATTCCACAAGTGCCTGATAAGTAGTTTCAAATAGATTAATTAATTAATAACAATCAATATTATTGTGAATTATTATATAAAGTTTACTCTGTACTAGAGTATTTAGTACAATTTACATATATTAGTTTAATCCTTTCCATCCTAGGAAATTAATCCCATGGTCCTCATTGTAGAGATAAGGAAACTAAGGCACAGAGAGGTTTGTGATTTGTCCACAGTCATACTGTTTGCCAGCATGAGAGAGCTGGGATTCCAGCCCAGACCATGTGACACTGCAGACTATACACTTCCCCATACAAGGCAGTTCTCTCAGCTGCTGTGCAAACATTTCCCCCAAAGCTGGCTTGTTGTGGAAGGCTTTCTGGCCCCTAATGCAGAGAAAGACCCTCCCACTCTCAGGTCCCAAAGCACACCTCTATTTCTAACCTAAAGGAAAAGGTGGGAACGGTTGTGATGGGCCACCTTTGAGAGTGACTTCTAGTTACTCACATTCAGTGTTTTCTCTTTCCAGGCACATGGGAGGATCACATGTTCCCATCCCTTTGCAGTTTACGGAGGTTCCCAGGACTGGTTCTGACTGGGGTAGAAGGAACTTTTGTTCAAGATGAAACATTTGCAAATGATGCAATTTTAGCATCTGTTCCCCACAGTGGCCCTTGAGGATGTCATAACTTCTAGGTGGTACAGCCAAAGCACAGTGGGACCTCATCAGCCAAGGAGACTGAGTGACTCTCTGGAACCCAACTTCTCATCCCCTCCCCAACCTGTCTCCACACTGAATCACAATGGAAAAGGGACGTAAAAAAATAAGGAAATCTGTATTGTACTAAGGGATCTTGTTGAATTTGTTTCTAGCTTAGCCTATCATATTCATACAGGAGTTCCAAGGGCATAGCCCAGACAACTTTTAGCAATTCCCCACTCTCTCCATGACCATCCACAGGAAATCCTGAAGGCCAGTTCTCTGGCCAACTTGGAAGGAAGGTAAAAGGGACCTCACCATCATAAACAAGTCAAGAAATAAGGAAGGTGGGGTCTAAAAGGACTATGGCTGAAGAAACTAAGAAGGCAGAAAGACTGCCCTTCGACAAAGGGAGACAGATAGCTAAAACGGCTCAGACATGAACCTGAAGTCTGACTTGAATGAAGTCAGGTCTCTTGGCCACAGACAATCATCTTATTTAGATTTTATCTGAGACCACTTGAGAAGGGCACTGCCATGATGCCTACTTGTGAATGAATGGTCAACCCAGATGGCCAATGGACTCCAGTCACAGTCAAAGGGTAAGACTCCCTCTGCCTGTGAACATCAACATCAGGTCAGCACCCTTGTCAAGTGCTCTCAGACCCAGGGCTTATCTTTCATTTAAGAATCACTTATTAGATTCATTAACATGGGGGAAATTACAAACACACACACAAGAGAATCATACTATAGACACTGCTCTCTGCTTTGTTTTTTATCTTATTTATGTAAGATGTCTTGTATATTGGCTAATTTGGAATAGCTTAAAGTATTTCATTGTATTTATGTACCATAGTTTTAGATGCTTATTGATTCAAGTTTCCAGGTTTTTGCTGTGACTCAAGTTGCCACAATGAACATCTCTTATATATTAAACTGGTAAAAGTGTGTAAGGTGAATTGGAAAAATGTATTCCTGGTTGCTGGCTCGAATTATATATACATTTTTGTTTTTAAAGGTATTGTCAAATTGCCGTCTGGAAATTTTGCACCAGTTTATAACCCCATCAACTTTTATGAGAGGCCAGGTCTGCCCACACACTTCCTGGTCTACCTACACACAAATATATCATTAAACATTTTCATTTTTATTTTTCCAATAGAAAAAATCCTTATTGTTGTTCTCATTTGCATTGCTTTAGTTGTTGCTGATGCCAAAAATCTTTTTATATGCTTATTGGCCATTGTTCTGTATATGGTAAACTGTCTGTTTACATCTTTTGCTCATTTTTAAATTTTAGGTATTTTTTCTTATTGATTTATATAAATTAATCTAAATTAATGAAATTAGTGTTTTAATCTACTGTTATATTGTGATTAAAATTTCCCACTTTTTCTTCAGTCTTTTGAATTTGCTTACATTATTTTGTGTCATAAGTATATTTAAAAGGTAATATAGTATTACCTGTTAGACTATCTAGATTTGAATTACAGTTTTGCTGTTTTACTAGCATTATGATCTTAGGCAAGTTATTTAACTTATCTGTGCCTCAGTTTTCTCATCTTTAAATTGGGTATATAAGTTAACCTACTCATAGGACTTGATAAGGATAAATAAGTTTATACGTGTAAAGCTGTAGTGTAATGTATTGGGTTGACCAAAAATTCACTCGGGTTTTTCCATAAGATGTAATATAACTTACAGTAGTCATATGTTAGCTCTCATTTTATTATTCCCTATGGTCAAATATATTAATCTTTTCCTTTATAGATTTTGGGTAATGAGTTTTGCTTGGAAATCAGAAAATCTTTAAGACATAAATTCCAATTTTTTTTGAAAAGCAAGTAACAGGAACAAATAACAATATCTAGATGCATTTGGTCCATGAGTTTATCCAAGAGTGATTGATTAAATCTGAGTACGTGTCTGGGGCCATCTGATGTCTCAGCAACCTGGAATGTTTCAAAATTTGCAAAAATAGTAAAGAAAAATGCAAAAATTATTTACAACTATACATTCACAGTGATTTTTTTTTTCCTTGTGCTGAGGCTTACATGTCTAAACTGGATTTGAAATTTGTAAAGGACCATCTTGCCCATGAGGTTCTTCTCATAATTGGTCCCAAATAGTAGGTGTAAAGGGACTGACTAGCCTTTCTTGGAGAGGATTTTGCTATCTTTCCTTCTAAAGGAGGAAGCGCTGCTCAGACATGCCCTTTACTATCCCACACATTCACCTCTGGAATGTGGAAGCTGTCTTATGCAGTTGGGTGTTTTATATAAGACATATATGAAGGGTATAATTTGCACCCTATGCTGAGAGTTCCTAGAAAGACAGTACCTGAGTTATATACCTGAGACACAGTGCAGATATCTGTTTGACAGAGAACTGAAGTAGAAGCTTCTGTGTCCAGAGAATATCAACATGTCAAATCAAGGGGAATTGCCTGGTCCCCAGGTGGACAAATTCCAACTGGTGGTATATTTGAGGTGTTTAAAGCTCTGTCTATTCAGATAATGATTGGTTAATGAAAAGGGAAAGACTGAATATATTGTCATTGGGGCTAGACAGTCTTTTAAATTCTGTAAAATTCCAAAAGGGGAGCACAAGTCCCTCTCCTCCCCTCCTCAAAGCACCATGTGTTTCTCTGAGTAGTATGGACCTGAAAGTTGAGATAAAACCAGACCCAATGTCTGATTCCACCATTTAATCCTAAATTTCCTTACCTTTAAATGTAGATGCTAATATGAAACAATCAGGATTACTAATGGAATTAACCTACAGAGGTGACATATGTGAGTGACATAGCCCTTTGTTTACCTACTTAATTTTAAGTTGTCATTACTCACTCTCTTCAACATCAAAATTGATGGCATCGTAGATGTAGAAGGGTGAGATCTTTATCCTCATGGCATGTTTACATGTTTTAAAGGAGTCACAACCAGGTCACAATTATATTACAGGGAAACCACATGCCTTTGTTATCTTCAGGGAAATATTAGAATTCTCTAGCATGGCGGTAGAACAGCAGGCTTGAAAAGTCCTTATTTTGAGCCCTCATCCTGACCTAACTCTTTGCTAACAATCCACCTTCATCTAAAACAGGAAGTCAAATCTTGGGAAAGCCCTGTGCCCTGAAACTGTTGTGCCCTGTCTTTTAAATGGTACATTTAGAAAGTACTCCTTGGTAGGTGTACTTATATCACCTACAGAGATATGGTATAAGAATATGGAAATGGAGAGAGACAGTCTTTAGATAAAATCTCAGCACTTGCAATAATTGATTTAACAGCTATTTATTGAGCGTGTACTATGGCCATGGCTCTGTCACTGACTGACTTTGTGATGGTAAGTAAATGAAAGACCCTACCTATATGTAGAAGTATAAGTTATATTTATAATAGTATATAGTAGGTGTTCATTAAATGTCAAGCAAATGTCATTGACACCATCTGCAAAAACATATATAATAATATTTTAAAGTACTTAATACTTGTATTGGCCTGTAGTATGTATTGTATATGTGTAGATTCAGTTTTGAATCTACTAAATATTAATGTGCCATCAACCTTCTACATGGTACAATTTTTAAAGATGACAATAAGCTTTTATGTACAAAGCAATCTCCCTTTTAGCATGACAAGTTACTTACGAGTTCTAACAAATTGTTATTCTTAACTCCCTACCACCATTCTACTTAGAAATCACAGCCTTGAGAGGACAAGAAGAGAAGGGTTTGATAAGAATATTGGAAAATGAAATTCTATAAGATAAGGGCAAATGAAAAAGAGCTAATATTTTCAAAAGTAACTTTCCCAGGCACTTATTAGATATTTGCAAACTTGACTTTCATAAAACTTTATAATATGGATAGTATCTCCATTTTTCATAAGAGAAAAATGAATTTTAGATAAGTTATATACATTGCCCAAGATTACCCAGATAATAAAAGGCACTGCTGGAATTTGAAATCAGGTTTGCTCATTTAAACACTAACAACTTTGTATGCAATTGAAAGTGGAAAAAAGTTTAACTTTTTTCAAAAAAATAAAAATAAAATATGAGAATATAGAGAAAAAAATGAGCAGGGAAAACAGTATCATCTATGGACAAAGAACGGATGTTGGGAATGTCATGTGTAGGGTGTTTTCTGTTTCAGAATGTGGTGATATAAAATGGTTTATTTATTGTAGAATCAGGGCTTGCTAGAAGTGTGTCATGAACAAAAATCATTAATGAGAAAAAAGTCAATGATACGATAAGAAATAAGCAGAGAAAATATTGGAAAAAGAAAAGAATAGTACAAGGAAGAAAATTATGTAGGGACTAAGAATATAGGTTCAGGCAGTTGACTACAATTTGGTGACCAAAAATCACTGAGTATAAGTTTAGGTGAAAGTCATTCTTCTTAACACAAACCAATGTTTAGTGAAGATGTTTTGGTGCTAGATTTGGCTTGAGATTCACTATGGTATATAACACATTGAGCAGGACTCCCAGAGATTTTCTGGAGGCATGGATGGCTCAGCAGGACATCTGTGGTGCTGCTACATGAATGGGGGTGACAGAACAAGCAATGGCTGCAAATCTGTCTGTAAAGAGGTTGAGGAGATGATGGTTGCATCTCACCCTGAAGACTTTGCAGGAAACTAGGGGAAAAGGAGGTCAGGATGAGGATCAAGGCAGATTGGACTAGCAAACATTCAGGCATTTGAAAAGTTATGCCCCCACAGAAAACTGGACCTGAATGCTTACAGCAGCTGTATTCATAATCACCAAAGACTAGAAGCCATCGAGATACCCTTCAATTGGTGAATGAATAGATACATTGTGCTACAACCATAAAGTGGGATCTTTTCAGAGATAAAAATAAATGAGCTATCAAGCCACAAAAAGATATGGATGAATCTTAAATGCATATGCTAAGTGAAAGAAGCAAGTATGAAAAGGCTACATACCATGACTGCCTGATTCCAAATATATGACATTCTGGAAAAGGCAAAGCTATAGCAGTAGATGAAAAGGCAAAGCTATAGCAGTTGCCACGAGTTTGAGGAGAGAGGAGGAGGGTTGATTAGATAAAACAGAGGGGAATTTTTAGAGTGATGAAATTATCCTGTATGATGCTGTAGATATATGACATATGCATTTGTCAAAATTGATAGAACTTTAAGCAAAAAGAATGATGCATGCCCAAAATGTAGGAGGTAAGGAGATCCCAGGATTGAATGCAGAATATAACAAAATAATCTCACTATATTAAAAAAGTGTGAAAAATCTCTCTGAATGGAGTAGGAGGGAAAGGGGCTCACCTAAGTAAATTTGAATATGAGTGGAGTCTGTAAGTCTAAATGTGCAAGAAACTAGACATAAGCATTGTACTCTAGTTGGCCAAAATGTTTCCCATAGGACCACTGGTTAATAATTTTAATAATGCTTTACATGTATATTAGAACTGCACAATTAAGTAAATTGAAAAATTGAAGTGGATGGTGGGAGCAGGGTTCTCTACTGTTGGGATGGGAGGTTACAGAGAAATAAGAGAAGGAGATCAGAATGATCCATGTGATGGTAGATTTGAGTTGGAGGCATCAATATGATATAGACAAGTATAGATAAATGTATGCATTCAGGTTAGTGTGCATGTGTGTATCTCCTTGCTTTGTCATCTGGGAGGGTCTAGAGGTGGCAACATCCCAGGAGCAATGAGCACCCTTGACACCCAGATGTCAGTTTCTAGGATCATTCTCCAATAAAAGGAACCAGTGATTCTTGGAGAAATGCGTGATTTCATGACTGGGGCAGGAAGAGTGCAGGATGCGCCTGGAATACTTTATAGTGCCAGAAAATAAGGTAGTGCTCAAAAAAGCTTTTTTAAATCACAATAATAAGAGTGTGCCAAAGGGATACAAGATTCAACTGAAGGAGCTTCCAATGGTTGAGGCTGGAACAATTTGTGTGAAAGAACAAATGAAGTAGTGTTGGATTATAACACAAAGTACAGAATAAATATTTGTGAGTCCAAACTGATTTTAAAAAGTATTGAGTAAATAAGCAAATGGGAGAGAAGAGACAAATCTCTCATGAAGAAGAATTCCAAATGATTTGTGTAGATGTTTTACCCTTGAGGTAGTGCGGCATAGCTCTGTACTCCTCGAGTGTGGGCTGCATATAGTGACTGTCTTCAAAAGAACATATATAAACAGCGGGGGGAAAGAATAAATTTACACTGCAGAAACCTGATGAGTATTCCCATAGCCAAGTGATCAAGGTGATGAGTCATGTTCATAGCATGTAGCCTTTATAATTTTTTAAGTAAAAAAAGAAAAAAAAAAAAACCTTTAGATAAGTCTTGTCCATGTATTGCAGTATTTTGAAATTAACCCCTCACTCATTTCTTTGAGAGCTTAATAAAGCCCAGGGAATAATAATTTGCTGATTCAAAGATCTGTCTTATGAAAAGCATAACAAGTTAGAAGAGAAGAGGGATGAGCGTTTCAGCTTCATGGAGTTCTGCCATATTAGTTCAGGGAAGAGTAATCCATTAGCACAAATTATTGTCCTTTAAAACAAGTTTACATACATACACACATCTGGATCAGCACAAGAGGGAATATTTATATGCCAATTATTCCCAATTTCTATCTTAAGCCTTTTAGGATTTGCATAATTTTCCCAGCTTACACCCTTTCTCCTTGAAGAGGTTCAATGAAGAATGCAGCCCGTGTATTATAAGCTTAGCAAAGAATGATGCTCCCTCCTTTCTAGGAAAGGTGAATGACATTTGCAAAAGCACAGATATATGAATTAGAATTATGTTTTAGAGAAACTCTTAAAACATGGTATGATGCAATAGAGTAAATTTAATAACAAAGAAAACTCAATTCTATATGAGGCTAACTATTTTCAGCCTGGGTTTCCAGCCACCTGCTTCCTCACTTTTAGCAGATAAGCTCAACTTCTTCACAGAGAAAAGAGATTATTTAACAATAAATTCTCAATTCATTTTTTACTACATGATGTTTTACAGATTAAATAAGTTAAAATATGTAAGGCAATTAGAATAGTACTGACAAACTATTACTATGGCTATTATTATAGAGTATATTTATTACACATGAAGGAGATATTATATATGTATATGTACATATATATATATATATGTAGGTATATATAACTTCCTACAAGTACCTCAAATTGAATGTCTAAAAATAAAACTATCTTGTTTCCCTCCAACCCTACTTCCCCAATTAAATTTCTTAACTCAGTGAATGATGCATAATTCAAAAATTCAGAAGCCAATGAAGCATTAGTTCTTTTCATTTCAAAAGAATTGTCTCCCAATTTGATGACTTCTGATTCCCCCTTGTTACTACTTTGGTTCCTCACCTATGGACTGATTTGCAGTCTTGCTTCTAATTCTCTCATATTCTTCTCTTCTATGAACTGTAGACAAGGTGACCTCTCTAAAATACACATTCTTACCATGTTGTTTTTTACTTTTCTTCATGATCAGGCACCTGAATTCTTACCCATTCTCATCTCTTTTTACACTTCATTCTACAACCTGTTCTTAAGTCAATCTGAGTTATTTTAATTTTCTAAGTGGTCCATGTTTTTACTCTGCACATTCCCTCTCTTCTAGAATGTTTTGTCACCTTCACTTCTTCATGACTAGTTTCCGAAATCATATATGGAATCATCCCCTCTCAGAAGCTTTCCTAACACCTTCAAATTAGGATGATATGGTCCCTCTATTCTCCCACAGATTCATGTGTGTATAAACTATCTATACTTCCTATAAAAGAATCATAGTGGTTATCACATTTTAAATCAGTGATTCTCGAGCTTTAGTGGCCATTGGAATAGTCTGAAAGGTTTATTAAAATACAAATTGTTTGACTCACTTCCAGAGTTTTGGAATCAGTACTTCTGAAGTGGGACTTGCAAATGCATTTCTAACCAGTTCCCAGTTGATGTAGTGTTGCAGGTGAGGGCTAACTTCTTGAACACCAGATGCTGCTGGCTGAAGCAGCCTGCATCCCAGGGATTAACCTTGAATAGGGCATGAGGTTTACTTAGCTTGGCCCTGTGTAAGAAGAGAAAGAGATTTGTAGGTAGAACATTCTGAGAAAGCACTGAGTCCATGGAGTCAGATAATTACATTTCTGATGCACATTAAATATGAGAGTCATGTTTCCTTAGAAACAAAGAAATGGTGTGGTCACTTCAATAAATAAAGTCTCCTTATCATAACCAGTATAAATTATTGTAATAGTACATTTACTTACAAACTGCAATGTGTTCCCTAGATGATCTACTCCAAAGGCTTCATTTTATATTTAAGGATATCTCTGTAGGACTCTAGTCCTTTATTTAAGGAGAGTCATGCTAAAATTATTGATCAATTAACGGTGAGCTGGCTCAAATCCCAGGACTAAGCATCAGGAATTAGATACATTACTGCCAAGAGATGATCTGTGGACAATACCAGCAGTAATAATCAGACATGTGAACACATGAGGCTCCAGGAGAATATGAAACAAATATCAAGTTTTAGTGTTCCAGGCGTTTTAGGCTGGGAAAAGTTTGCAAGCATAAGGGAGAATCCAAACCCAGTTACAGACAGCTGTTGTGGAGACCATCAGGCAGATGTGGTTTCAAATCCAGATATGCTACTTATCAGTTATGGGTCTTCTCTGAACCTCTGTTTTCTCTGATGCAAAATGGGGATTAATATATAGAGATCAAGATTGTTAGGAATAGACCAGACAAGGAATAATATTTTGACACATTAGAGTAACAGTAAATTATAGTGGTTACCACTACTACAAGACAGTTTATGTAGTGATCCAGGCACAATAGAGCTTAGGTGGAGCCCAGGTCATAGGCTACAAGTGAGAGGTCATTACCAGTTCTGCGGTAGAGGATCTGAGATAGCCAAAGCTTCCCTAGGAAAAACACAGGTTTTTAAAAATCTCCTTCTTTCTGCTATCCCCCCTCACCTTTGCTCATCATGCTTCTTCACCTACTACTCAATTTTAAGTGGAATTAACAGTGCCACTGTTTCCCTAGAGAGAGGCTTCTATGATTTACTCAGGATGGGGAAATGTCCTCCTGGGCTCCAGGATTCCATGTCATGATGTCAGCTCTTAATATGTTAGGCTCTCCTCCTGCAGGGCAGCAACTAGTTGATGGATAGGTAGAGAAAAAGACAGACATTGAAATTGGTAGGCAAGAGCATTGAAACAGCTATTATAACCATGTTCCATAAGATCAAGAATGTAAAGCAAAGCATGAATATAATGTGGAGAAAATATAAGCTAGAAAACAGATCTAAATGTAACTTCTAGGTCATCTAAACATTACCAGAATTTAAAAATTCACTGGGAGATATTAATAGAAAATTAGATGGCATAGACAAAAGCAGTAAAATTAAATACATTACGATTAAACTATCCAAATGAAACACAGACAGAAAAAAAAAAAAAGAAACTGACAAAATGTAACAGTTCTGTTATCTGTAAATATTATCAATTAACCATAATTCATTTGGTTGTAATTTATGTCCTAATAGAAGAGGAAAAAAAGATGGATGAAAAAATATTTGATGCAATAACGGATAAACATCTTCCAAATTTGATAAAAGCCAATGGACACAAGGAATAAAGAAACTCAGTGAAACTCAAGTAACATTAAAACCAATAAGGAAATGACCATGGCTCTTCATAATCAAATTTCTGAAAACCTGTGAAAAGAGAAAAATCTTAAATCATCAGGAGAAAAAAAAAATATTTTGTGCACAAATGAACAATGATAATGGCTTAACAGAAAAATAAAAGGAAAAAAAAATTATCAAAAACCTACTAAGCATAAGAAAACAGACTTCAGAATGATAAATATTATTGGGATAGACAGTAATTTTTTATAATGATAATCATTTCATCAAGAAGGCATAACACTGCTAAATGTGCACTCAATAATCGAATTTTAAAATAACTGAAACAGCCATGGACAAAATTAAATAATAAATAGAATTATAATTATAGTTTAAATATTTAACATGTTTTTTTCTCAGTAATTGTTAGAATAAGTTGACAAAATCAGTAACACTAATTTGAAAAAAAACGTAAAGAAACCAGACGTGATTCTTACAAGATGCTTTAATCCAACAACTGAACCATAGCAGTTTCAAGTTCAAATAAACCTTAGCCAAGAGAGACCATATTTTGTGTAGTAAAACAAGCCTCAGTAAGTTTAAAATAATTTAAGTCATTAAGACTGTGTGTCTTAACCTCAACAAAATTTAACTGAAATTTAATAAGGTGTTTTCTTTAAATTTAATTTAATTAATTTATTTTTTACACAAAAGATTATTAGTTATCTATTTTATATATATTAGTGTGTATATGTCAATCACAATTCATCCCACCCCCACCACCCCCAAACACACTTTCTCCTCTTGGTGTCCATACATTTGTTCTCTACATCTGTATCTCCATTTCTGCACTGTAAACCAGTTCATCTGTACCATTTTTCTAGATTCCATATATATGCATTAATATACGATATTTGTTTTTCTCTTTCCTACTTCACTCTGTATGACAGTCTCCAGGTCCATCCACATCTCTACAAATGACCCAATTTTGTTCCTTTTTATGGCTGACTAATATTCCATAGTATATATGTACCACTTCTTCTTTATCCATTCCTCTGTTGATGGACATTTAGGTTGCTTCCATGACCTGGAAATTGTAAATAGTGCTGCAATGAACATTGGGGTGCATGTGTATTTTTGAATTATGGTTTTCTCTAGGTACATGCCCAGAAGTGGGATTGCTGGGTCATATGGTCATTCTATTTTAGTTTTTTAAGAAACCTGCATACTATTCTCCATAGTGGCTATATCAATTTACATTCCCACCAATAGTGCAAGAGGGTTCCCTTTTCTCCACACTCTCTCCAGAATTTATTATTTGTAGATTTTTTGATGATGGCCTTTCTGACCAGTGTGAGGTGATACCTCATTGTGGTTTTGACTTGCATTTCTCTAATAACTAGTGATGTTGAGCAGCTTTTCATGTGTTTGTTGGCCATCTGCATGTCTTCTTTGGAGAAATGTCTATTGAGGTCTTCTGCTCATTTTTTGACTGGGTTTTTTGATTTTTATAATATTGAGCTGCATGAACTGTTTATATATTTTGGAGATTAATCCTTTGACAGTTGATTTGTTTGCAAATATTTTCTCCCATTCTGAGGGTTGTCTTTTTGTCTTATTTCTTTTACTGTGTGAAAACTCTTAAGTTTCATTAGGTCCCATTTGTTTATTTTTGGTTTTATTTCCATTACTCTAGGAGGTGGATCAAAAAAGATCTTGCTGTGATTTATGTGAAAGCATGTTCTTCCTATGTTTTCCTATAAGAGTTTTATAGTGTCCATACTTACATTTAGGTCTTTAATCCATTTTGAGTTTATTTTTGTGTATGGTGTTAGGGAGTGTTCTAACTTCATTCTTTAACATGTAGCTGTCCTGTTTTCCCAGTACCACTTATTGAAGAGACTGTCTTTTCTCCACTCTATATCATTGCCTTCTTTGTCATAGATTAATTGACCATAAGTGCATGGGTTTTTCTCTGGGTTTTCTATCCTGTTCCACTGATCTAAATTTCTGTTTTCTTGCCAGTACCATATTGTCTTGATTACTGTAGCTTTGTACTATAGCCTGAAGTCAGGGAGTCAGAGCCCTCCAGCTCTGTTTTTTTCCTTCAACATTGCTTTAGCTATTTGGCATCTTTTGTGTCTCCATACAAATCCTAAGATCTTTTGTTCTAGTTCTGTAAAAAATACCATTGTAATTTGATAGAGATTGCATTGAATCTGTAGATTTGTTTGAGTAGTACAGTCATTTTCACAATATTGATTTTCAAATCCAAGAACATGGTATATCTCTCCATCTGTTTGTGTCATCTTTGATTTCTTTCATCAGTGTCTTATAGTTTTCAGAGTACAGGTCTCTTACCTCCTTAGGTAGGTTTATTCCTAGGTATTTTATTCTTTTTGTTGCAGTGGTGAATGGGATTGTTTCCTTAACTTCTCTTTCTAATCTTTCATTGTTAGGGTATAGGAATGCAAGAGAGTTCTGTGCATTAATTTTGTATCCTGCAACTTTACTAAATTCATCGATTAGTTCTAGTAGTTTCTTTAGGTAGCATCTTTAGGATTCTCTATGTATATTATCATGTCATCTGCAAACAGAGACAGTTTTACTTCTTCTTTTCTAGTTTGTATTCCTTATATTTCTTTTTTTTTCTCTGATTGCTGGGGCTAAGACGTCCAAAACTGTGTTTAATAAGAGTGGTGAGAGTGGACATCCTTGCCTTGTTCCTGATCTTAGAGGAAATGCTTTCAGTTCATCACCACTGAGAATGATGTTGGCTGTGGGTTTGTCATATATGGCATTTATTATGTTCAGGTAGGTTCCCTCTATGCCCACATTCTGGAGAGTTTTTATCATAAATGGTGTTGAATTTTGTCAAAAGCTTTTTCTGCATCTATCAAGATGATCATGTGGTTTTTATTCTTCAGTTTGTTAATATGGTGTATCACATTGATTGATTTGCATATATTGAAGAATCCTTGCATCCCTGGAATAAATCCCACTTGATCATGGTTTATGATCCATTTAGTATGTGGTTGGATTCTGTTTGCTAGTATTTTGTTGAGGATTTTTGCATCTATATTCATCAGTGATTTTGCCTGTAATTTTCTTTTTTTTTTTTTTTTTTTGTAGTATCTCTGGTTTTTGTATCAGGGTTATGGTGGCCTCGTAGAATGCATTTGAGAGTGTTCCTTCCTCTACCATTTTTCAGAAGAGTTTGAGAAGGGTGGGTGTTAGCTCTTCTCTAAATGTTTGATAGAATTCACTTGTGAAGCCATCTGGTCTTGTACTTTTGTTTGTTGGAAGGTTTTTTGTTTTTTGGTTTTTTTTTTTTGCGGTACGCGGGCCTCTCACTGCTGTGGCCTCTCCCGTTGCGGAGCACAGGCTCCAGACGCACAGGCTCAGCGGCCATGGCTCACGGGCCCAGCCGCTCCGTGGCGTGTGGGATCTTCCCGGACTGGGGCACGAACCCGCGTCCCCTGCATCGGCAGGCGGACTCTCAACCACTGTGCCACCAGGGAAGCCCTGTTGGAAGGTTTTTAATCACAGTTTCAATTTCATTGTTTGTTATTGGTCTGTTCATATTTTCTATTTCTTCCTGGTCCAGTCTTGGAAGGTTATACCTTTCTAAGATTTTGTCTATTTCTTCCAGGTTTTCTATTTTATTGGCGTAGAGTTGTTTGTCGTAGTCTCTTATGATGCTTTGTATTTTTGCAATGTCCATTTCTACTTCTCCTTTTTCATTTCTAATTTTATTGATTTGAGTCCTCTCCCTTTTTTTCTTAATGAGTCTGGCTAAAGGTTTATCAACTTTGTTTTCCTTCTCAAAGAACCAGATTTAATTTTATTGATTTTTGCTATTGTTTTCTTTGTTTCTATTTCATTTATTTCTGCTCTGATCTTTACGATTTCTTTCCTTCTACTAACTATGGGTTTTGGTTGTTCTTCTTTCTCTAGTTCCTTTAGTTGTAAGGTTAGATTGTTTATTTGAGATTTTTCTTGTTTCTTGAGGTAGGATTTTATTGGTATAAACTTCCCTCTTAGAACTGCTTTTGCTGAATCCCATAGGTTTTGGATCATGTTGTTTTCATTGTCATTTGTCTCTAGGTATTTTTTGATTTCCTCTTTGATTTCTTCAGTGAGCACTTGGTTATTTAGTAATGTATTGTTTAGTGCCCATGTGTTTGTGTTTTTACGGTTTTTTCCCTGTAATTATTTCTAATCTCATAGTGTTGTGGTCAGAAAAGATGCTTGATGTGACTTCAATTTTCTTAAATTTACCAAGGCTTGATTTGTGACCTAAGATGTGATCTATCCTGGAGAATGTTCCATGTGCACTTGAGAAGAAAGTGTTATCTGCTGTTTTTGGATGGAATTTCCTATAAATATCAATTAAATCTATGTGGTCTATTGTGGGTCTATTGTGTCATCTAAAGCTTGTGTTTCCTTATTAATTTTCTCTCTAGATAATCTATTGGTGAAAGTGAGGTGTTAAAGTCCACCACTATTATTGTGTTATTGTAGATTTCCTCTTTTACAGCTGCTAGCATTTGCCTTATGTATTGAGGTGCTCCTATGTTGGGTGTATATATATATATATATATATATATATATATATATATATAAATAATTGTTATATCTTCTTCATCGATTGATTCTTTGATCACTATGTAGTGTCCTTTCTGTCTCTTTTTACAATCTTTATTTTAAAGTCTATTTTATCTGATATTATTATTGCTACTCCAGCTTTCTTTTGATTTCCATTTGCATGGAATATCTTTTTTCCATCCCCTCACTTTCAGTCTGTACGTTTCCCTAGGTTTGAAGTGGGTCTCTTTTAAACAGCATATATATGGGCCTTGTTTTTGTATCCATTCAGCAAGCCTGTGCTTTTGGTTGGAACATTTAACCCATTCACATTTAAGGTAATTATTGTTATGTATGTTCTTATTACCATTTTCTTAATTATTATGGGTTTGATTTTGTAGGTCCTTTTCTTCTCTTGTGTTTCTCACTTAGAGAAGTTTCTTTACCATTTGTTGTAGGGCTGCTTTGGTGGTGCTGAATTCTCTGAGCTTTTGCTTGTCTGTAAAGCTTTTGATATCTCCATCAACTCTGAATGAGATCCTCACTGGGTAGAGTAATCATGGTTTTAGGTTCTCCCCTTTCATCACTTTAAATATATTGTGCCACTGCCTTCTGGCTTGTAGAATTTCTGCTGATAATTCAGCTGTTAACCTTATGGGAGTTCCGTTGTATGCTATTTGTCATTTTTCCCTTGTTGCTTTTAATAATTTTTCTTTGTCTTTAATTTTTGTCAATTTGATTACTATGCATCTCATTGTGTTTTCCTTGGGTTTATCCTGCCTGGGACTCTCTGCACTTCCTGGATTTGGGTGGTTATATCCTTTCCCACGTTAGGCAAGTTTTCAACTATAATCTCTTCCAATATTTTCTCAGGTCCTTTCTCTCTCTCTTGTCCTTCTGGGATCCCTATAATGCGAATGTTGGTGCATTTAGTGTTGTCCCAGAGGTGTCTTCATTTCTTTTCATTCTTTTTACTTTATTCTATTCTGTGGCAGTGAAATCCACCATTCTGTCTTCCAGGTCACTTATCCATTTTCTGCCTCAGTTATTCTGCTACCAATTCCTTCTAGTGTATTTTTCATTTCAGTTATTGTATTGTTCCTCTCTGTTTGTTTGTTCTAGGTGTTTGTTCTTTAATTCTTCTAGGTCTTTGGTAAACATTTTTTGCATCTTCTCAATCTTTGCCTCCATTCTTTTTCTGACATCTTGGATCATCTTCACTATCATTACTCTGAATTCTTTTTCTGGAAGGTTGTCTATCTCCACTTCATTTAGTTGTTTTTCTGGGGTTTTATCTTGTTTTTTCATCTGGTATATAGACTATGCCTTTGCCTTTTGTCTGTCTTTCTGTGAATGTTGTTTTCATTCCATAGGCTGCAGTATTGTAGTTCTTCTTGCTTCTGCTGTCTGCCTTCTGGTGGATGAGGCTATTGAAGAGGTTTGTGCAAGCTTCCTGATGGAAGAGACTTGTGGTGGTGGATAGAGTTGAGTGTTGCTCTTGTGGATAGAGCTGGGTGTTGCTCTGGTGGGCAGAGCTCAGTAAAACTTTAATCTACTTGTTTGCTGGTGCATGGGCCTGAGTGCCCTCCCTATTGGCTGTTTGGCCTGAGGTGACCCAGCACTCGTACCTACTGGCTCTTTGGTGGTACCAATGATGGTCTCCTGGAGAGCTCACACCGAGGATCACAACCCAGAATTTCTGCTGCTACTGCCCCTGGTCCCAGGGTGAGTCACTGCTACCCCCTGCCTCTGCAGGAGACCCTACAGCACTAGCAGGTTGGTATGGTTCAGCCTCCTTTGGGGTCACTGCTTCTTCCCCCTGCATTCTGATGTGTGCACTACTTTGTGTGTGCCCTCCAAGAGTGGAGTCTTTGTTTCCCCCAGTCCTGTCAAAGTCCTGCAATCAAATCCTGCTAGCCTTCAAAGTCTGATCCACTGGGAATTTTTCCTCCTGTTGCCAGAACCCCAGGTTGGGAAGCCTGATGTGGGGCTCAGAACCTTCACTTCAGTGGGTGGATTTCTGTGGTATAACAGTGTTCCGTTTTGTGTGTCACCCAACCAGTGGTTATGGGATTTCATTTTATTGTGATTGCACCTCTCCTACCATCTCATTGTAGCTTCTCCTTTGACTTTGGATGTGGGGTATCTTTTTCAGTGAGTTCCAGTGTCTTCCTGTTGATGATTGTTCAACAGTTAGTTGTGATTCCAGTGTTCTCTCAGGAGGGAGTGAGTGCACATCCTTCTACTCCCAATTTCCCAATAAGGAAGTGTCTTTAACATCTTCATATATTTGGAAATTAAGCAGCCCACTTCTTAATAACTCATGAGTCAATGAAGAATTTTAAAAGTTATTGGAAAATAATTTTGAGCTGAAAGACAATGGAAAACAGTATCTATCAAAAGTTGCAGGACACAGCTAAAGGTAAAAGTATATCATTAAATACCTGTATTAGAAAAGACCTCTAAAATCAGTGACCTATATTTTCACATTGAGAAGCTAGTAAAATAGGAACTAATTTAATCTAAAAAACTAAATAACAAAGGTAAGAACAAAAATCAATACAAGTCCTAAAAAGCAACAGAGTAAAATCAGCAAAACAAAACTTGATTCTTTAAAATATCCACCAAGACTGATCAAGAACAAAAGAGACTAAAATAAGTCAGAGAGAGAGAGAGATAAATACATGATTTCACATATATGTGGAATCTAAAAAGAAGGAAAAAAAAGAACAAGTGAACAAATGTAACAAAAGAGAAATAGACTCATACAAACAGAGAATAAACAGGTGATTGCCAGAGAGGAAGGGGGTGGGAGATCAGTGAAATACAAAAGAGAAATTAAGCAGGACAAACTTCCAGTTACAAAATTAATGAGTCATAAAGATGAAATGTAAAAACAAAAAGAAATAAAATACTCAGATGGAAAAAAAAAAGAGAACAAAAGAATAAGGAAAAAAAAAGACACTATTGTAACTCCTACAGATATTAAGAGATAATAAGATAATATCAATAATATAAACAACTGTCTGACAAAATATTTGACAACTTAGATAAAAAGGACTAACGTCCTAAAAGGCAAAAACTATTAAAAATTAATCAAGGAGAAAAAGAAAATCTGCATTATCCTTTATCTCTTAAATAAATAGAATTTATCATTAAAAATAGTTCCACAAAGTAAACTCTAGACCCCATGTCCCATGGTGATTTTATGAAATTGTTTGGAAGACATAATACCAATTAATATTAAAGATAAAGTCCTCAAAAAAAATTAACAAATTCAATCTCATCATTTATATAAAAGCATAATCTATGATCACTGAAATAGGTTTATTCCAGGAAGAAAAGAATGTTTTAACATTTGAAAATCAGTAAAAATAATAAATTTAATTTTTAAAAATGTAATACATATCAATAGATGCTGAGAAAAGCATTAGGCAAAGTTCAATATACATTTTCTACAAAAATACTTAGCAAGCTAGATATATATCTTTTACCTACTAAAGGGTATCAACAAAAACCTCCACATAAAATCATACTGAATGCTGAAAGAATGATGTTTTCTCTGCAAAATCAACAAGGGAGCATCCTCTTACCACTTCTATTCAGCATTATGCTGGAGGCCCTAACCAATATACTAAGGCAAGAAAAAGAAAAAAAAGTCACACATTTTGTAAGGAAAGAAATAACTGTCTTTATTTTTTTTTTTTGGAAACAATATAATTGTGTAGACAGAAAATAGTAAAGAATCTACAAAATAGCTACTAGAATAATAAGTGAATTTACCAAGGTCATGTGATACAGTCATATACAAAAATCAAATATACTTCTATAAATTAACGAACAATTAACAATTTAAATTTAAAAATCAAAATATTAGGAATAATATAAAATAATCTGACCTATTAAGGGATATAACCAACAAAACTTAGGTAAGATTTTACACTGGAAATTATAAAACATCAATGAGAGAAATATAACAATGACATAAGTGGAGAATTATGCAACGTTCATGAAGGAGACAATATTGTTTTATGTCAGTTCTCTCAAAATTGCCCTATAAATTCAACAACACATCAAACATATACACACTACTATATATAAAATAGATAACCAGCAAGGACCTACTGTATAGCACATGGACCTGTACTCATAATTTTGAAATAACCTATAAGGGAAAAGAATCTGAAAAAGAATATATACATATATAAATATAACATCAAACAAAATTCCACTAGTCATTTTTTCCCAGAAATTGACAACCTAATACTAAAATTTCCATGGAAAAACAAATGGTCTCTAATAGCCAAAATAATTGTGAAAAAGGAAAACAAAGTTGGAGGATTTGCACTACCTGATTCTGTGACTTACTATAAAGCTATAAGATTTAGGGACATATTGGTCAATAGACCAAAATAGAGTCCAGAAAGACTCCTACATATATGTTTAACTAGTTTTAGAGTGTTAGTACTTTTATGTATTATATGTAAATCTAATCTTGTGTTAAAACTTATGAAATTATATACAGAAAATAAAGTTAATTTTACTTTCTCTAAGTTTAAAAATAAAATTAAATAAATAAAAGGCCATCTGGTACACCACTATGGAGAACAGTATGCAGGCTCCTTATAAAACTAAAAATAGAGCTACCATATGATCCTGCAAACTCACTCCTGGACTATTTCTGGAGAAAAATGTGGTCTGAAAGGATACATGCAACCCAATGTTCATTGCAGCACTGTTTACAGTAGCCAACACATGGAAACAACCTAAATGTCCATCAACAGAGGAGTGGATGAAGAAGATGTGGTACATATATACAGAGAAATATTACTCCATCATTAAAAAGAATGAAACAATGCCATTTGCAGCAACATGGATGGACCTAGAGATTGTCATACTGAGTGAAGTAAGTCAGACACAGAAAGATAAATATCATATGATATCACTTATAGGGGAAATCTAAAAAGAAATTATATAAATGAACATATTTACAAAACTGAAACAGATTCACAGACTTAGAGAATGAAATTATGGTTACCAGGGGGCAAGAGTGGAGGGAAGGGATAGTTAGGGAGTTTGGGATTGACATGTACACACTCCTAAATTTAAAATGGATAACCAACAATGACCTACTGTATAGCACAGGGAACTCTGCTCAATGTTATTTAACAACGTAAATGGGAAAATAATTTGAAAAAGAATAGATACATGTATATGTAGAACAGAATCACTCTGCGGTACACCTGTATCACAACATTGTTAATCAACTATACTCCAATATAAAATGAAAAGATTTTAAAAAATGGCCACAATTTTGAACACTTTAGACAAATTACATGCAAATAGCCAATAGTCACATGAAAAGAAATGCTTAACAGAATTGATAATAGGGAGACTCATATTAATATCACAATGTAATACAATTAAATACCTATTTAACTGCTAAAATTACAAGAACAAACGATATGAAGCATTGGCACAAATGAGTAACTCCATTGTGGGGGGATGGTGTGAAGCATAACTGATAAAATCTCTTTGGAAAATAGTTCAGCAGTTTCTAGTAAAATGCAACGTTCATTTATCACAACCTAGCAATTACACTATTGGCATATGCTGAAAAGAGCTGAAAACATACTTCTACACAAAGACATACACACAAATGTCCATAGGAGATTTTATCAAAACAGGTAAAAATTGAACACAAATTCACCAGCAACTGAATGGAGAAACAAATTATTGTATACTCATGCAATAGAATACTTCTCAGCAATAAAAATACAGGAAGTACTGATACACACAACAGAATTAGTGAATCTCAGAAACATTATGATGAACAGAAGAAGACTGACACAGAAATCTCTATAATGTATGATTTTATATATTTGAAACTATAGAAAGATAATTTGAATCTATAGTTAGAAAGCGTGTCAGTGATTGTCTGGGGAACAGTGGCTTGCCTGGGATGAGGTACAAATGTTTTTGCCTAATAGAAATATTCTATATCTTGATTTTGGTGGTGGTTACATGATGTATAAATCTGTCTCAATTCATTAAAAGATACATTACAATAGTGTCATTTTAATGTATGTAAAACTATACTTCACAAATTTAATTTTTAAAAATGAAGGTGAAATAATTGCATTTTGCCTCAGACAAAAGTGGGGAGATTTTATCTTCTGCTGACTGCACTATAAGAATTGTTGAAAATTATTTCCAGAGTGAAGAGAAATGACTCCAGATGAAAGCCCACATCTGAAGGAAAGAATAAAGAATACCAGACAATATTTTTTAAAAGTCTATCTATCATCTGTCATTTCTGTGTCTCTGTTTCTGTCTTTCTTTCTTTCTCCATCCATTCACCATCTATTCATCCACCCATCTAACTATCTATCATTTTATTCTGTGTATTCACCATATTCTGTTTCACCCAAGAGCTACTTCTCCTGGTTTTGTACATCTTTACTGGAACACTTACCTCACTGTAGTGTAATTGGCTATTGATATGTCTGATTAATTTGGCTTTGTGCCTTCCAAGGGTGTCGACTACATTGGTCTTTCTTACTAATATTTTTGCAACAATTAGAATGGTTCCAGGCTGACTCAGTTAAGATTGTGAAAGAACATAAAAATGATTTAATGAAAAAAAAAAAGAAAGAGAAAACTGAATTGTTGGTTCGGAGAAAAAGTTTCCTATTTTTCATAAGGAAAAGTCATTAATGAGCTAGAATTTAAATTCTAGGGTCCAATTGTAATATTTATTTATCACTAAAACAAAAACAAAATAATCATTCCTTTTTAAGCAGGCTACTCTAGGGACCACACCTAATACAATGCAGCTTTCACACTGAAAAAGCTAGTCATCCAGTTGAGATTATTCAAAGGCCTGCACACATCAGAGCATACCTGATGTTAGATACATAATGAGTAGTGAGTATCCAGAGCTCTTTTTTTGAACACGAAGTAGATGACATCATGAGAGGGAATCATTAGAGCAGGACATCAACAAAAGCGGAGAAGAGAGAGCGTGTGTGGATTAGCTGGTAGATAAGTCTGAAGAACAATATTTTGGTTGAAAAATGGAGGGCATTTCTAAGGGACAAAGGAGACCAACAGAGGAGAAATGTTTTGTACATGAAATATTATAAGACAAGCAAGATATGTGGGGATCAGATTAAGAACAATCTTGAAGGAAGTGACAATTACTTTATTTGCTATTACAGAGATGCTATTGGAGCCTTTTTATTCCTTTAGAGTAAACCACTGCATTCAGAGTATGAGCAATATCTTAGTAACTCTGATGTACTGCTCCCTGTACTAGGCATTTTATACACGCTATATTAGAAAGCTATCACGACAACCCTAAACTGAGAGAAAGATCATTTACTGACATTGCCCAAGGTCAAATAAGTAATAAGCAGCAGAAGAAAGAATCCTAATTGAATTCTATGACTCCAGAAAACATCCTGTTTTCCTATCCACCTGATTACAAACAAGACATCGCATTTCCAACAGCCTGTAGGCATCAGAAAATCCTCCATGCCCAAGTGATTGTCACAAGATGTGCAGGACTGAGCTTTACATTCTCTATCCATTTCCAATTACATTTAAATTCATAATCATGAGCTTATAAAAAAGATGTTTACTTCACTGGGTGCTGCCCTTGTCTCCTAGTTGTATCCATGTCTAGCAGAAGATGGAACTTAATGGTCTATGACAACCTTGAGAAAAAAAAACAACTGCATATTTGGAAACCAACGATTCCAAGAGTTTTGTTTCTTAAACTGCTTGAAAGTTCCCAAGAAGTAGGTTTCTGATAGATCTGGCTTCTCTCACAGCTCCCGCCTTGTCATCACAGTCTATAGAAAGAACTATTTCAGCTGCGTTTGAAGGAGAATTTTAAGGTTATAAGGTCTGCAGATCATTTTTTACACATCATTTCAAGGAATTTTTAAGTCCGTAACAACCACATTACAAAATGAATATGTACGCTCCTCACCCCATGTGGTTTCTCTCTATTTAGCAGGATAATTTCCTGGTTTCACAGACACAAATCAGTTTCTAATAATCTTTCTCATTCAGACATTTGATCTCCTAAAGAGCTGTTGTGTGTATTCAGTGATATATAATGAACAAGAACCGCACAAAATATAAAGCAAGGGAGGGAATGGTCCATTGACTCTGGCTCAGGCACTATTCAAGTATGTTAAGACCTAATATTCTACTTTAACACGGATCCTTTGAAGTTGTCTTTGTGTGATTTCTAGAACAAGTAGGCTCCCTGCTCACTGACTGGAAAGGTTCTGTCACCTTTGTAGGCACGAAAATCCTCAGAGAACAGACTCCATTAGTGGGTTAAAGCGATCAGACAAAGCCAGTTAAATTTACCTTGGAGAGTTGTTCTTAGGATAGTACATCAAGAGACAAATACCATCACCAAATTATGTCTGCAGCCTGACAGGAGACAGGGATAGAGAAAAATAATTCTCCTGGTGAGTGGTCCTCAGGTGTCCCTGAGATAAGACATTCTTATTCTAGGAAGAAGTTTTTTTTTTTTTTTAATCATTCTCCTCTGCTGTTCCCTCTCTCATTCACTTTTCCCAAACAATGTATCACCATTTCAAAAACATGTATTCAATGTTTATTCATGTTTCTTTATCACTGGCCATTGTAAATATGAACAGATATGAAACATGTTTCAGTTTCACATGACAGAAATAGTAAGGTTTTCCAACAAAATGTTAATGACATCTTCGTGGTACACCTAATAGACTGAGCCCCATGAGGACAAGACATTTGCTCCTCAAATCCAGAAGGCATACTAATATATTCCTAGTGTTTGGGAAGATGTCCTCCTAAAATACTACAATTTTAGGGCTTGAAGGCCCCCAATTTTTTGAAAATATTTCAGATATTTTTGGTATGTGTTCTTGTATGTGGTTGTAGAAAATCCTATTTTCTCATCTTAATGTTAAATTTCTTGAATACAAAAATCTGGCTATATGAATCTTACTTATCATTGTATCCAAATGATATTTTAGGCTTTATTCTTTCTAAATTTACTTTCAAACATACCATGTCTTGGTCTGTCTGTACTACATTCTAGACAAAATTACTTTGATTCATCTTCCATCTCACTAAGTCTTTATCTGTGTCCACTTTACTCAACATCAAGTCTGTTAAGTTTTTTAAATCTTAATTTTGGAAAGATATACTCAAATTCTAATGACTTTATTCAATAATTTGTAAACCAGATGCGACATTCTTGGTATCTCTCTGAAGATGTGACTTCCTCAGCTATAAGATATCCTTTTCTGATGGTTTTGGCTCCTTTCGTATTGTTGGTTGAATTTCAAATCTCAGTGAGTTTTAATTATTCTGTTTTGTCAAATTCCTGCTTAACTGCCTGTGTTATGTACTAAAGCCTGCCAGATGAGGTGGTGGTAGGCAGGGTATATGCTGCAGGTGATAGCAGGTTTTCCTGTGAGTGCTGGGAATATCCTTTCTCCTCCTGCCTTGAGACAGTACCTCAGGGGTCAGCTTCCCACTGATTTGACCTCTGAGCAAAAGCCCTTGCAGACAGCTCCTTCATATGAGCAGTGTGGGCAGATGAGCATGAAGGTTTACCTTCTCTGAGTATAACACCCTTATCTCCTTGACTTCTTTCTGATGGTAAGAAATTTCTCAGGACTTCCCTTCCCTGTGTTTCAGGCTGTTACCTGGATTTATCTGTCTATGTATTTGACTGTTACCTGGATTTATCTGTCTATGTATTTGGCTCTTTTTGCTTTCCAAATTTGGAAATTCTTCAACATGTATGGTGTGCTAATAGCACTTTTTTACTTTTTCCACCAGAGTGTGTATCAATAATGATTCATTGTGCAGGTACTCTGTAACGACTGCTGTTCTAGGACTTGGGATTTAGCGTGAACCAAAGGGACAAAGTCCGTGTTCTTATGGATCATTCTAGAGAATAAGACAATTAAAAAAAGATTGATAATTCAATGACCAAGGTTAAATGCCTCCAAATTTGAAAAAGAAAGAAAGAAAGAAAGAAAGAAAGAAAGAAAGGAAGGAAGGAAGGAAGGAAGGAAGAAAGAAAGAAAGAAAGAAAGAAAGAAAGAAAGAAAGAAAGAAAGAAAGAAAGGAAGGAAGGAAGAAAGAAAGGAAGAAAGAAAGGAAGGAAAAAGAGGAGGGAAGGAAGGAAGGAAGGAAGGAGGGAGAGGGGAAGGGAGGGAGGAGGGGAGGAGGAAAGGGGAGAAATCAGGGGAAGTGATAAAGAGTACCTGGCGATACAATTCCATACTGCTTGGAGAGTGAAGTATCTGTGAGGATGTGCCATTTGAACAGTCACATGAATGAAATAAAGGAAGTATGAATACATGTGGAAGAAGATAAACCTAGATACTGAGACTTCCCTAGTGGTCCAGCAGTTAAGACTCCATGCTCCCAATGCAGGGGACCTAGGTTCAATCCCTGGTCAGGGAACTATATCCTTCATGCTGCAACTAAGAGCCCACATGCTGCAACTAAAAGATCCCACACGTGGCAGTTAAGACCTGGCACAGCCAAATAAATAAATAAATATTTTTTAAAAAGATAAGCAAAGATAAACAAAGCAAGTACAAAGCTCTGAGGGAGGTACATGGATAAAGGTTGGGGGGATTTGGAAGGCCAGGGCAGGTGGAATTTTGTGAGCAACGGGGAAAAGAAAAATAAGTTAGCTTGAACAGGTAGTTTTAGACCCAGGCACATGATGGAGATTTTTTTGTCATTTCATTTCAATTATACCATCATCATGTCAGTGTATCAAAGTTCTAGATTTCTTCAATAAAGGGGCTTAATTCTTTTTAACATCATTTCCCATTAATATTTTCCTCATGACAACTATTAATATTATAAGACATGAGTGCTCTATAGAACCATATTTCTTGAGAATTTTTCAATAGAAACAGTTTCTACTACATAATAATGATATTATGATTTTGGCTCAGAGGTCAGACCTACATTGCCCGACTTCTAAACAAAATGCCTTTTTATAATTTCAAATCTTGACCCAATCGCATATATTAGATTTTCCCCAATTTCCCCACAGGTTGCAAATAATAACATATATCCTCAGTTTATAATTTAGGAAACAGAAAAGTATAAAGCTTTTTGAGAATCAATCTATAGTAACTGTCAGCCATATAACTTAAAGGCTAAAGTAACTGTTAAAATTAGATGATGTACAACTAAATTTAGAATATTTTAAATACTTTTTTTCATAATAATAAATTTATCTAAAGCCAATTCAATTTAGGAGAAAAAATAAGAAATATATATATTTTTTCAAAATATCCCTATCATGTACTAGACACTTGCTGTTCATGGTTGTACATGAGTTTCATGTCTTGCTGATTTTATACCTGTGAAGTAGGTATTAATTCCATGGATTTTTTAAAAGATTTTTTTGATGTGGACAATTTTTAAAGTCTTTATTGAATTTGTTACAATATTGCTTCTGTTTTATGTTTTGGGTTTTTGGCCGCAACATATGTAGGATCTTAGCTCCCCAACCAGGGATCGAACCTGCACCCCCTGTATTAGAAGGCGAGGCCTTAACCACTGGACAGCCAGGGAAGTCTCCACTTCCATATTTTTAAAATAACAAATTTAAAAATTAGTGCTTAGAGAAATGTAGTGGGGAGATAACAGAATCAAAATTCAAACACACTTTCTAATGCCAAGATCAATAATAAATTACATTCATTAACTAACATTTATATTCAAAAAATACAGAAGTTAATGATAGTGCCCTTAGCCTCAATAAGTGTATTGTTTAAAATAAGCTTAATGTCTAGGATTTCATCTGTAATAATACTGAAAATTTAAGATTTTTTTCTATACATCATAAAACTTTGTCTTTTATTTTCCATACTCCTGAATGTACAGATAAGGAAACAAAGGCTCTGATGGATTAAATGGTTCGCCAACGTCACGCAGTTGCAAAGTGGCAGGGTTGAAACGTCAATGTAGCTGCTCTGTCCCAGAACATTTTCCATGGAGCTCCTGCTACCTCTCTGTGCTTCACCTCTACCTATGCCCTTTAAATGATTAACTCAGTGAAGCTTTCTCTGTGGTGTGAATTACTATTGCTAGGTATAAACCCAAGATCTTAAAGAAATGAACACAGTCATGATTTTTTTTTTTTTTTTTGGGTACGCGGGCCTCGCACTGTTGCGGCCTCTCCTGTTGCGGAGCACAGGCTCCGGACGCGCAGGCTCAGCGGCCATGGCTCACGGGCCCAGCCGCTCCGCGGCATGTGGGATCTTCCCGGACCAGGGCACGAACCCGTGTTCCCTGCATCGGCAGGCGGACTCTCAACCACTGCGCCACCGGGGAAGCCCAGTCATGATTTTTTAAGGTAAATACATGTTGGGCTCACTTATCCTGCCTGATCAGTGTCTGAATACAGTGGATATAGTGGGGAGGGGAAATACGTGGGAGGAAAAGAAAATAGTATCATGAAAAGTGAATACAGAAGGCGGTGACATGTTCTGCATGATTTAAGGGTAGAGAGAAAAAGATTGGTCTTATTTTCTTCAGGATGAACCCTTGGTCTCTCCTCGTTTCACAGGGGAGCAGCATATCTCAGAAAATGAATGTATCTTCAGATTTTAATGTCATCACCATGGAAGTTGCTGGAAGGTGTTGTTATGATCTTCCCCCACACTGGAGGATTTCCTGATGTATGTTCCGTTGATGAAAATTTAGAAGACCAGGGGAGATGATGAAATATAGCTAAGTGATTCAGAGAGTAAATATTAGGTTCAGTGCCTGATTGCCTCATATTTTAAATATTTCAATGCTCCCTGCATGACTGGACGGGAGTAAAGTACTCACTATTTAGCAACTTCAGCCACAAAAAACACCTTAATAGCATCACTCAAAATGTGTACTGTCCTCTTTAGAATAATGGGGTTTTGATGATAGTAATCAAAGAAAGCTGCCTTTGTAGATTACAGTCATAGCCACGTTGAGAAACGATGACTGTTAAGGACATTTCTTTTCAGTAATTGTATGCTTTGTCAAGTCCCTTTCTCTGATTTAAGATCGCTGACAGTAGGGCTGGAGTGAGCAGGGTTATTTCCTCCATAACAGAATGGAAAGTAACATAAGGAAGGCAGATAGTACCAGAGATGTAAAAATGTGATCTGTAAAAATAAGAGAAAAAAGCCAATAGGAAAGATTAGAGATTAGAAAGAGGGCAGATTGCATACTAATGCAAGCCAAGATTCAGAGACCTGTGCTGTTAACTTAGAAAATGGGATTTAGATGGGAGATGTGCATTTGTGGGGTGGCGGGAATGATAGGTTGAGGAATAATGCATAATGCTTGGGGCAGGGGGCAGGATTTTTCTATTCATCCTGCCTTTAATGAAGAAAGGAGATCAGATGCAGGAGGCAGAGACAGAAACATTTAAACACAGAAAAGTTTCAGTCTTCTAGGTTAAGTGCCCTGCCAGTTAAGCAGATCCACAGAAATCGAAGCATGAGGATGGCAAAGTAAACTCTTGAGCTTTCTCCTTCTAGGATGCATTAGACTTTTCCCCATGGGAAGAGTTCCCTAGGAGCCACATGAAATATAAACAAGTCTGGTAACTAGGGAAAGGTTTTGAACTGGGAGTCTGGAAGTGTGTACTTTTGTCTTAGCTGTTCTACTTACAATGACCATAGCCTTTGTCATTCTTTGAGATGCTGTTTCCTGTCTAGTAGGCATTGCATACTTAGAGATACATATATATAACACCCATTGATGACTTACTATGTTTCCATTTTATTATTTAATCCTGGTAAAAATTTGTAAGGTATTATTCTGCTATTATACTCACTTTAGAGATAACAAAACTAATGCCTAAAGAGTTTCAGTAACTTTTCACAAAATCACATTCCAAAACCTTGTGGAGGCAAGATTAGAAAAGAGACCACCCTCTTTAGAAGGTGATTACCAGAGCAGAGGAGTGGTGGGGGGCTGCATTGTTTTCTCCTGTCTACATTTGTAAGCAAACTTGGTTAGGAATCTATTTGTGTAAAAGCCAGCAAAATAAATAAAATTATTTCATGTCATCTTCCTTCCTGAGAAATGAAAGAAGGAACATTTTTTTTTTAATGTATCCTAGAAACATGGACCAGAATAGACTGGACAATCTACACATCTCTCTACCACCACCAATTACATTGTTTGCACAACTTCTTTACTTTCTTTCCTAACCATGAAATCTGAAAGATCTCATATTATTTGCAAGTAATTTTCTCTTAGACTGTCAGATTTCATCACATCTTTGCAGTCCTTTACACAGTTACCTGTCTTTTTCCCATCCTTCAAACAGAGATGCTCGTGAAATTCACTACTGGCAGTCTGTTTCTTCATACTTTCAGGCAGTTAATGTTTTGGGACATTATCAAACATTGCCATTTGGGGTCAGAATCTTACTCCTAAACTGTAAGAATCATTGCTGTCAAAATATGGAGCACTAACCATGTTAGACGAGGAAGTATGCTTTCTGATGACTGAGTCCAAATAACTCAACTTTGTAATAAGAAACTGCTATCCAACAACAAAAACAGATATCTTGTCCAAGTTCACACAACAGGTTAATTTCAGGGCAGGGGCTGAAACATGTGTCCTGGCTCTTGATTTCCTGGGCTTCTCATTATATTTAACACTCCTTTAAGGAGCATGTAAGACATTCCTGAGACTAGGAGTCTTTCACCAGAAACTGCTAAAGCCAGTGTGGAGTCTGGTTGGATGAAAACACAGAACAGGTCTTGACCGACTTTTACATCAAAGAAATTGAACTGGGGGACTGCCCTGCATGCATTACAGATATCTGCAGTTGGTCATGATGCTTCCATGTGTCCCAATGTGATCTCATCATTGTTTTCCGTGCAGACTTTCAAGCAGCCCACACTAGTTCATCTGGACTGGCCCATTTGGTTGTCAAGTTGCAGAGCAGAGATACAAAATGTACTTCCCTGTCATCCTCCGCCAAAGAGTTTGGATAATGCCTCTACTGTTTACTGGCTCTGTGACCTCCTGAAAGTTACTACCAATGAGCTTCAGTTTTCTCAATGTGCAAAATAAAGATGAAATGGTTTCCACTTCCGAGAGCAGTGCTTCTCAAACTCTGGCATGCAGCTGATAATCTGGAGAGCTAATTACATCACAATGGCCCAGGCTCATTTAGGTACAAGTTCCCCAGCTGACTTTGATGTAAGCCTGTTGGCAAACCATTGTCCTAGAGTATAAAAGGATGCAGGGAGAGCATTTATCATTATCTGGCCCAAAATAGGATCCAATTTATTACAATTACCTTCTCCTATGTTAGATGATTAAGCTCCATTTTAATTTTAAATGTCTATAATTCTATGATTCTATGAGAAAGATGCTTTAGCAATATATATAGAAGAATGAACTAACTGAAAGGAATTCTCATTTTTACTCAAATGAAATTAATAAGGCTACAAAAATTTGTTAAACATAGGTAGGGTAAATATGCACTTTAATGGGTTTTAACTACCCATGGATAATACATGTTTAATAGCAATATAGAATAATGGAAGTGTTATTCTGGGAAGAATAGAACTCTGTATTCCCATGTTGGTAACTTGGCTCAGTAATAAAAATAAAGTAAATAATTCTGCCTACTTTAAGTGTCTTATGAAATGTGCTTAAAATCAGATATTCAAGACAGATGTTAATTCCTTCTAACTGACAGTTTGCAAGGATCTGATTTCTGTAAGGCCTTCCATCACTGCAGCTGAGTGACATGTAGGCAGTTGCTTAATAAACCAAACCTATGCTTTGTGCAAATTTCTGTGGAATGTAAAATTCAGGAAACTAAAGAGATTAAGACACAATCTGCTCCTTTTGTGTCTCTCCATCCCCAACAACCTACATCTTTAGATATCTGGTGTCATGTTTGGCATCTTTTTTTGAAACAAGTTACAATGACATTGGCTTAGGATTTCCTGTGATTTCAGTAGAAGAGAAACATTTGAGCACCGGGCAGGTATAGAGAGTAATTAATCTTAAGATCATGAAACCCTGTAGTAGTATAGCAACAGGATGGGAAATGTGGCTTTGCAAAAAAAACTCATAGCCTAAGCTATATATTTTCACAGTATCAAATACACAAGTGGAAAACAAGAATCAAAAGACATAATTAAATACCTATAATGTGTTAGGCATTATCTTAGGTATTTTACTTATTGAAAATTCCTCTTAACCTAAAATCTTCATAAGAATGTATCTTTCTAACTTATTTACAAAATAAAAAGAGTCACGAATGTAGAAAACAAACTTATGGTTACCAGGGAGAGAGGTGGGGAGGGATAAACTGGGAGATTGGAATTGACATCTACACACTACTATATATAAAATAGCTAACTAATAAGAACCTACTGTACAGCACAGGGAAATCTACTCAATACTCTGTAATGACCTATATGGGAAAATAATCTAAAAAAGACTGGGTATGTGTATATGTATAACTGGTTCACTTTGCTGTGCAGCAGAAACTAACACAACATTGTAAATCAACTCTACCCCAATAAACATTTTTTAAAAAAAGAATGTATGTTTCTATTTAGAATTCCAGTGTAGAATGATTTTGAGGAACTGAATGATTATATGAGAAGGCATCTTATAAACTCTGTGCTACCTTTTCCAGTCCATCACCACCATCTACAATGAATTCCCTGGCTCTAAAAGCATGTTTGGATACACTGTTTCAGCTTGACTCTCAGTCCTTATCCTCTTGTTAGTTTGAGGTTTGCTGTCTTTCCCATTTCACGTGGCCAACTTTTGATACAACAAACTGAACCTGCTGCCCTAATTCTTTTCCACTCTGGCTGGCTAGAACAATCTTGCCTGGCTCCTTCCCTGGACAGATCAAATCATTCAATTATTTGCAAACTGTATCGAAAAAAAAAATGTTTTGAATGCAAAGCTCTGTGATTATTCAGATAGTTGGTATCTTACAGCTGGACCATTTTTAGAGTCTCCAAAACATTTTAGGAAGCATGAGATCTACTGGAATGAACCTTTCCTACATGGGACAATTAAAGTTATGTTTAAGTTCCCTATGTGGTTCAAACGGAAACATTCTGAATTACTATGCTGTGGAGTCATGATTTATACTCTGCAGTAAATCCAATCATAATACAGGCATAAAAATGGCATGCTGATTCTACTGATGCTATTATCCCATTTGCTTAGACAATATCGTTAATATGTGCAGTGTTCTCATTTAACGAAATTATACTCATACTACTAACAGTTCAGGGCATTAACTTTTTTTCTTTCCTGAGTTGTTATGGGCTGACTTTCTGAATACGTCATATGTGTAACTGCTTTATCCTTGCTTCCATTGTTGAAATGCAAGCCTTTACCTCCTGCCCGGCATATTGCGAGAGTTCTCTCACTGGACTTCTACTGTCTCATCCCACTCTAGTTCCCCCTCCACACTCCACAAAAGAAATCTTAGTGATTTGCAAAGGTGATCATGCCATCTGCCTAAAAGCCATTCAATAGTCTGAAGTTAATAGGATCTGAGATGAGGAGAGGTCAGAAAACCAGGAGGATTAAAAGAAACAAATAGTGAGTGGCTTCAATGAACTCTAGGTAGGTGGACAACTTTTGTAGATATGCATTGTGTTCTCCCAAATATATCTGGGTAGGCTAGAACAATCTATTTATAGAGTTCACGCTTGGGAAAAGAGGCTCTGGATTTTGTTAATATCTCATCTTTTTCCTTTTGTCACTTAGTTGGAGCAATATATATGTACATACATATATATATATATATATTTGCAGTATGTGGGCCTCTCACCGCTGCAGCCTCTCCTGTTGTGGAGCACAGGCTCCAGACGTGCAGGCCCAGCGGCCATGGCTCACGGGCCCAGCACAATGCGGCACACGGGATCCCCCTGGACCGGGGCACGAACCCGCGTCCCCTGCATTGGCAGGCGGACTCCCAACCACTGTGCCAGCAGGGAAGCCCAGTTGGAGCAATATTGAAAGCTTAGAGGAAAAGAATCTTGAAAACAAAAATTCTATGCACATGTATTACATCAGAGGTTATTAAATTTATGTTTGCCTGACCTTTGTCTTCTCATTTAATATTCTTCATTTTTTATCAAATTAACATCTGTGTTTATGTTAATTACATCATTGTTAATAATCTCATGAGTAAACTATGCACTTCTTCAAAGAGTTTGCTCCTCAGGCAGTGTCTATATAAGTAGAGAGTCTAAACTCATTTTTATTCAACTGGATAAGTAAAGACTTTTATTATTGTGCACTGCTACCCCTTGCCAAAATACAGGCCTTCTTTGTTTTTTTTTGTTTGTCTTTCTCATCTGGAAGTTTTTGACACATTTGTTTTTCTGCATCACAGTGTCCCTTCCTACAGCTGTGCCTCTTCTAGCTCCCATTTACCTTTTAGGTTCAGCCCTGGGCTGCCTAGGCATCTGGTACCTTTAGGTTGTATTCTGAATACCCAAAACCCAGTGAAACCAGTGCCAACACATGCCTTACTAGAAATTATTAATACTCCCATGTGCCAAGTTTGAAGCAACAAAATTATCAGGATCTAATTGTCCCTAATGCCAATCTGCATTGCTCTCTGTTTCACTTTCTGACTCGAAAACAAAGATACTAAAGAAGTTTTCAAAAATGCAAATTCATTAATTTCTTTGAGAACATTTTTAAAAGTAAGACTCTATTGAGAGATTATAGTCAAAGCTGTATTTATCTGTGATCCATACTAGCTTTCTTGAAGAAGTGTTTGTAATTTAATTCTCCAAAATGTGAAGTCTGGATGAAAAAAGCATAATAAAATAATTTAACTTCTCAGTCAGGAAATGAAATTATATCAGACAAAAGGTTGGTGCTCAGCATACTAAGAACCACAAAACAATAAAAAAAAGGCAACTAAACATCTATAAAAATGGGCAATGAATAGAAATAGGCAAGTTGCAAAGACATTAAAAAAAACTGCACTACTATATTGAATAAGATTTTCTAAGTTACTAGAAATCAGAGAAATCAGATTAAACAATACTACTTCTTACATATCAGAATGTAGACATTAAAATGTTTGATATCAAGTCTTGGTGAGTTTGTTGGGAAATTGAAACTGATATACACTGTTGTGAGGAAATAAATTGGCACAGGGAAATTGAATGGCAGTTTGAAATTGCTATCAAAATATGAAGTGCAAGTACCACATGATCCAGTAATTCTTTGAGGCTTAGAAAATACTTAGAAAAGCATTCACATATAAATACAACAAGATCTGAAAGAGGATTTTTCCTGAAGTAAAGAAAAAAAAAAACATAAGAAGGTAATTTCTAAAGTGACATATTCATATGTTAGAATACTGTGTAGTATTTTATAAGGCTGAAACAAACAGAAATCTATTGTTGAATAAGAGAAGCATGTGAAAAGTGATTTACACTGGATAATAGATTTTATATAATTAAATATTATGTATTTTATATGTGTGTGTGTGCACACTGTAAATGTCAATACATTTTAGAGAAGTAGAAAGGAGAAGAAGGGGGCGTTGGTATGTTTGAGGAATGTAGTAAAAGGAAAATTTTCCTCTTTGTAATGTTTTAATTTTTACTAAAAGGAAGACATTCATGAACTCTCTATGTAATTAAAAATTAATCCTAATTTTTATTAAAAATAAAGGAAATAGAGATGTACTATAAAGTATAGCATGCATACAATTAGCAGCATGCTTGCAGGCTGCGTAGATAGTATTCCTGTTGTTATTTTGCAATGCTGGTGCTTTTTTGATCTCAAGCACCATTGAGCATACCGTCAAAGTGCAGGAGGCTGTTGGCTCATGGCCTTTGATGTCATGCTGTCTGATTTCTGGAATCACCACTTGAAATTGTTGAACTTTGTCAAATTGCTTAACCTGCCTATGCTACAATTTCCCCATAGTTTCAACAGGAGTATTCGAAAAAGCAATAAAAAAAAAGCAAGACAAACAAAAAATACCACCTATTGTAATGGTGAGAATAAATGGAATCCTCAAGAAACCTTTAGACCAAGGTGAAGGAGGTAGTGAACCCTCAGAACTTATGAGCCATTTTAGTTCCCTGCTGCACAGTTTCTTGTTCTGTGTCTTTACACACACACACACACACACACACACACACACACACACACACATACACACACACTTTGTTCTATAAGTGAAATCCCTAAGAAGCAATATTCAAACCATGATACTAAAAACATGAATTGAATATTTAAAAGAAGAATAAAGTAGCAGTTTTATACCTCCTTTTAAATTAATTCCCATATTTATATAAGATGAAAGTTAAAATATAATTCATTCTTTTCCACCAACTTGAAAAATCTCAGCTCTTATCTGGAAATTTGAATCAACCTGATGGTTTATTTATCATATGTTTATCAATCATATGTTGAGTGACATAAAACACCAAGACATTGAATTGAGCCAATTTAAAATTGGCTCTGATGATTTACAACTTCAAATTCTTCATCTATTTTGGTTTAAGTTTGGATTTGTCACATGCTGACATTTTTATATGTTACCAAAATATCATCATACTAGGGCAAAAGAAGCTACTATATCAAGTACCCTTGAAATGCTTCCAACTCCAAATTCTGTGTTAGTTGTGGTTGAAGTGCATGACTTATATAGGGAAGTGACTTTTTTTTTCACAGAGTTCAGAAGAAAATGTTAAGTTTGAGAAGCCAAAGTCTTATGAGTTAAAGGCCTTATCTTAATCTGATCCCCCCCTCTATTAATCACCAATGAATCTTAAGAATCTCTCTCTCACACACACACACACACACACACACACAAACACGCACACACACAAGAACATTTCCATTTAGAAGGTGACTTCCACAGCAATCATGACTACTAGGATTGCTGCTGTTATAAAAAAGAAATATCTTGGTCTTCAAAATCTTCAATGACAGCTTAATTATTAAGAAATCCAAATTCTTCTCCAATATTTTAGATTTTGAACAATCTGTTTTATTTCATATTACCCATGCACTGTCACTTTACATGAATCATCTACTGATACTTTTATTCTGAGTCTTTAATGACTTTACTATCTTGAAAAACATGATGATAATCTTTTCCTTTACTTCTTTGCTCAGCTGAGACCGCTTTTTCTCTCTTTCCAAACATTGAAATTTTCAATTCTTTGGGAGCCAGGATACAGTCACTTCCCCGATAATTCCAAGCCTTACTTGTCACCTTCCTCTGAACTTGCCCAGCACATCCTCTACACCAACCAACACAGAGCTTTTTATATATCATTTAGTTTGCTGAAGATCTATGTGTTTCATTCACATCTTTATCATTGAATGTTAAAATCTTTGAGAACCAAGATTTAGAAACCATTCTGCATGTAGATGACTTTGTTCCATAGTGATGACAAAAGAGGGCAGTTGGATTATATTTGGCTACGAAAAATAATATTTCAAATTTATTCTTTAAAACACCTCTAGTACAAATAAGTATTCAACCAATGCTTACTCTGAGTTTACTAAGCTCTAGATCTTTTGTTAGGCCCTGGGAATACGTCAGTGTACAAGTCAGACTTTTAACCAATGCCCTCAAAATGTTTACAAGTAATAATGCCAGGTATTGGTAACTAATCAGGGTGTATGTTACAAAAGCAAAGTTACTACAAGTTGTAGCTGTGGTTTCCTGGTACCACTTTTGTCTGGAGGCCCAGGTCTGACATCAGTGTTGAAGCCTGAAGGAAAAGAGGGAATCCAAAGGTCACTAAAAGAAAAATAAAGGTACGTAGCCCTTTATAAGGCCTTAGTCGTCTATATTCTAACATACAACTAATCTCTTCACATTGATTGAGTTCCTGGAATACATAATCTAGTCCTCTATAATAAATTGTATTCAAATAAAGACCATTTAATTAATAGGGAACTATACAATTTATTATCTTTGGTGCCAGAGTTGATGCATTAAAAAAAGGAAAACAGTCTGCTTCATACACTGCAGAAGCTCCTACCAGGTACCCTCAGAAGTCTACTTTGCCACACTGTAGAGCTTAACTCTTCTTTAGCCATGCCCATGCCCTTCATAATGAAAGTAGTCTTGCTTAAAGAGAGATTTTAACAAACTGAACAATACTCCTAGTTTCAATTTTCCTTATAACATTCTATAATTATAAATTTTTTGAACAAAACCCAGGATTTGTTTATTAAATGATGGATTTGATAGTTGAGGTTATTACCTTATGTATGCACAAAATTATCTAAGTATTTATTCTAAGCTAATTTGTTATAGATGTAAATTTAGTAAATTATCAACTTCCAGTTTTAAAAAAATAAACCTCTCTAGGGGCTTAGAAGTATTAATGCAGCTTCAAAAGGTGAACTGTATACTCTTACTTTGTTTAATTTAAAAGAAGAATAACAATTATTGACTGTGTGTATCTTGATATTGCTTTAAGAGACAATAAAAATTACCATACAAGTGATGTGCTTTAAATGATGAAATAAAATTTTTTGTAATATTTTCTGAAATAATCATGCTAATTTGGCTAGTATTTTGCTAAATTTATTCACATGAAAAGCCATAGATTTATACATTTTAATACCATTTTTAAAAACAAAAGTATATTTTTCAAGTTATATTTTGGGACTTCTATTTTAACAGTCTGTTAGCTTGATTTACAACATTTGAACCTTTGGAAATATGGAAAATGCACCTTCATTTGTCCTCTTAACCCAGGCCATGTGAAAGTTAGGGATGATGTTTTGTAATGTTAATCTCCATCCTTAGATACAGGAGAACTGGAGATTTTCAGAGAGGGTGAACTGGTGAGATGGGGATCAGTAAGTGGAAAAAAACAAAGTGTCTTTTAGACTTTTAATTTCTAGGCTCTAAGTGTCCATGACCAGCTGGATATGGGGCTCTTAGCAGATCAAATCTTCCAAGCAGAGCGTGGGGTGATACCTCCTAAAATCAGAAGCCTTTAATTTGAGTTTGATATAGCAGGACACTCAAAGTCTTCCATCCAGGAAGGGATGCTGCCTCTCTGACTGACAGGAGTCAGCACAAGGAAGCTAAACAGTTTTGAGGGAGGGAGATGAATAATATGAACATAAATAAGCATGGTTTCACAGCAATTAGGGTAACTGAACTACAAGATTTAGGGATAACTAGAAACCTAGGTATGGAACGCTATGCATTTAATGAGCTTTTCAATACCAGTAAACTGATAACTGGATGAAGGATAAATTTACTGTTGGGTATTTATAAGTTCATTGCATAATTCCAGACAAAGGGAGTACCTTATCACATGGAGGAATTTTTCAGTTAGAGCCATCATACGTAAAATAAGTTTCCAGGACATGAAACATTGATTGGTTAGCTCAATATTTTGACAGAAACTGAAAATAAGACAGACCTGAGTTTTTACATTTTAATTCATCTTAGCTTGAAAGTCCTTGGCAAACAAATAATTTCCAGTTTCTATACAACGTATGCATAGTAATTAGAATGCTAACATAAATGTTTTTGGAAACTATCATTGATGTAGAAATCTCAGCTTAGCCCTGGGTATATTCCTAAGTTCTTTTCTCAATACAAAGAGTTGATATCCTTACTTCTGTGAAATTAAAGTGCATTGTAACCTAGTGGGGTACCCAAATTGAGCACAGTTCAGCTGGCCTTTTCCCAAAAGACTGGGATGCAGTGTCCCAGGGTTAAGCATCAATTCTCATTCTATGGCCAAGACTGGCCATCTGCTGAATATCTCTTTTTCTTCTTAGCTCTTTGGTTATATGTTTTCTCCATTGCTGTTAACAAATCCACTTGGTCCTTTCACATTCATCCAAAGGAGAGAACGCTCCTCAGTGAAGCAGTCAATGCAATAGAACCTACAGACTATAAAGTCGGATGCTCTTGAGTATCTGTCTTGTCCTTCATCACTTAATGTATTGAAGTTGCAGTCTTTCATGTGTGGATAGAGATAATAACCTCATGCAAGACATGCAGCTCTGTATAGCAGCAACTTTATAAGGTTTCATCAAAATTATAAATGAGTGAACATATGTAAAGTGCTAAGCATAGTACTTGGCACACCGTTGGTGTTATAAGGTCTATTATTATTATTATTAAATAATATAAGTAAATACTTGATATGTAGCAACTGTTGCATCAGTGGCAGCTCTGAATATTACTCTCATTTGACATTCTTTTTAGCCCTGCTTGTTTTGTAGCTCATCTTAGTTGATGTGATAGGGACAGGAAAGCAGTAGAATAGTCAAATTTACAGAACATTTTTCCCTTCCTCTTCCTAATGTTAAGAAATGCATATGTAACCTTAATAATTCATTCATTCATTTCTTCCTGACATCATTCATTCAACTAATATTTATTGAATACTTGCTCTATTTTGGGCTCAGTGTTGGATTCTTATAGATATATGCTAACTTTTATATAATTCTCAAAATAAGTGGTCCTTTCCCGAATAGCCAAAGCAATCTTGAGAACGAAAAACGGAGCTGGAGGAATCAGACTCCGTGACTTCAGACTATAGTACAAAGCTACAGTAATAAAGAGAGTATGGTACTGGCACAAAAACAGAAAGATAGATCAATGGAACAAGATAGAAAGCCGAGAGATAAACCCACGCACATATGGACACCTTATCTTTGATAAAGGTGGCAGGAATGTACAGTGGTGAAAGGACAGCCTCTTCAATAAGTGGTGCTGGGAAAACGGGACAGGTACATGTAAAAGTATGAGATTAGATCACTCCCTAACACCATACACAAAAATAAGCTCAAAATGGATTAAAGACCTAAATGTAAGGCCAGAAACTATCAAACTCTTAGAGGAAAACATAGGCAGAACACTCTATGACTTAAATCACAGCAAGATCCTTTCTGACCCACCTCCTAGAGTAATGGAAATAAAAACAAAAATAAACAAATGGGACCTAATGAAATTTCAAAGCTTTTGCACAGCAAAGGGAACCATAAACAAGACCAAAAGACAACCCTCAGAATGGGAGAAAATATTTGCAAATGAAGCAACTGACAAAGGATTAATCTCCAAAATTTACAAGCAGCTCATACACCTCAATAACAAAACAACAAAAAACCCAATCCCAAAATGGGCAGAAGACCTAAATAGACATTTCTCCAAAAAAGATATACAGACTGCCAACAAACACATGAAAGAATGCTCAACATCATTAATCATTAGAGAAATGCAAATCAAAACTACAATGAGATATCATCTCACACCAGTCAGAAAGGCCACATCAAAAAATCTAGAAACAATAAATGCTGGAGAGGGTGTGGAGAAAAGGGAACACTCTTGCACTGCTGGTGGGAATGTGAATTGGTACAGTCACTATGGAGAACAGTATGGAGGTTCCTTAAAAAACCAAAAATAGAACTACCATATGACCCAGCAATCCCACTACTGGGCATATACCCTGAGAAAACCATAATTCAAAAAGAGTCATGTACCAAAATGTTCATTGCAGCTCTATTTACAATAGCCCAGAGATGGAAAGAACCTAAGTGCCCATTATCGGATGAATGGATAAAGAAGATATGGCACATATATACAATGGAATATTATTCAGCCATAAAAAGAAACGAAATTGAGCTATTTGTAATGAGGTGGATAGACCTAGAGTCTGTCATACAGAGTGAAGTAAGTCAGAAAGAAAAAGACAAGTACCGTATGTTAACACATATATACGGAATTTAAGAAAAAAAAAATGTCATGAAGAACCTAGGGGTAAAACAGGAATAAAGACACAGACCTACTGGAGAATGGACTTGAGGATATGGGGAGAGGGAAGGGTGAGCTGTGACAGGGCGAGAGAGAGTCATGGACATATATACACTAACAAACGTAAGGTAGATAGCTACTGGGAACAGCCGCATGGCACAGGGTTATCGGCTCGGTGCTTTGTGACCACCTGGAGGGGTGGGATAAGGAGGGTGGGAGGGAGGGAGATGCAAGAGGGAAGAGATATGGGAACATATGTATAAGTATAACTGATTCACTTTGTTATAAAGTAGAAACTAACACACCATTGTAAAGCAATTATACCCCAATAAAGATGTTAAAAAAAAAAAAAATGGGCAGAAGACCTAAATAGACATTTCTCCAAAGAAGATATACAGACTGCCAACAAACACATGAAAGAATGCTCAACACCATTAATCATTAGAGAAATGCAAATCAAAACTACAATGAGATATCATCTTACACTAGTCAGAATGGCCATCATCAAAAAATCTAGAAACAATAAATGCTGGAGAGGGTGTAGAGAAAAGGGAACACTCTTGTACTGCTGGAGGGAATGTGAATTGGTACAGCCACTATGGAGAACAGTATGGAGGTTCCTTAAAAAACTACAAATAGAACTACCATATGACCCAACAATCCCACTACTAGGCATATACCCTGAGAAAACCAAAATTCAAGAAGAGTCATGTACCAAAATGTTCATTGCAGCTCTATTTACAATAGCCTGGAGATGGAAACAACCTAAGTGCCCATCATCGGATGAATGGATAAAGAAGATGTGGGACATATATACAATGGAATATTACTCAACCAAAAAAAGAAACGAAATTGAGTTATTTGTTGTGAGGTGGATAGACCTAGAGTCTGTCATACAGAGTGAAGTAAGTCAGAAATAAAAAGACAAATACCGTATGCTAACACATATATATGGAATTTAAGAAAAAAAATGTCATGAAGAACCTAGGGGTAAAACAGGAATAAAGACGCAGACCTACTGGAGAACGGACTTGAGGATATGGGGAGGGGGAAGGGTGAGCTGTGACAGGGCGAGAGAGAGTCATGGACATATATACACTAACAAACGTAAGGTAGATAGCTACTGGGAACAGCCGCATGGCACAGGGATATCGGCTCGGTGCTTTGTGACCGCCTGGAGGGGTGGGATAAGGAGGGTGGGAGGGAGGGAGACGCAAGAGGGAAGAGATATGGGAACATATGTATATGTATAACTGATTCACTTTGTTATAAAGCAGAAACTAACACACTATTGTGAAGCAATTATACCGCAATAAAGATGTTAAAAAAAAATAATAAGTGGTCCTTAAGCATTATGGTACTCAACATATTGTGGAAAACTGAATGAGAAGTCCAGAAACCTGTAGAGGTTCATTTGGAGCTCCGTATATCTGATCCCAAATCTGGATTCCTCTCCCTCCCTCAAACTGCCTTTGGTGCAGAGTTTGCTCTGCTTTCCAAACCAAGGGAGAACGTAATCAATTACATTTTACAAATAAGAATGTAAAACCTGGGAAATGTGATTAGTCTCTGTAACTCCTATGTATGTGAAAGCTTTACAATTTCCCCAAATCACAATTTCATGCTTCTAAGAATCCAGCCTCTGAAAGTTATGTTGTCATAGACTGACTTGGCAGTCATAGCTAGCCTCTGAAGCAACTATTTCTCATGTGAAATGGTATTTCTGCTGCATTCACGACCATTCTCTGCACAATTGTTCAGTTCCGCTGGGTGATTGATTTCATTTGATCATCAGCACAACCTTAGAAACCAGATGCATCATTTTTTTTTCTCAACCAAATGTTGTTGCTGTTGAACAAGCCCAGCTGTAAGATTAAATAGGGTGTTACCAACCACCGGATTAGCTCCAAGGAGACATGGATTGTTGAAAGGCTAACTCTTTCATTGATTTACTTGCCAGTGTCTGGGAGACTTGGAGGGAGATGGGGTTCTGCGTATGCTGTTTGTGTCTTGGCAGGTTATTTAGTTCTCTTGAACTTTGAATCAAAACTTGAAAAATGCCAAGAATTCTTTTTCTTTAAAATCATGGACCAGGTTTCTTTTCTTGATGTGTGAGAGCGGGAAATATGTGCCTGAATGGAACCTTGCTAGTATAAGGGCTTCAGGAAACTTTATTATCTCCTTTTCTTTTCCATACAAGCAGCTGGTGTTCAGGTGGGTGTAAACATTTTGCCTTTTGGTTCTGTAATGATTTTAAATTGGCTTGTCAGATTCTTATGTAAGGGAAATTTTCGCATTTTCACACAATTTACCACGTTTTCTAAATAATATTCATGTATGCATTATTATCAAATTTCCAGTTCATTTAGACATGGTCAGATTAATGATTGCTCTGGCTTTGGCTTTTGATATAAGCTATACAGACATCTCCTCTGAATCTTCATATTCATTATATTCATCTTCTTCAAAGTAATTAAAGCCTGGGATAAAAACAGTAAATGAGGAAGAACAATACATGAGCCATTGACCAATAAAGAATTTCTTCTCCCCCTTTCAGAACAAATATTATTATTATCATTATCATTATTATTTAGAATCCATAATAACAGTAACATGCAAAACACAATATACACCTTTCTTCCTCATCACCCTCTCCAAGGAGGTAGGGACCATTTCTACAATATAGCTTAGCTTCATTATTCTCTAGGATTTCTCATGTCCCTTAACACCTAACATTCACAACCACTCTATGTGTCCTGTGTCTCAATTAACTCAGGCTCAGACTTTCTGATTTCCTTTGCATGCACGATCTACATTTTCTCTCGAGGTCACTTCCCTAGATTTGTAAGCTAGTGCTAGCTTTATAAATAAAACAGTGTTACATATCCACCAGGCATGGTTGGGGTTGCTTTTTCACTAGTTTACCACATAAAGATATTTCCTGAGTATTTATTGATTGTTATTCTTTTTTTTCTTTTAACAAATATTGTCCTTAGGGTCAGACTGTACACTGTGAACATTTTATAATTGTCTTTCTTCCACCACAGGAGAATCAACCCAGTCACCAGTGGGTTTCACTCCATTATCTCTTTGTTCAAAGTTATGTTCTAATAAGATATATTCTTGCAAGAGATCAGCCCACTCACTGTCAGGCTTTCTTTGCTCCAGTGTTGCTGCTCATAATTTAAGAAGTATTGACTGGATGTCTGTAGATGTCTGGAGTGCTGTAATCCACACTCTTTCCATTACCTCATCCTTTGTCTCGTAATTTACTCCTTTTTCTATCCGCTTAGAAAAAAAGTTTTTGTTTCCCCAAATTCAGATAAGTACAGCATCAAATTTGGGTATGCAGTTTTAATCTTGTGTATATAAATCCCATGCTACCCACTTGCCTTCATCTATCATCTTTGTTTTATTTTATTAGAAAATCTGTGTTTTCTCCTAGGAAATTTTAACTATTTGAAATCATTTTCAAAATAAGAGTACCATCGCCTTTCTGGAAAGCAGTATGGCAAAATGTATTAAAAGCTTTATAATGTTTATAACTTTTCATCTAGTAAGTTTTAAATTAATGATAGTACATAAATATGATGCAGTATTTTTCAGTCATTTATTTGTTTCTCCTAAAAACTTTTAAATATTTTGGAAAATGTTTAGGAAAACGTTATTCAACAAATATTCATTGAGCTCCATTGTATGCCAGGCACTATTTCAGTGGAAGGCAAAAAATTGTTGAGAAATTATATGACAATAACATCACAATTATTTACAATTAAATATAAAGGAGATATATCAAAATAGAGCAATAGAGGTATATGGATATGCTTTGGTTTCTTTATACTTTTAGAAATATTTTCCATGTTTTATAATAAGCATATGCTACTTTCATAATAATTAAAAAAATCTAAAACTACTACTTTTATAAAGTACAGTGCTTAGCAAGTAACACACTTTCTGTCATGTGCTTGATTACAAGGCAGAATAAGAGATATAATAATAGGAAGAATGATATTACTAATAGAGTGGGCCTCAGGCATAGGTAAAATCAAGCTAATACATGCCTGGAGGGAAGCTTGTAATAGTTCCTAAATACCTAGTGATAGAGTAACTGCACCAGAGTCAAGAGGATGATTATATTAAATATATATTCTAAGTTTCGTTTCAAATTTGTTGAATCAGAAACTCTGGGAAGGAGTTTGCATTAGTTAGTGCTCATTCTAATTAGTTGGCTGTGTAACAAATTACACCAGAAGTTAACTGTTTATGAAACAGGACGGAAGAGGGCAGAGCACAACTTTGAAAGAATGACATAGCCTGAGGACATGACATAAATTGATTAAAACCAAATGGGTCCAAGATAGCAGACAATTTGACTTCCACTAGAACTTGGGCCTCAGTATACGTTCACTGTAACATATCAGCAAGCTAAATGACACACCCACCAGTGGCATGACAGTTCCAAGGCCAATCATATGGATCAAAAAGTGGGTGGTAGACCAATTCCTGGGGATCCCTGCCCCTTCTGGAAATAGCTGGAATACTCCTTCCACTCATTAGCCTATGAAATTACCCAGCCCTATAAAAACTGACAACCCCATACCCTGGTGCCTTTCTCACCTTCTGAGATGGCCCACACTCTGTCTGTGGAGTGTATTTCTCTCTGAATAAATCCATTTCTTTCATATCACTTTGTCTCTCATTGAATTCTTTCTGTAATGAGACGTGAAGAACTTGAGCTTCATTAAGTCCTGAAACCAGGTGTGTGATCTCAGTTGGAAGACTGTGGGTTTTGGCCAGGTTTGTGTCCCAGCCTAGTGGGTTCAAATCCCAATATGAGTTTTGGCCGGGTTTGAGTCCCAGTCATGTGGATTAAAGTCCCAATCAGGATTTAGGCTGGGTTTGAGTCCCGGCATGTGGGTTCAAGTCCGAATCTGAGGTTCACAGTCTCACTTATACCAACAATTTTTATAATCTCGTGCAGTTTCTGAAGGTAGCCATTAGCTGGGTGGTCCTGGATCAGCATCTCTCACAAGGCAGAGTCAGGGTATTACCCTGGCCGTGATCATCTGAAGGTGTGGTTCAGGCTGTAGGATCCACATCCACATGCCTCACTCACACGGCTGTTGACTAAAAGCATCTGCTTTAAAAGGAGGCTAACTTCCTCATCACATGGGTCTCTCCATAAGGTGGATTGAGTGTCCTCAAAACTTGACAGCTGGCTACTCTCAGAGTAAGTGATCCCAGAGAGAGGACAAGTAGGAAACCAGGATGCCTAGTAGCCAAGTCACACACCATCACCTTCACTGTATTTAGAAGCAGGTTATTAAGTCTAGTCCACACTCAAGGAAAGGGGAATTAATATCCAACTCTCAAAGGTAAGAATCTTAACAGAATTTTGGATTACTTTAAAACCACCCCATAGCCTTAATATCTGTGACTGCAACATAAACTCCTCCTCTCCTAATTCTAAAGCACAAGCAGATTGGAAACCAATATGTCATCTCTCTCCCAGTGCAGGATCCCTGCTAGACAGAGGGCACCTTAGCAGTGATTACCAAACTCTGACTGAAGACCTCACCTTGTTAAAGGAAGGACTGTATTTTGAAACTGAGCAGGACACTGTGGGGCTCCCGGGTACAAATCCTTTCTGTGTCCCCTGTTTCTTGTTTGTAGGAAATAGGTTTCATTCAGCCTCCATGATCTTCCCTGAGTTCCAAAGGGTACAGTTCAAACAGCTGCTAATGAGGGAAAGGAGGGAATACAGAGACAAGGGAGGAGCAGTCAAGAAATAATAATGCAGCCTTGGTGCAGGGTCCTGGCTCCTCCTCAAGGGATACACATAAAAATAAATCTTTGAGTTCTTCTGTAGGAACTAAGGCCTCCACCCACGTGGAGGATGGAAGGATGACATTGACCCTCCTGACTTCAGTCAACTAAAGCTTGGACTCTGTCAACCTTGGCCCCAATTCTATGCTGAATTCTCCCTGCTTAAACCCCTTCATGAATATGAATGTTCCCTTAGCTTAAAACTTCCCTAATTGTGCTGTTTGGAGAGATATTGCTTTGGGAAAGATCCCCAGTGTTTTCCTTACTTGTTGCAAGTAATAAATGCTTCCTTCTGATCTTTGGCTTGGTTGTGTCTTTCGGCTTGACACCCACCAAGAGGTGAACCCAGTTTTTGGGTAACAATATCACATGGTGGCCCATTCTCTCTTTGAACAGATTCAACTTACAAGATTTATTTTCCTTTATATTGTATCTATGTCTGCACTAAGTAACCTCCCTATATCAATTCTAATATATATATATATATATACACACACACACATATATTTAGACTAGATGAAAAAGAAAAATGTGTCCACATCCTCAGGGAATTTGATTATGTAAGACTGTGGGTATAGCGCTAAACTCTGCCTAGATTAATATAATGAAATGGAAGGCTTCAGAAATGCGGGATTTGCTGGAAAACTCTTCAGAGTGAAGTGATATAGACAAGGATCCACAAAAAATAAAGCCTGGAATTGGAGGTGATTGGAAATGGAATGCTGAAAGAAAAGATCTATATTCTAAATGATAAAGAAAAATGTATTAAAAATACATCTTCATGCCGTTGTCAAGAAATTTAAATTTTATATGGGTGATATAAAGTTGTGAATGAAAAGTTTTGCCTGCTATATCAGTAAACAAAGGAACCCTGAGGGGATTCAGGATGGAGAAAAGCAGGACACTGGCCCCAGAGAGCTGAGGTGCATACGAAAGGAATGATTTCAGTGAGCCCAGACTCTTGCATCTTTCCATACATAGCAAAGAGCTAAATTCCTTAACTGAAGATACCTGGTTTTCTTTAATTAACAGTAATATTTTGAGGTTCTGACAACCTGATCTTTGTTACAAAAACTGTTATATACCTTGGCTTCCCGCTGACCTCTTTAGAGCAGTCCCTCAGAGCATCTGAGAGGCTGTGTCCTGGACCTAAATCCTCAGAATGTCCTCCAAATAAAACATAATTCTCAACTTTTAGGTTGTGCATTTTTTTTTAGTCAACAAAGTGCTATCAACAGTTCAGAGCTGAGGAAAAAAGCTCTGTGTTCCTTCTGCAAGTTTTGCGAAGTGGAGTCATCATTCAGGAAAAAACAAACAAAAAAACAAACAAAAAAAAAAAAAGAGGGAGGGAGTTTCAGACTCCCCTGGTCCCCACCTCACCTCTTCTAGGATCACCACAGCTAAGGAGTGTTCTAATCTTTGAGAGAGAAATCTGCAAACTAGGGAGTGACCGAAATTTTTGCAACTCTGAAATGACTACCCAAAATACGGAGTATGGGCCCAAAAGATCATCAAAAAACTAAGAACTAAGATACCATATAATGGCAACTTTATTTTTCCTCTTCTCTCCTCCTTTCACCAAGTATATTGGGTCGTTTTTTTTGGTTTCTTTTTTTGGTCGTGCTGCATGGCTTGTGGGATTTTAGTTCCCAGACTGGATTGAACCTGAGCCCTCAGCAGTGAGAGTTTGGAGTCCTAACCACTGGACTGCCATGGAATTTCCTATTTTGTGTCTTTAGGGTTGTTACCCTGAGAGCTCTGAATAAGACAATTTTTTAAATCTTTTACCAAAAAATGCAACTCTTCCGATACATTGCTGAGTTGAGACTGTTAATTTAAGTTTGTTAGAGGCCTGAGGATAAATTTGTGTGATGTAAAGCACAAATTGCTGCCTTCTTGACACCACATAGAATTGAAACAACATCATGCTAGTTGATATTTACTGATTAAAGATGCCACCAATAGGCTAGGTCCATTGCAAATATTATTTTTTTTGAGCTTAGTAATATTTCTATGAGATGGCATATACATCACTCTTCATTTTAAATAACTGGAAACTAGGGTACAAAGTGGACTGTGACAAGGAATAAACCCAGATAGCCAGGCAACTGAAGAATTGGGTGTACAATGGGGATTTGAGCCTAGGCAGTCTGATTCCACAGCAAAAGTCTTTGCTGTATTCTATTCTTTTATTGAAACTGTAGAAATGAAGCCAACACTATTTCCTGTCCTTCAAATGAGCTACTCCCAATTAAGTCCCATGCTCACATTATTTTGAAATTTGGTTAGTACTGCTCTCTGACTGGAAGGTATCACCCCATAAATATTCAAGTTGAATCACTGATTAAAAGAAGTGTATACACTGCTAATTATTTTCTTTCTGAAACAGAAAGGATGTATGCTACATGCGTGGACTTCAATATGGCTCTTAAAACATTGACAGCTTGCATTCATTTCCTCTTCTCAATTAATATAGTGCATTTCATGAGTAAGCTTCTCAAATCTCATTTCTCTCATTCATTCACTTAATCATTAATTCATTTACTCAGCAAATATTTGTAGATTTATGAAGTATCTATGGTGAACAAACACCTCTTTGTTGCCAGGTGTTAAGATCAAAAGAATAAATAACAAATTAGATGGTAAATCCCTAAGCTATGTGAAGAATGAACAGGAATCAGCAAGAGAAAGGGGAAGAACATTTCAGGCAAAGGGAAACAGAAGAGAAGAGAGATTTCTCAGAGCATCGTATGGTGATGTGTCAGTTATTTCAGTGAGACTCACATGGACGCTTGCGATCCTGGGAAAGTGGGTACAGTCTGAACACTACTATAAACCAGGTTTTTTCTTTTTTTAAAGAAATAGGAGCCTTTGAATAGAAGAAAGTAAATCTGAGCCAAGTCTTCTGATTTTGTCTTATGCCTTTGCCTGGTAGAACATACCTCCATTTTAGTTTGTTTCATTGATTTTCATTAAAGTTTAAAATAATTTGGAACACATTAAAAAAAAACAGGAGCCTTTGAATGGCTTTAAGCTTACATGTGATGTGATAAGTTTTGTTTGTTCTTTTTTTTTTGAGACCTTATTAAAATGTATTCTTCACCACAATTGAAATTATTGGTTTATTTTAGAAGCTTAAGTCTGGATTTTACATTATGCTTTCATGAATTAGTGAAGGTGAATTAAAAGCACCCATTTAAAATTTAACTTAGTAATTCAATAGTGTTGATAAACGTAATTCTTCCATGTCCACAGTGAGCATTTTTTTTTTCCCTCGAATCTCTAGCAAGATAGAAATCATTTCCAGGACTGTATCCTTTACCTTTCCCCTTCTTTACTTCTGCAACTGCAGCCACAGTTGCTTTACCACGGGTACATTTTGCCTGTTCTAGAATTCTGTATTAGTTGAATCATATGTATGTACTCCTTTATCACTGACTTCTTGCCCTCAGCGTGATGTTTTTAGATCCATCCATGTTATTGTGTGTATCAATAGTTTGTTTCTTTTTATTGTGGAGTAATATATTCAATTGTATGAATATTGAATGTACCATAGACTGTTTATCCAGTTTCCTGCTGTTGGATACTTGGGTTCTTTCCAATTTGGGACTACTATGAAGAAAACTGTCATGAATAGTTTTACACAAGTCTTTTTGTGGACAAATGTTTTATTTTTTTTGGATAAAGGAGTGGAATTTCTAGGTCATATGTAGATGTTGTTCCTCTTTTTTTTATTTCTTTTTAATTTTTATTGGAGGACACCAATGGGGAAGGGGGGTGGGATGAATTAGGAGATGGGGATTGACATATATACACTGTTGATACTATGTATAAAATAGATAACTAATGAGAACCTACTGTATAGCACAGGGAACTCTACTCAATGCTCTGCGGTGACCTAAAAGGGAAGGAAATCTAAAAAAGAGGGGATATATGTATAATATAGCTGATTCACTTTGCTGTACAGCAGAAGCTAACACCACATTGTAAAGTTTTGTGTTTTAGAATGTGATTTTCACCTATAGAGGTTTAGAACTGATTGTTGAGGAGAAAGGGAAATCAACCAGAAGGACACTGAAAATTTAAGTAAGAAGTGATGAAGATTCTGCTTTAGCCCAAGATGGAGTAACAAGAACCAGATTGACGCTTTTCACTGAAGCAGCCCCAAAATGAACAAAATATGTGAAGCTACATTTTTTAAGGAGATTGAACATCAGTCAACCAAGGACAGTGATTAGTGAGAGAAGGAAAATAAATGAGGTGAACTCTATGATTGTTCCAGCTAACTGGAAACAGAGTTTCCAGGCCACGGCAGAGAGATAGGGAATCCAGGAAAAGCCCAGCAGACTCCCTGAGTTGAGAATATGGATCTGAGAGTCTGAGGTGGCCAAGACAGGTTGTTCAGGACAGAGTACAGAGAAGAAGAGATTTACAGAGAGAAATCTCCAGATATCTGGAGAGAATCACCTCACCATATATTTAGCTAGGTATCACTCAGCACATATATGTAAGAACAATGTCCACATGAATGGATTAGAGGAAAGAGTATCCCATGTGGCACAGTGTCAGGAATATTACCAGTTTCCACAAGATAGACTAGAAAATCTCTTGATTCACAGGACAGTGTTAGCGTGCCTTGCCTCAGACATAAGGAACAATGACCCTTACACTGAACACTGCTTTAGTCCCACATAACAAATTGTAAAAGCAAGATCTGAAGGATCCAACTGTTTCCAAGTACATTGGAATGCAATCCAGGGCAAAGCTCAAGATTTTTAGGAACACAGAAATATCCAGCACTCTGGACCTAGAGATTATCATACTAAGTGAGGTAAGACAAAGAAAAACAGAGAAAGACAAATAACATATGATATCACTTATATGTGGAATCTAAAGTATGACACAAATGAACATATCTATGAAACAGAAACAGACCCACAGACATAGAGGGCAGACTTGCAATTGCCGGTGGGGAGAAGGGGTAGGGGAGAGATGGATTGGGAGTTTGGAATTAGCAGATGCAAACTATTACATATAGAATGAATAAACAACAAGGTCCTACTGTATAGCACAGGGAATTGTATTCAGTATCCATAATGGAAAATATCCATAACTATGTTATGGAAAACAATATGATATATATATACCTGAATCACTTTGCTGTATACCACAAACTAACACAACATTGTAAATCAACCATACTTCAATACAATAAATTTTTTTTAAATATCCAATGTTCAACAAGTTAACATTCATGATACCTGGCATCCAATCAAAGATTATCAGGCATACAAAGAAGCAAGAAAATATGACCCATAATGAAGAAAACAATCAATTGAAATAAACACAGAACTGACACAAATGTCAGGTTTAGCTGACAGTGACATTTTAAAAAGTTACTATAATTGTATTCCATATGTTCACAAAGCTAAGAGGCTTAAAAAACCACAATCTCAGAAGCATGGAGAAAATTGCACCAAAATCAAATTGTTTAAAACCAGTGATAAAAAGAAACATTTTAAAATTTGTCATGCAAAAAAGACACATTATGTCCAGAGGAACAAAGATAAAGATAACAGCAGATTTATTGTTGTAAAGAATGTGAGCAGGAAGATAGCAGAGTAACATCTCTTAAGTAAGTGAAAGAAAATCTTGTCAACCCAGAACTCTATACTCAGTGAAAATATCTTTAAAAAGTGAAGGGAGAATGACTTTTCTAACATATAAAAACCTGAAAAATATAATTACTATCAGATTCTAGCTACAAAAAAACTGCAGAACATCTTTGGGTAGATGGAAAATAACACCAGATGGAAATCTGGATCTACAGAAAGAACACCAGAAATGGTGACTACATACACGTGTCATAAAAGTCATTGTGGCTTCCATCTTGTGCTCTTGAATTAACTGCACTAGGGAATCCAGTTGATAAATCTGAAGCGATCCATCCAGCCCATGTGGGAGAAACTGTGATCTTCTACCAAGAGCCACATGAGTAAATTTATATTGAAAGCAGACCCTTCAGTAGAACCCACAGAAACTGCAAAATAATAAATGTTTGTTGCTTTAAGAAAAACAAACAAAAAAAAACAGAAAAGGAAAGGCATACAAACAAACACAAGTTAACATGGACTTTCCCTCAAAGTTTCTTTGTTATAGATGTGTTCTACAGAGATGCTAGCACTTGTTTGCAGATATAGATGTGTAAAGAGGCTCACTTAGGCATTGTCTTTAAGAGCGAAATACTGGAAGCAATTGAAATGTCCATTAATAGGGATTTGGTAAACAAATTATGGTGAATCCATTAAAAAATGATGAGGATATTAACCAAGAAAGTAGCAGGAAAATGGAAGGAAAAAATGGTTTGGGATCTGACAGATATCCAAATAGTAGAATCAAGTATTAAATGTTAGGGGTGTGGAAAGTATAGCTGTTAAGGAAAGCAGTCTTTTCTGTATTTCTCAGTTCCCATACTACCTTTTCCAGCCTGAATCAAAAGCCAGCTCATTTGTCTCTGCTTTTACCCTTATGGTTAGTCTCAATATATTAGCCAATGTGCCTTTTATTATTTTTTAAATTTTTATTGAAATATAGTTGGTTTACAATAGTGTGTTAGTTTCAGGTGTACAGAAAAGTGATTCATATACATATATGTACATTTATATATATATATATATCTTTTTAGATTCTTTTCCATTATAGGTTATTACAAGATATTGAGTATAGTTCACCGTGCTATACTGTACATCCTTGTTGATTGTCTATTTTATACATAGTAGTGTGTATATGTTAATCTCAAACTCCTGATCCATCCCTCCTCCACCCGCCTCCCCTTGGCAACCACAAATCTTATTTCTATGTCTGTGAGTCTGTTTCTGTTTCATAGATAAGTTCATTTGTGTCATATTTTAGATTCCATATATAAGTGATAGCATATGGTATTTGTCTTTGTCTGACTTACTTCACTTACTATGATAATCTCTAGGTCCATCCATGTTGCAGCAAATGACATTATTTCATTCTTTTTATGGCTGAGTAGTATCCCATTGTATATATGTACCACATCTTCTTTATCCATTCATCTGTCAGTGGACATTTAGGTTGTTCCATGACCTGGTTATTGTAAATAGTGCTGCTATGAACATTGGGGTGCATGTATCTTTTCCAATTATGGTTTCCTCTGGATATATGCCCAGGAGTGGTATTGCTGAATCATATGGTAGCTCTATTTTTACTTTTTAAAGGAGCCTCGTTACTGTTCTCCATAGTAGTAACCAATGTGTCTTTTAAATGTAGGTTGAATAACACCATTCCTTGGTTCACACCTTCTAAAGACTTGACTTTTCACCTGCTTCTAGTTTATTTCTCTCCTCTATAACTTCACTCCTCTCACTCCTGCCTTGGCTCATGGTATCTTTGCTATACTGCACTCCCGTTGTTCCCCACACATACTAGGAATATACCTACCCTATTCTGCTGTCTTAGCTATTTCTCTTCCTGTAATGCTCTTTCCTCAGAGCCACAAAGCTGTCATGCCCATCTGCAAGTATCTGTTTAGGTATTCTTTTCTAAGACAGGCCAATCTTGACTAACATATTTAGTATGACAACCTGCCTCCCTACTATCACTCAGAATTCCCAATCCCCCCTTACATTGTATTTTTTCTGTCCTTGCTTGTCACCTATGAAAAGTATAAAATATCTAAATTTTTAATATTGTTTATTTATTACCTATCTGCTATAAGACAACATAAGACCCACAAGGAAAATGTGATTTATTTATGCATTTATTTATTTTCACTAATGTCTCTCATGTTCATTGAAAAATGCCTGGCAAATAGTAGGTGCTCAATACATATTTTTGTATGAATGAAAAAAAAAAAATTATGGAGTTTCTGTGTGATTAAAGGACTGCACAGTGATGCTATATCTGCTCTTATTCTAGATATCAAACTCCCATTAACTCATTAATATTTATTTGGATTTTTGTGGTGCTCATGTATGAGGCTAATGTGGAATGTGAGTTGCATGTTGGAGGGTATGTAAAATTTGAAGAACTAAGAAAGGAAAAAATATAATTTTCAGTAGAGGGAACAAGTTGATCAAATGCACAGAAGTTGAAAACCACAGGGCATGTCAGACATGGTGGAATATACCTATAATGTAAATTATACAATATAAAGAAATTAGAAGATAAAACCTTTCTTTCATTTTTGTCAGTTATTCAATTTTTTCTTATACATGCGTAGTGAGGAAACTGGACTAATACTCAGTCGTGATTAGAGAATGTCCAAGGTGGGTCTAGTGAAATTGGGGAGTCATGGAGAGGAGGTGGAGAGATAACCAACCAAAAACCCATTTATGAACGAGCGTCCTGCAAAGAGGTTCCATCCTGAGAAAGATAGAATGTGATCTATAAACGGACTCAAAAATCAAATGGGAGTGACCGTCTTGAGGAGCATGTTTTCTCTTTCTCGATGTGTCTCCCAACTCAACCTAACTATAATCATGCCTGAGTCTCATCTAGGGTGATGGGATGTAAAGTAAAAACTGAAAAAGCTAGTTTGCCAATATCAATATTATTTACAGAGAAGCAAGAACGCTTTATGCCTCTTTCCAACAGAGTGTAACACATGCACACACCTATTACACACACATACAGTCTCATTTTACCTTTATTAGACATAGATTACCACTATGCCAGTGCGTGGGTGACGGTGCCCAGCTGAGTGATAAAACTGTCCATCAGATATAAGGGGAATCCAAGATGGGAATGGTGGCATCAGATACATCTCGTGATACTCAGTGTTTGAAATAAGGTGATGTCTGGTGAGGTCCTCCTGTGTCAGATAAGGCAGAGGTGATGCCTATTGAAAATGTGGTGCTTTGTAGGTGTGTGTCACCCAGTTGATACCCAGAAAATGGTAACGAGAATACATATCAATCCTCACTGGAACTCAGCCAAGGAATAGTGATGGCTAGAGGGAATCGGAGATTTGTTTGTTTAAGGGAGGTTTGTTTATAATACACATCTTGGTACCAAACTAATCAAGGGTCACTGTAAGGGACTGAATTTGTTTATAAGCAAAGGAGGTAGGTAATCAGTATGATTTGGGTTAGAATTACTTTTAAAGTGACCATGCGCACAAAATAAAAACAAAAAGCCTCTCCAATATCAGAAGTTGAATCAAAAATGAGCAAACAGGGCTTCCCTGGTGGCGCAGTGGTTGAGAGTCCGCCTGCCGATGAGGGCGACACGGGTTTGTGCCCCGGTCTGGGAGGATCCCACATGCCGCGGGGCGGCTGGGCCCGTGAGCCATGGCCGCTGGGCCTGCGCGTCCAGAGCCTGTGCGCCGCAACGGGAGAGGCCACAGCAGTGAGAGGCCCGCATACCGCAAAAAAAAAAAAAAAAAAAAAAGAGCAAACAGACTGCATAATGGAAGTCTATGTAATTAGTAAAAACACACACACACCCCCCACATCACATGAAACAATTTGAAATAATGAAGGTTAACATATTGCAGATGGGTTCAACTCACTTATATTAACAAAGTAAATAAATTTTTGTTTGACTAACAAAACAAAATCCAGCAATGTTTAGCAGAGAGAAAAGGAGAAAAATTCATATGATAAAAAACTATGAAAAATATAACAAGTAAACACAAAAAAGAAAACAGAAGTAACAATATTGACATCTGTAATAGAATTAAGACTAGAGATTAAAAGAAAAAAGATAAAGATGGGCATTTCAGAATGCTTAAGTCTAAAATTTACCCGAAAGAAATACCAGTTATTCATATTTATGTACCCAATTAACACAGCAACAGCTTTCATAAAACAAAAATGTCTAAAGAACCGGAAATCAAAATACCATAGAACACTTTAAAGTGTCTCCATCAATATAACACAGATTCAATGCTCAAAAAGAAAGAGTATAGAAAACCCACTCTACATAATCAATAAGGTAGATGTTATAGATTTTAAAACTCTGGTAACATCAAACACTCCAATTCTTCTGAGTGTGATAAAATTCACATATTCTCTTGTACACATTAGCTCTCCTTGCATTTAATGTAAATGTTATTTAGAACTATAAAATATTGCTAGTGTTCTTATTACTTAGCATTTAGAGTGCTATTCCTATTAAACTTATTTTACAAGCTTTATTTGGAATAATATTAGATACTGAGACACTCTTGCCCTTTGTGAAAGGTACTCACCCAGAGATGTTTGGGTTGAAGAGGACAATTTGATGTTTTTCAACTTTACTGGTTTGTTTTGGAAAGGTCTATTTTATTTCAAAGTACATTGTCTTCATTCTAGAAAGGAGAGAAATCCTGGTTCTTTCCTGCGACTCTTTTGTCAGGCCCTTAGCATATGTTTGAGACGGACCAGGGTTTGAACCCAGATCAGTCTGACTCTCCTAAGATCCCACAGTAGCATGTTATCTTTGGATTCTTTGACTATTAATCCAAATTCAAATAGATCATCTAATTGTTGTGATTTTTCTGGCATTGTGGTTGCTTGGATGATAATATCAGTAAGAATAGCTTACTAACTGGGGATCAGGAGGTACAAATTATTGGGTGTAATATAGGCTCAAGAATGTATTGTATGATATGGGGAATATAGCCAATATTTTGTAATGACTGGAGATGGAAGTAACCTTTAAACATTGTATAAAAAAAGAATAGCTTACTGCTGCTTTTTATTCAAAGCCTTATATGTGCCAGTGAAAGCAGCTCTTTTGTCCCTTTCCTATTTGCCCATTTTTGTTCCCCTTTAGCCTTAAAAGAACCTAATTATAGGAATGAGATAACTAGGCCATTTAACCTAACTCCTGACTTATACTCTCCTGGATGCACACCACGCCCTGCCTAACCTGCTTTCCTAGATTAAAAGAGGTATGAATGAAGAATTAAGTAGTTAAAGAATGACTAGCTCTCTAGACCCAACAGCCCCCTTAGCAATCCTACAGGATCACTCAGATCACTCAGCAAGATAACATCGAAGAGAGAGCCAGCCAGTCTGCCCTCAATGGAGAAAGATGCAGAACCCAACATCCTGACTCAATGATTCACTGAGATGCTTCCCCCTTTTTCCCTTTAAAAACTGTCAAGGCTGAGCAGAATCTTGGGAGTTGGTCTCTGGACACAAGTCCACCTTCTCCCCAGATTGCTTTTCTGGTTAAAGCATCTTTCTTTTCTTGCCTCTCAATTATTTGCTTTTGAGCGGCAAGCAGCTGAACCTTTTCAGTAACACCAGGACATGTCTGTGACCATATTTCTTCTATACCTTTCAACACCTAGAAAAACCCAGTGGGATATTGATATTGATATTTTACTGGGAGGAACTGGAATTAAACTGATACGTAATATCAAAAAGTATTTCTTTAAATCTGGCATCATCTGTTTCAGATGATAAATAAATGAATGGTGAGTGTCAGGGCCAGAACATAAGCCTGTTTCTTTCTAAATGCAAAAGCAATGTTCTTTCTCTCACTTGACAGCCTTGCAGTTTTCCACATCCACTCTATTTGTTATCTGCTTGCCTTTCATCATGAGAAGACATGCCACTTCCTGGTGGACCATGGTTGTATTTTCTAAAGTTGGCCACAACAATTTTTCTCATCCCATGTACTCTTCTGGAAATTTGTCACTGCCCTACCTGGCTGTGGAGTCTAATTCTCATTCCTTGGATTGTATTGTGGCCTTTGTTACCATTAAACACAGTGGGAGAGTCACTGTGTGACCTTTGAGGCTAGATTATAAAATACACTTCAGCATACCCTTTGCTGGCTGAAACACGTACTGGAACCAGAGCTGGCATGTAAGCAGTTCAACACCACCAGTGCTGCCATGGTGTGAGAGAACCTAATTAGCCCACACCAGTAGGACAGACAGCCTCTGCTGCCACAGCCCCAGTCACCATCTGAACGCAGTTTCAGGATAAACCCTGAGGGACAACACCCCAACGGAGTCCTGACCCATCCAGACTGTCAGACACTGCTGTCTGAAGCCAGAAAGCCTTATGTTGATTTATTGTGCAACAGTAATTGTCAGAATAGGTACTTATGGCTAGGGTTGCAAGTATGCAGGCAAAATCCGGTACACTTCTTAGTTTCGTAAGTAATGTTTTATTAGAACACAGCTACACCCATTTATTTACATACTGACTTCTTCAATGTTATAATAGCGGAATTTAGTGATTTCAACAGAGACCATCTAGCTTGCAAATCCAAAAACTATGTTGTGTCCAGTCTTTTACAGAAAATGTTTGCCAATCCCTAGCCAATGGACATCTTCCTTTTTTTCATATTCTTGGATGCACAGAGCAGAAGCTAGGCTATGAATCTTAATTTACTCACCTATTGTAGAATATTATTTTTATTGGGGTTTAGTGGTTTTACAATGCTGTGTTAGATTCTACTGTACAGAGAAGTGAAGTAGAGTTCCCTGTGCTATACAGCAGGTTCTCATTAGCTATCTATTTTATACATAGTGTATATATGTCAATTCTAATATCCCAATTCCTCCCACGCCCCGCCCTTCTTCCCTCCTTGGTGTTCATACGTACCTATTGTAGAATATTTTTTAGATGACATCTTTATTTCCCTCCTTGTATCCATGTCCTTATGAGGTCCTCTCCCACACTGACTCTGAACTTGCTTATGTGACTTTCATAAGCCAGTGGGGCTTTAGCAAGTGTGATGCAAACAGAAATTTGAAAAGTTATTAAACATCAGCATTTATGATCTCTTGGTGCTGGGAACCCCTCTACCAACCACCTGAAAAAGTCTGTGTTCACTTCCTGGAGGATGGACCATGTCCCGGTTGTAATAGGCATTTCCACAGTCCTAATGTCCCAGATGTCTCAGACCTCCAGCTGAGAATACAGACATGTTAGTGAGTCCATCTTAGGGCAAGCCCACAATCATGAAACATGTCGATATTCATTGTTTATAGCCAATGAGTTTTGGGGTGCTTTGATACACAGTAAAAGCTATCAGAGACATCTATAAAGTTTGCTTTAATGTTCTCTGTCTGTACTTTTTTATACAGTAGCAAGGAAATTGAGGGAAATCATTAGCCTCAAGAAATAACATAGGTTAAAAGTATACAAGGGTCAAAGAAAAATTATTCAAACTATCTAATGATACATTCATTACTCTTTAATAAGAGAAGCTGGGAATTAGGAGTTTGGGGTAGAGAAGGATGATGTTTTATCCCCAATCTTTTAGTTTGGTTTTTAATTAAAAAATCCTGGAAGAGGGGGCTTTGGTTCTGACTCAGCATGACCTAACTTGGATTCTCATCGATTTCAAGAGACATAAGAATAATATGAAGAAGAATCAGGAAGAGACAGAGATGATCAGATTCAATAAATGGGCAAAGTAACATTCAGAATAAAATTTTAAGGAGCAGATAATTTTAAAACAACCTGAGTTCATTCACTCCATGATCGGTGAGTTAGCACTAGAATCTAGGTCAACCAAACAAATCTATGGCTTGGTGAAAACTCTCTTCTCCTCACTGCCCACAGTTTTCTTTACCCTCAGAGAAAGATATTTATATATGTGCTGTTACCACACACCTGAATAAAATAATCCTTCAGCAAATTTCATTTTCTAGCATTTCATTTCCCAGTGGTAATGCCAAATAAAATGTAGATAAACACATTGAGTGTAACTATCTGCTACTTTAGCACTAGGCAAGATTCCATCTGTGGGCATTCAAAGAAGCTCACAATGAGTGCTTTTTGTGTTGCTGTACAATCAGAGGATAATTTAGAACAAAAAGTAAAGGTCAGACATTTAATGCTGCTACGAGTGACCTTTTCACTCCCAACTCTTTGTAAAATCATCGGTATTAGCAAGTTTAGATGCATCTTTTAAAAGAAACTGTACAATTTCCTCCAGGAAATGTTTCCACTTTGAAAGGACCCCCATGGGGGTGGGGGTCCTTTTCAGGAGTTCTGCTGAAAACAGTCACAGAGAGGCAAAGTCCTCCTTGTCCTGAGAGATTCTGTGACCATGGGAAAAGCCAAGGACCAGAGCCAGGAGCTTCCGTGATAAATATTAATGCTGAGCATTCAAGTACTTACTTTGACCCTAGAGTCCAGCAAGAACTTCTCCTCTTTCCTGCTCAGAAAGAATGTGGGGTCTGCTGAAGGTCAGCTGTGTTATTAGTCTTCAGTTCATAACCTACCTACCTCGCTATTATGCTTCTCTTATTACATGACCTTCATCAGCAGAATGAAAACTTCCTCTTTAACTCAAATTCCCAAGGTCACATGAAATAAAATTAGCGTCTTGTAATAGTGGTTGGACTAAGAACATTTGCATAATGAATGTTTAATAAATATTATTGGAATTAAATAAATTAACTTCCATTTTAGCGGAGAACCTCTGGATTCATACTTTAAAGAAAATACTATGAAAAACTGGCCTCCTGTTCAGTTCAGAAAATGGTACAAAACACTCACTGTGAGAACTAAGAAGACTCAGACCATTCTTACTTCCCTGCTTCCCTTCATGGCTAAACCCTACATACATTGTCCCTAAGTCTCTAATTTATCAATAACACAGTATATTCATTACAGTTCCTCATTTTAAAAAATTATTTTTTTATAGTAGGTCCTTGTTAGTTATCTATTTTAAATATAGCACTATGTACATGTCAATCCCAAACTCCCAGTTTATCCATTCCCCCCCACCCTTCCCCTCTGGTAACCATAAGTTCATTCTTTAAGTTTGTGAGTTCCTCTTTTATTATTATTATTATTATTATTTTTGTTTTTGTGAGGCTCATCAAAGACATCTGTGTTTTTCATATCCAAAGGACACAATTATGTTTTCAACTTAACCTATCTTTCAATAGCATTTGATAACACTGATTTTTTTCTTTTTCTGGAAACACACACATCCTAATTTAGTGGACCCCCCTTGTCAGTCCTGATTTCTAGCTCCTGCCCCCCCAACTCCCTGGGTTCTGGTATTGGAGTTTAGGGCTAGTTTGGCTTCTCATCTCCATTTTCACTCTTTTCCTGGGGATCTTCTAGGCTTCCTTTACTTATTACCACAGAGATTGTATCTCCAACCCAGAAGTCACTTCTTTTTTTTTCTTTTTTTTTCCCTTATGCGGGCCTCTCACTGTTGTAGCCTCTCCCGTTGCGGAGAACAGGCTCCGGACGTGCAGACTCAGTGGCCATGGCTCACGGGCCCAGCCGCTCCACAGCATGTGGGATCTTCCCGGACCGGGGCACGAACCTGTGTCCCCTGATCTGCAGGCAGACTCTCAACCACTGCGCCACCAGGGAAGCCCCAGAAGTCACTTCTGAATACATAGTTGCCTGTTCATTCATTCATTCAGGAAACAGGAGGGAAAGTAGATGCTTCTCAGGATGTTAAATCAAGAAGTAAAGGTGCCTTCTGGAATTGTACAAATGAGCTACCAGAAAGAGTTGAAAGCAGAAAGATTTGATAGGAGGTTGACTCAGGGAAACAATAAGAGGATTTAGAAATGGTGAGGCAGTAAATCTTTCTTTTTATTACAGACGCTTCTGTTCCTGATGATTTTGAAAATGCCACTCACGGACCATCTCATGTCAGTCAACATGGTTAGTTGTAAAAAGATGCATCTCCAAGACCCTAAACAAGTCAAATCAGAACTGCTGAGTTATTGCATATATGGTAGATAGCCTTTAGGAACTATAGTTTTATTTTTGTTTTTTATAAATTTATGTATTTATTTTGGCTGTGTTGGGTCTTCGTGGCTGTGCGCGGGCTTTCTCTAGTTGCAATGAGCGGGGGCGACTCTTTGTTGTGGTGAGTGGGCTTTTCATTGCGGTGGCTTCTCTTGTTGTGAAGCATGGGCTCTAGGCATGTGAGCTTCAGTAGTTGTGGCATGTGGGCTCAGTAGTTGTGTCTTGCGGGCTGTACAGCGCAGGATCAGTAGCTGTGGCACACAGGCTTAGTTGCTCCACAGCATGTGAGATCTTCCTGGACCAGGGATCAAACCTGTATGCCCTGCATTGGCAGGCAGAATGTTAACCATTGCACCACCAGGGAAGTCCAGACTATAGTTTTAAATTTTACTTTGAATTCATTTCCTAAGTTTTGTGTTTTTTGTTTTACTTTGTTAATTTTCATATCTACTCTTTAATTTGAATTTTGCTTTTGTCATTGACCTGGCAGACTTTTTTTTTTCTTTTTCAGCTGTATATTTTTTTGGAAATTTTGTTGTTTTAAAATGTTTAAATTCTTGGAATATTGAACTACGACCAGAATCTGAGACATTTCTACATCTTTAACAGGTTGGGTTTTTTCTTTTGTATTTTAAATATTTACTATTTTAAACTTCAATTTGTTTACTTGAAAAATAATGTTTATTTTCTGTTTGACATAGATTTTATATTATGGATATTATACCTTAAGAATTTACATTTCTTTGTAGTTTCATGTAGTATTTCTCTATTAAAGGTATTAAAACCTGAGAAAAGTGTTATTAAAATTTCTCATTTACAAGTCTGATTTTTTTTTCAATTTAACCTCACAGTTCTAACATGTTTTACTTTATATATTTCACTATTATATACTTCAGTGCAAAATGGCTCATGACTACTATAACATTTTTAGAGATTTTACCTTTCATATTTATAAAATATTTCTCCTCGTCCTTTTAAAATGGTTTTCACCTCAAGAGCTACTTTCTGTGTTAATAGTACTGCCACATCTGCTTTTTTTCTTTCTCACTTTGAGTTTTTAATAGCCTGAAATTCTTCATCTAACTATCTGTTTAGCTCAACCTTTATATACCATTTGCTTCTAATGCATCTGTTATAATAAGCATAGAGGTACATATTAACTCACAGAATCTGAGATTCAAAGTTATTTAAACTATATATTTTTTCCTTTAACAACTGATATATTTTTCATCCAACCTCTGTTCTATTTTTTGTTTTTTGTTTGTTTGTTTTCAGTTAATTAATATTGTGGCTCTTATTTTTCTACTCTGATAATTATTGGTTTTAATATGTTTTATTTGATCCCTTCTTCTATTTATTTATAGTGTCTATATTTTATTATATTGATGATGAAATTGATGAATTAATCAGAAACATTTGTCCTTATAAAAGATATTTTGGGGATCCTTTTAGTTGTATATCCTCCTTTCTGACCCATAGCATCCCCTATCCCCTGGATGTTTTGGGAGAGTATTTGTTTGTTTTTGTGTTTTACTTTAATTTTGGTCTTTATTATTGTAAATAAATATAATGCAACATTTTATTTTATTTAAATCTCATTTTAACCAAAATGATCCTTTTGCATTAAAGCTTATTTTGGTTTGGACAATGCAATAGCCTCATTAATTTCTCTCTATATATACATATATAGATATATATAGAGAGAGAGAGACAGAGAGAGAAATTTTTGTTTATTACTTCATTTGACGATTTTCTAAATTATCCTACTTTTCCACCAAGTCTGGAAGTACTAGCTATCTTATACTGTTGCTTAGCATGGTCCCTCTCCTTGAACTTTGGATCCCGCTTCAATATCTAGTGATGTTTTCTTGTCTGATATAAAACATAAGCCAGAGGGGAATAATGTACTCAAAGGCAGGAAAACAAGATGGTTAAGAGCTCAAACTTCAGGGTTAGGTTATTTGAGTTACTGTATATAAAGTGCCTAGAATGATGTACAACAAGAGCTGCAGAGGTAATAATTAGTGTTATATACTTGTCTTTTGTTAACAGCTTTACTGAGACATAATTTACATACAATACAATTAATCCATTTAAAGTATATAATTCAATGATTTTTAATGCATTCACAGAGTTGTGCGACCATTACCACTATCAACAAGAGATCCTATACCTCTTAGCTGTCACCCCACTCACTCACCCAAACTCCCCAGCCCTAAGCAGCCACTAATTTGCTCTATGCCTATTGATTTGCTTATTCTGGCCATTTAGTATAAATAGAATTATGTAATATGTGGTCTTCTGAGACTTGCATCTTGAACTTCGCATAATGTTTTCAAGTTTCAACCATGTTTTAGCATGTATCAGCACATCACTTCTTGCTGAATAATATACTGTAGCCTAGATCTACCACATTTGTTTATCCATTCATCAGTCAATGTCCATGTAACTTTTGGGTTCTTTTCAGTTTTGGAGTATTATGAATAATACTGCTATGAACATTCGTATACATGTTTTTGTGGTGAACATATATTTTCAGTTCTCTTGTATGTAGACTTAGCAGTGGAATTGCTGGGTCAAATTGTTATTCTAGGTTTAACTTTTGGAAGAACTGAGAAACTATTTTGCAAAGTGACAGCATCATTTTTATATTCCCACCAGCATCACAGGAAGGTTCCAACTTCTCTACATTCTCATCAACTCTTGTACTAACTGACTTTTTGGTTACAACCATCCTAGTGGGTGTATGTTTTAGAATGCAGGTTTTATTATTATTCAGGTGTAGGTGAAGCCAACAGATCAGGAGATGACTGCTGTTGAGAAGACAGTTTGTTTTTCACAGTTCCCAAGAGGAGGGGCAGACCATGTCACGCAGGCCACACGTGGAAGCACAAGGTTTGGTTTCCATAGAAAAAAGAAGACAAATCAGAGTAAACAGAATTAGGATTGGCCAGTTTGAATGATTTCAGAGGGCTCTGGAACATAGAGCTGTCTCTATGTTATTGGACCCTGGGATAACAAGCACAGGATGGATATTGCATTCTGGTGTATAAGAGTTAGAAGAGTTGGCTGTGGTATGAGCTATGGATTGGTAGGTTGGCATATGAAAGGCACAATTATAGGGGAGTCTTTTTTTTTATCACTAAGAATTATCTTTCCCTGGGAAAGACAGTCTCTCCCAGGTCAGCAAAATCTCACATGCCAGAGCACTGAGAACACAGAAAAGAAGTTGCACATATGAGAGTATCTAAGGAATTGTCACTCCATATTTCTCTTCATTTGTCTTTTTAATAATATTGGCTGCCACAGGGTCTCCAAGTAATTCCCCACTGCATTTATTCTTGCATTATTTCAAATTCCATAGTCAGTTAAATACATCCAGAGGGTATAAAGTAATGGGTATGTTGAAACCATTCAATCATGACCTGCATTACAAAAGATGATAAATGTATGAATCTTTGGTCTTTAAGACATTGGACCTCTTCCTATTTTTAGACAGTCTCACTCTCTCTTGAAGTCTGCTCTTGACTTCCCTGGCAGACTGAGGGAAGTGGTGGCTCTCCAAATCTCTCTCTCTGTCTGTCTGTCTGTCTCTCTCTCTCTCAGCACACACACACCCACAAACACACACACATTTTAAAGAATCTTAAACATGGCAAAATACTCCTCTTTGTAGAGCTCTGTAGGGTCAAAGGTGTGCTAAGATATACACAAATACTTTATCTTATAGAAATTTGGAAAACAGTTGTCAAAAAAAAAAGTCAATGCCTGGTATTAGGCAAGCAGTTCATCTTGTTTATATGTCATTAATATAATATTAAATAGTTGTATTGTCATTATTAAATATTACCAGTAAAGTCTTTCAAACTTTGTAAGAATTGATAATATTAAATAAGCTGTTTTAGAATATAAATATGTAGAACTGCATTTACTTTGTAGTGTTATTATAACCCCCATAACAAATCTAATGAAGATGACCACCCCCAAAATACTTACGTATTAATCTCATTTTTGGATAAGATGAAGTAATCTAAGTATAATATAATTTGAATTCAATAATGACACACCATGTCCAAGTACTATTTAAGCCAGCAATGAAAACATGGTTTAATAGCCAGGACATGGAAGCAACCTAAGTGTCCATCAACAGATGAATGGATAAAGAAGATGTGGCACATATATACAATGGAATATTACTCAGCCATAAAAAGAAACAAAATTGAGTTATTTGTAGTGAAGTAGATGGACCTAGAGTCTGTCATACAGAGTGAAGTAAGTCAGAAAGAGAAAAACAAATACCGTATGCTAACACATATATATGGAATCTAAGAAAAAAAAAAGAAAAAAGGAAAAAAAAACCTGAAAAGGTCATGAAGAACCTAGGGGTAAGACAGGAATAAAGACACAGACTTACTAGAGCATGGACTTGAAGATGTGGGGAGGGGGAAGGGTAAGCTGTGATAGAGTGAGAGAGTGGCATGGACATATATACACTACCAAACGTAAAATAGATAGCTAGTGGGAAGTAGCCGCATAGCACAGGGAGATCAGCTAGGTGGTTTGTGACCACCTAGAGGGGTGGGATAGGGAGGGTGGGAGGGAAGGAGACACAAGAGGGAAGAGATATGGGAACATATGTATATGTATAACTGATTCACTTTGTTATAAAGCAGAAACTAACACGCCATTGTAAAGCAATTATACTCCAATAAAGATGCTAAAAAAAAAAAAGAAAACATGGTTTAATACTAGGAAAGGTGACATTATATCACATCAATACCCCAAATGTTTACTAATAATAGTAATTGTTACTTGCACTTTCCATGGAGTAATTCTTCTGTCATTACATTGTACAGTTATCTCTGTTTATCCTTGCTATAATCCTTTAGAGCACAGAGACATGATGTAATTCATGCATCACTCAGAAAGTGCTAGAGGTGGGAGAAAATCCAGGCAGTCCCAGGCTGCACTATTAATGCCTGTCCTATTAAAATCACATGTAATCTCTCTTGTAACTTTAAACAAAATATAGCTCAGTCTATAAAACTCTTCATAGTGGAGGAGTTGACAAAAAATAAATAAAATAATTAATCTGATAACCTCAAAATGATGCTGTTGGAATCAAAACAAAGATGTGACAAGTCTTAAACACCAGTCTGGCAATTCCAGCCAATCACATAAAGCACAGAAGTTTAATTTTTTAAAAGATTCATTATATATTTAGATCAAAACTTAGATGTGAAACTGAGCAGAACACTATGGGGCCCACCCAGGTACTAAAGGCTTTCTGTGTCCCCTGTTTCTTGTTTGTAGGGAAAATGCTTCATCCTCCTAGACCTTCCCTGAATTCCAAAGGGCAGATTCAAACAGTTACTGATTCAGTTACTGATTCAGTTACTGATTAGAGAAGGGAGGGAATGGAGAAATAAAGGAGGAGCAGTCAAGAAACAATAATGCAGCAATAAACCAGGGTCCTGGTCCCACCTCAAGGGACTTATATAACAATATATCTCTGAGTTATTCTACAGGAACTAAGGCTTCCACCCGGGTGGAGGATGGTAACTTCAGGCTGAGGTCAAGTTTCCTGGAGCACCGCCTTGTTACCTCACCACCAGCCAATCAGAAGGAAGTTACACACCCTGTAGATGTCACCCCAAATGTTGCCTTTAGAAACTCTTCCCTGAAAACCATCTGAGAGTTCAGGTCTTCTGAGGACAAGCCACTTGTTCTCCTTGCTTGGCCCTGCAATAAACCTTTCTCTGCCCCAGACTCCAACATTTCCATTTGTTTGGCATCACTGTGCATCGGGCACAGAAACTTGTGTTTGAAAGCAGATGAAAATAAATTTTAAATGTATTAAGGAGTAAAAGAGGAAAATATAGGTAAATACCTATTTGATACAAGGTGGAAAGTATTTACTAAGCTCAAAAGAATAGAGATAATATTGACATAATTATGAAATACATATTTGTAAAATTTTCTTCTATATAACATTTAAAAATAAAAATTAAATAGCTAGAATATATATTTATGGAAATTTTAAAAATGTAAGGAGTAACATTGTAATTTATAAATAACTGTACAAATTGATAAATAGTATCATCTCCTCTATAAACAAATGAGTAAAAGCCATAATACAATTTTACAAAAAAGAAAATAAAATGATTAATAGATGTATAAAAATATTTAGCCTTACCATCATTTGAAGAAAAAAAATTAGTATCACAAAATGTTGACATTTTTTAACTGTCGGATTTGCCCTGTTCCCAAAAATAAATCACAAGAATACATAACAGTAGGGACTTTCATGTAGTTAATTAATAACAATGATAAATTGGAAGCAACTTAATTGTTCAAAATGGAAAGATGATCAAATTAGTGATGATACCATCCAGACAATGTAATAATAGGCATTTGAGATAATACTTGAAATCCTAACAATGATGTTGTTTAATGTGCCTCAGAAAAATCTTAGTCTAATAAATTACTATGTGCTGGTATAACACGTGCTTATATTTATGCATTTTTAATATTTAGTCTCATATTTCTACCATAAAATGAATTCATTGTAAAATGCAAAAACAAAAACAAAAATACCTTCCTATACGCACACACGTAGCACATATTCAATATATTTTAGAAAAATAATAAATGAAAACAGAATGAAATTTAACTGAAATTTCCAACACTACATTTTTTTTAAACTTTTTATTTTATATTAGAGTATAGCCAATTAATAATGTTGTGATAATTTCAGGTGCACAGCAAAGTATATGTATGACTCAGTCATACATATACATGTATCCATTCTCCCCCAAACTCCCCTCCCATCCAGGCTGCCATGTAACATTGAGCAGAGTTCCCTGTCCTTAATAGTTATCCATTTTAAATACAGTTGTGTGTATATGTCGATACCAATCTCCCTAAATATTCCTTCCCCCCACTCTTCCTCTCTGGTAACCATAAGTTCATTCTCTAAGTCTGTGAGTCTGTTTCTGTTTTGTAAATAAGTTCATTTGTATCATTTCTTTTTAGATTCCACATATAAGGGATATCATATGATATTTCTCTTTCTGTGTCTGACTTTCTTCACTCAGTATGACAATCTCTAGGTCCATCCATGTTGCTGCAAATGGCATTATTTCATTCTTTTTAATGGCTGAGTAATATTCCATTGTATACATGTACCATATTCTTCTCCGTTCCTCTGTCAATGGACATTTAGGTTGCTCCATGTCTTGGCTGTTGTAAACAGTGCTGCAATGAACATTGGGGTACAAATATCCTTTCAGACCATGTTTTTCTCTGGATATATGCCCAGGAGTGGGATTGCAGGGTCATGTGGTAGCTCTATTTTCAGTTTCTAAGGAACCTCCATACTGTTTCTCCACAGTGGTTGCACCAATTTATATTCCCACCAACGGTGTAGAAGGGAACATTATTTTTTTTTTTGATGCTTTTTAAATCTTCTTGTTTGCCTAACTGTATTTTATAAATTATCTATAATGAGTATTTTTAAAAGAAATTCAGAGACCAATGGATATACAAAAACTGCTTATCTTTACCAGTGAAAAGAAAACTGAAACAACCATAAGTAAGATTTTAATTAGTGTTATTAGAGTTTTATAGTGTATGGTGTATTTATGGACATAAATACATTTCTATCTACCTACAAACATATATATATATGTATATCTGTATATATACCATATGACTATGCATATATATATATATATATATATATATATATATATATATATGAAACCGTGCCTCATAGGATTAAAGAAACTGATTACTAGCAGAAATTCTTAAGCATGTCTTATGGGACAGCAGAGAAGGAAACAGCTTGTTGAAATCCCCTCCACTTGTAACACAAGAAATTTGGCTGAAGCCAATTGGAATTCCCATGTCTGACTAGAGTCTAAGCAGAATGCACCTGCTTGTCTGATGGATGACCTTTAGTTGTCATAGCCCAAATATCCACCACATGTTTTATACCAACACCCCCCCCAAATTTGCACATGTGACACACGAAGAAACATGAAGCCTCCTTCCTTAAACCATATAACCAGTCACTCTTTTTCTCTTTCTTCACCACCCCAAAACTCTAATTCTTAAACATCAACTTCATCTTGCTATTGGGGAGAAAGATTTGAGCTGGCCTCCTATCTCCTGCTTGGTCCCCTTGTAATAAACCTTTCTCTCTAAGAAAGACCAGTGCTTCAGTGTTTGGCTTTCCACTGCATGTGGACAAACAAACTACTCAGTTTGGTAACATATACACACACACATATATAAAGTACTGTTAAAGGGCAAAGTTTCTACCAAATATTGTTTTAGCAAAATTTTCACAGAGCTCTGGAAAAAATGTAGTATCCCAATAATTTTACTTATGAGGATCTTATAACTGATGATGTGAACTAAAGCTTACATAAAGGTTGGTCATAGACTGTGGATAGAAAGGGCATGAAGTGTCCTTTCATCTTGGCTCAGTGCTTTGTTTAGTTAAGTTGTGCAGATTTAACATCTGAGTCCTCATAATTAAAATAAATGAAATTAAACATTGTTGAGGATTACCAAAAAAAAAAAAAAAAAAAGCCTATGAAAGATCTTCCTTGGGATCAGCATATAATTGGTGCAGGTTTGGTGGTAGCCACTCCTATGGTTATTATTATTGCTAAGGAAATATTGCAAGCAACCTAATTGTTCAATAATATTGTAGGGGATCAGCATTCACCACCCTAAAATATGTCTCTTTGGAATATTATTTTAAGCTGGTTATTGTCTAAGAAACAGCAGACATGGGGAAAACTCTGAAAACCAAGTAGGAGTTACCCTTTTGTAAGAAACTTTACATTTTTTAGGGAAATCTCCAACTGTAAGGGGGTCTCCCTTGCTGTACCTAGAAGAGGACTAAATCTCTAGGAAGTCTTGTCAATGGAGAAGGCAATGACTTAAACCTGCATCACAATCACTCTTGTTTATTGTGCTTTTCCTGGTCACCTCCCAGAACTGACTCTCCCCAGCCTCAACATCCTCTTTTGTCTTTAGCTGAAGATAGTACTTAAGGTGAGGGCTTCAGACATTTTGGTGGGTTAATCAATTTTCCTGGATCTCTCCCATGTCTACATGTTGTTAAACTTTTGTTAGATTTTCTCCTGTTAATCTGCATCATGTCAATTTAAAACCAGAAGAACCATCCAGACCAGCCAGAAGAACTAAGGAAGATAAAGGAAAATTCCTTCCTCCCTGATAATATGAAACAGTTGAATAAACTGATATAAAAATATCAATAAGAACCCTAATGATATAAGAAAATACTCATATTTCAGAGTATATAACAAAATCACATTCATATATATGAATATATATTAAATTTAGACTTGTTATTTCTCAATGTTCACTTATATTCCCCCGACCTTAACATAATTGTTCTAATTTTTACATGTGCTTTCAATACTTAACCTATGTTTCTACATATTTTTATTTTGTTACAAGTAAAATATGCAGTTTTGTGTTTTTTTAACTTAATGTTTTTAAAATTTTTCAAGTTGCTTTTTAATCTTTATATTCATTATTTTAATGCCTGTATGATGCCACTGTGAGTTAATATAGGACACCTAGTGAACCTAGCGTAGGTTTACCCATTTTCCCCTTTGTTTTTGTCCTTAAAAATTACACTGCTACAAAGATCTATGTACATAAAAATTATTTCCCTTTGTCTGGATTCTTTCCTTAAAACAAATCTCCAAGAGTGGGTGTGTGATGTTAAGTGGGAAGAAAATTTTCTTTTTGCTTCCATTACCTGTCATAATCATATAGTGTCAAAGGCAATTGTTCTGATTCACTACATTCTTGGTAATGTAAAACTCTTTTAAGCTATCCTGAGCTTTACTAAGGTTAAATAACATAAATATTTTGTTTTTCAAATAGCTGTTAATATATGTTACCTCAATAGCATAAATGTTACCTTACTATTGTTTTAATTGGATATTTGCAGGGATTGAACATTTGACCACATTTTTTTCACCTTAATAGACTGTCTTATTTGAATTCTTTATTCAGATTATTTGTTAGTTTATCATTTTTAAATTTTATATAAGTGTTGTGGCCTAGAAAAGAATTTTGTTGTGGGTTGGGAAAGAATTTCCAGACCCGAGGCAGAACATAAAGAAGATGGAGTTTCTTAGAGGGGAATTGTCACTGCCAAAGCAGCGGGCTGACTTCCTCATAGTCTGGAAGAACCAATCCTGAACATGTGCTATTAGCCAGTTTTTATAGCCAGAGAACAAAGGAATGGTCGGAGGTGAAAATTTCATTTTCTGATTGGTCAAGGCACATATACCATCCTTCTATAGCGTGGGAGTGTGACAGGGCAGATGCCTTTCCTTACTTGGGATGAGAGAGGAAGAGGTCCCGTTGCCCAGGTGGGCTCAGGAATTTCGTACCCATTGCAACATGGTGGGAAGGGCGATGAGAGTCTGGTAGGGGGTGTAAGGCTGAAACTTTTTCAGGCAGGGTTGTCCTTTGTCCTTGAAGCACCACTGTCCTTGGAGCACCACAATGAGGACTTTTGAAAACTGATAAAAAAAAAAAACAACTATGAAAACACATTTTAAGAAAGATATTTTATTATGTATTAAGTATGATATGATAGGAAATTATATTTAATTATGTCAGGCAAAATGACAGCATTGTGGTTGTCTAAGAGCCTATGGTTTTAAAGGATTCTTATTGAAATATTTAGGAGTAAGTGGCTTTTTTGTCTGCTTTAAAATGCTTTCTCAAAAAAAAAGAAGAAAAGAAAAAAGAAAAAGAAAGAGAAGAAAAACAAAACAATAGAAAAAAGCAAAAGTACCAAAATCATGATATTTATTTCTTATTTAGTTGATGAGTTCATGGGAATTCATTGTACTATATTCTCTATTTCTGTCTTTGCCAATTTTTCCATATAATTTTAAATACATTAAAAATTGAGGACACGGGGAGGGGGAAGGGTAAGCTGGGACAAAGTGAGAGAGTAGCATTGACGCATATACACTACTAAATGTAAAATAGATAGCTAGTGGGAAGCAGCCACAAAGCACAGGGAGATCAGCTCCATGCTTTGTGACCACCTAGAGGTGTGGGATAGGGAGGGCGGGAGGGAGACGCAAGATGGCGGGGATATATGTATACATATAGCTGATTCACTTTGTTATACAGCAGAAACTAACACAACATTGTAAAGCAATTATACTCCAATAAAGATGTTAAAAAAATGCATACATACCTGAACAAACATTTAAAACATACTTTAGTTAAGTGTAACCCTTTGTCATATTTACTGCCTAATGACAGTGTATATTCTCATTCTTTCAGATTTTCAAATCTGATGTGCTAAATATCATGTGTTAGTTTTTTAAAGAAAAATTAATGACAAACTTTAAGATCCTTGGGTAATGTCATCCCTTGCTTTTTCTAAGAGGGTCAAGTAGGTCTCAGTAACCTTTCCACAATAAACATGTTTGCCTTCCTGTCTTTCATGTTCACTTTCTCTGTTTGTGATTCTGACAGCTCATAGGATTAAATTCTCCTTGTATTGATTTGGATGTGCTCCTTGTCCTGTTTTAATCAAAAGAAACATAGTTTTCCCCCTGCAGTAATAAGGTACAGTAGACAGACTACATCATTTTCACAGAAGTCATTTCTAAAGTGCTCCCCCTTTTCTGAGAGCCACATGTGTGTTATTTCCTCTTTTGAATCATAAATTAAGTACTGCCATTTATTAGAGATGAAGAAGGTATTTTCCCCTCTTCGGTTAGAAAAGACCAACTAGATTTTTAAACTCAAAACAGTTCATGGGTATCAGTTTAAGTGTAGCTATGCAGAAATCTCAATGGACTGTTTCTTTAAAAATGTCCTTAGCGAAGCCAATTAATAGGCAGGAGATAAAAGTCTCTATTTTGATATTTAAATGCATGTGCAATTGAACCATCATCAGTGGAGAAAAGAAAAAAAAAATAACATTTATTTAAGACCTGTGCCCTGAGCTAGTCACACTCACAGGTAACACCTCATCAAATTTGCTCTTGAGAGTTTGGTGTTGAAGGTCAATTTAATGAAGAAGGAATCTGAAGCTAAGCGATGGGTCTATGCTTTGAAACGCACTCCTGTCTCACACCAGGGTCTGCTCTGTTCCTCCAGACTCTGCAGAGCGATTGTTTTGTAATCAGGAGGATCTGGATGGCGTTCTCCACACTCACTCCCTTTGGAATCCGAGCCCCAAGTAAACGAATGCATTAAATTACCTTAAATGTGATTCAAATGCATGACAATGTAAGTGAATTAGCCCTCTTGTTAAATGCTAGCAGAAAAGAAAGAAGTACATGGATGATGTATTTTCTAGACAGAAAACACTAAACAAGGAAGACATATCAATGTAGAATTCTCAGTCCTTTGTTGTATTTCAAAATTTGAAATAAAATTTTGGAATTTTTTATGAAAATCCTAATCATAGTACCACTACAATAAATAATCCTGTCTCTTCACTTTTAAAATGGGATGGATCTTTTCCCTTCCTAACTTGCAGGATCGCTGTAAGACTCAACATGAAGCAAGATATTAGATGTGAAAATCTCTGCAAAATATAAAGTCATTTATGAATATAAGAAGTGGTATTGCGGCTCGAGCTGAATTTTGGCTTAAGTGTTCAACAACAAAACTATGTTGATCACCATAAAATTTCTGGCTCCAATATTCTCTTATACTATATTTGGGACATAGCCAGTGAATTTCAGGAAAAAGAGATAAAGATTAGTTGGGGTTTAGAAGTCACTCTTCATGCCTTGAGCTCTATGACCTTACAGGAAGAGCACTGAGTGTGGAAAGGGAGAGGGTCTCACCCCAAACCTACCATCTCGCCAAATGCCAAAACATTCTTTGACAAATTGACTATTCATCTGAGTGTGGATTTCATTAACCAGCCCTAGTAAGCCAAAAATAACGTAACCCTTCTCTGGACCCTAAAGTGTTTCTCATTGTCAGGGGATTCTTGCCTTTGTTGTACTGTCCCTGAATGTTCATTAATTTCAATGAGAGGTAAATGTCAACTTAAAGCGAAAGGTGACCTAAATGCCACAGCAGCTTATGAGTATTAAAATAAAGAAGGCTTATGAATTAATGAGCCCAGTGGACGTTCATTCTGGTTGCAGAACAAGAGGCTGCCGCTTGCTTTGACCTCATCCCCATGCTCAGCAAACCCGGGCAACTGCAGGCACCCGGTCACAGCGTGTAAGAGAGCCACTTGGTTATGAGTTACAAAATTAGTTGGCATTATCTTTTTAAATGTTAATCATGCACCTCCAAAGCACTTGGGCCACTTCCCCAAATAATATTTTTCTAGCTCCATGGGAGGCAGTGTGTGTGGTATAAAGAACACAGAAATAGGAATGGGAATCCTGGGCTTCCTGCACCACGTTTGGCACTAATTCATTGTGTTAATTCAGAAAATTTAACTTAAATTCTCAACTGTTTCCCCCACCCCTTGCTTTCTTCCACCCCAAGCCCCTGCTAGAAAAGAAATGCTTTTGTCTAAATTTTATCAATGTAATATGTTCACCTGCTTAAAAATAAAATGGGACAGAAAAGTGATTAAAATGAAAATCAAGAGTCCCTTGCACCAGGGCTTCCCTGGTGGTGCAGTAGTTAAGAATCTGCCTGCCAATGCAGGGAACCCAGGTTCGAGCCCTGGTCCGGGAAGATTCCACATGCCGTGGACCAACTAAGCCCCTGTGCCATAACTACTGAGCCTGCGCTCTAGAGGCCATGAGTCACAACTTCTGTAGCCTGGGCGCCTAGAGACCGTGCTCTGCAACAAGAGAAGCCACCACAATGAGAAGCCTGTGTACCACAAGGAAGAGTAGCCTCCGTTCACCGCAACTAGAGAAAGCCTGTGTAAACAAACAAAGACCAAAAGCAGCCAAAAAAAAAAAAAAAAAAAGTCCGTTGCCCCAAATCATCCTTCATCCATTTTCCCCAGGGTCCAAGCACCCACTATCCCCAGGGCAATGCCCAACAACAACCAGCTTTAATGGGCTGTGCATTGCATTTTTCAATCTTTCTTTCCTATCCCTTTCCTTTTCTCTTCCTTTTTTGTAGTTATCCACTTAACTCTAAATAATGTGCCTATCCCTTTATTTCAAGGTGCATCAACTTTGCACACTACAAATTCACGTTTTGCAATGATGTTGCTAAATGTACCCCATTTATGTAATGCTCCCCTCTTTGCTCCAAATTTTTGAAAGGTATGTGACTATTTTTCCTTCTATTACAATCTCAATTTTCTCTCTCCACAACACTATTCCTTCATTTTAGAGCTGGTATATACTGACACTGCTTCTCTGTCAGTCTCTCTCCTGTTACCAGACCCCCACTTGCAGTGTTTCTCAGTTGTGCCCTAATGTATATATTATATTGCTAAGTATATGAAGGCGAGGTCAAAAGTTCGCCTTCTGTTCTGAAACAATTGTCACCATATATTTACTTAAATATTTATTCAAAAAGTTATCATCTGATAAACAATATTTATAAAATTGTGACTTTGCAGATATTATTCGCTGCAAAGTGAAGAAGTTACTATTTCCTCTCCCTAAAAGCCTATTGTGATGACACTTGTAGGGAGAAGAAGCAAATGACTGTTTCATCACATATCGGATGTCTTTGTCTTCTTCCTCATTCTCTCAGTTGCTGGGTTCCTCCATTTTTCTTCTAGAAGATGTTCTTTGGGCCACATTCATTCCCTATGCTTCTCCGGACCTCCTGCATTTTAAGCCTATTGCACTGCTACTTTCCTGACATTTAGTTTCAGTACTCTTGGGTTAGATAGACTCTTTCTTACAGTATTTTATATTTTTCTCTTTTTGGGTGTTTTCTGCTTTTTTTCTCAATTCTTTTTGTCAGAAAGTAATGCAAATTTCTGAGTATTTTAATGTTTAACTTTATCTCATGTATGTGGTTGAATTTCTGGCTGGTTGTAGGTTGCTTGGCAGACTCCTTTGTCACTCTGAAGGTCTCTATCTTCTCTCTTCCGCCATCACTCTGGCTCAATAAATATTTAATGCCAGTCTGTTTGTGTTGTTTTGGAGCAAATGTGATTGCATTTCCTTTACTCTTTTTCAGAGTCTTTCCTTTATCCTTGAGGTTCTGAAATTTCAAGAAGGTAATGATTAGATGTTGGTCTTTTTAAAATTCATCATGTTAAACTTTTGTTTGATCAATTTAAATTGAAGTGTTCCATGTCTGTTTTCAGATCTCAGAAACTTTCTTCATTTATCTCACTGATAATTGTGAAACCATGCACCTCAGATTGGGACCTGAACCCATGTACTGGAACTTGAACCCAGCCTAAACCCAGACTGGGACTCAAACCCCCACAGATGGGACTCAAATCCAGCCCAAACTCATCATCTTCCAACCGAGATCACACACCTGGTTTTGGGACTTAATGAAGCTCAGGTTCTTGATGTCTCATCACAGAAAGAATTCAGTGAGAGACAAAATGATAGGTAAGAAGTGGATTTATTTAGAGAGAAACACACTCTACAGACAGAGTGTGGGCCATCTCAGAAGGTGAGAAAGGCACCAGCGTATGGGGTTGTCAGTTTTTATAGGGCTGGGTAATTTCATAGGCTAATGGGTGGGAGGAGCATTCCAGCTATTTCCAGAAGGGGCAGGGATCTCCAGGAACTGGTCTACCAGCCACTTTTTGATCCTTATGATTGGCTTTGAAACTGTCATGGCACTGGTGGGTGTGTCATTTAGCTTGCTGATCTGTTACAGTGAGCGTACACAGAGGCTCAAGGTCTAGTGGAAGTCAATTTGTCTGCCATCTTGGACCCATTTGGTTCTAATCCATTTATGTCATGTCCTTGAGCTATGTCATTCTTCCAAGGTTGTGCCCTGCCCCCTTGCCTCCTATTTCATTTGTACTTTCCACCTTTATTTATTTACTTTTAACATTTTTCTTTTTCTGGAATTTCTGTTGGTTTTAGTGGACCTTCCTGAAGTTCATCCTCTATCATACTTGTCTTTTAGCTCATGTTTTTCATATTTCTTCATTTAGGCTTTTCTTTATTGAAGACTTCTTCATCTTTATATTCTATCCCTTCTACTTAAATTTCTGTTATAATTTAAAACAAATTTCTAAAGAAATCCTGTTTTCTCAGAGTTGTTTTTTTTCATACATCTTGTTATTATTTTATGTATCATCTAACTAAAGGTAAACAGTTATAATTATGATCCAACCTTTTCTTTTTATCATAAGTATTCCTTTTTATTTCGGTATTTTTCTTCTATACTGGAGATTTTTCTTATATATATGATGATTCTTAATTTTCTTGATACATGTATAAATGATACATCAAAAACTTGATTTTAGCCTAGAGTGTTTCCTAGTGTGCATGCTTTAGTTGCACCTAAATAGCGCATTTAAATTATTGAAAAAAATCACTTTCTTCTGAGAATAAATATCTATCTCCATTCACACAGAAGAATACTATAATTTATTTTTGGTATAAATCTCTTCAATATCACCCTTATCTTAACATATCCTAATTTCTCTTTATTGTCAAAACCAGAAACTCTATTCAGGGTTCTGTTTAAACTTTCACTCATTTCTGCTGTTCTTCTCTCCAGGAGTATTCTAAAATGTAGCTGTCTCTGATATTTTATCAGTCAGGACCCTCCATTCACCTTCTAGTTTTCAGAAAGTCTTAGAAATCTCTTGTTTTCAGATGGCCCAGGCTTATTTTCTTTGCTTTTATGGGTATAACATCTTTTGACCATTTATTATCATTGTATTTTATTAATAGCAAAAATAACAAGGCAGGTAAGTGAACTCACATTGCCATCTTGCTCTGGAAATCTTCACTCATATTTGAGAAATTATTCTGGCTGAGTGGAAATGTGCAGAAGAAGGGCAAACGTGGAGACAGGACGATCTTTGAGGAAGTGGATGTGATCATTTAGGAGTAAAATACAGTAGCTGTAGCAGGAGGGATGGACAGGAGGGAAATGGAAAGAAATTTGTGAGGGGTGACACAGCAGGACCTTATAACTCTCCCCCACACCTCCTATATATCTATGGAAAATGAAGTCATTGTTCTGAGGTTATGGTGTTTTTCCTGAGCCTGTCTTACTCGTCCTGAATTATTCTCACTATATATATATTTTCCCTACTCTTCAATCTTATGGTTCCATCACCCATTTTGGTCTATTCCTGAGCGTTTGAACTTGGTCTCCCCTTCTAGGGCTGGGACTTGGTCTTGCACATTTGTTGGACTCCTTAAAGTAGCTTATCTTCCTAACAGAGGCTTGGATTTTGGATTCCTTCCCAAAATCTAAACCTACACCTTCATTATCGAGAGTGATGAATTCTAACACAGAACAGTCTGCTGTTAATTACTGGTACCTTCCCATTTTTTACTGACAGGGCACCTGGAACGTCAAAGGACTTAGGAATATGCATTTTGAATCCAAATCCCTAATGAGGTCTGTGTTCTCCTGTGGAGATTGTGTTCACTTTCTCTTTCTCTTACATAATCACACCCTGCCTGTCACTTTATTCTGCCATATGTTCTACATCCTTGTACCTTTTCTCCATTTCACCTAATATCTTGTTTTTAATTTTCATCTGTCCTCATGGATCTAAGTTTGTCTCCCTTTCTTTGACTCTCCCCCAACAACAACCTCTATTATGGCTTTCAATCTTTTTAATTCCGATTACAAGCGCATGCTCTGGTGGTGGCTATCAGCACATTAACCTCTCAGGAGCCTCATCTCATCCTTGGGGAGATGAAGGGCAAGATGGAGGGCAGAAGAAAGGCTGATGACTGAGACTCAACCAATAAATCAACTTAGGCTTTTTCCACTTTTTTTTTTTTTTCTTCAGTACTCTTAAAATGATCTTAACTTGTCTCCCTGGCTCCAGTCACATCCCTGCTCATCCATACACCAAACTGATGCCAGAATCGTTTTTTTTTTGTTTTGTTTTGTTTTTTTAACATCTTCATTGGGGTATAATTGCTTTACAATGGTGTGTTAGTTTCTGCTTTATAACAAAGTGAATCAGTCATACATAAACATATGTTCCCATATGTCTTCCCTGTTGCGTCTCCCTCCCTCCCACCCTCCCCATCCCACCCCTCCAGGCTGTCACAAAGCACCGAGCCAATATCCCTGTGCCATGCGGCTGCTTCCCACTAGCTATCTATCTTACTGCGTTTGTTAGTGTGTATATGCCCATGACTCTCTCTCGCCCTGTCACAGCTCACCCTTCCCCCTCCCCATAACCTCAAGTCCGTTCTCTAAGAGGTCTGCGTCTTTATTCCTGCTTGTAAGTCAGAAAGAAAAAGACAAATACCGTATGCTAACACATATATATGGAATTTAAGAAAAAAATGTCATGAAGAACCTAGGGGTAAAGCAGAATCGTTTTTGAAAAGCAGCCAACCCATTATGTTTGTTTGCTCCCGTAACACAAACATCAGAAACTGTAGCCTCTGATCAATAGATAGTTTTACATGAAGAGATGAAGAAAAGTGCTTTTCTGAGATTTCAAGGGGACTGAAGAAAGAAGACCAGATTAGCAAGACTTTCCTGTAAGGGAGCAGAAGGGATTGGAGGTAGGCTGAACTGAATTTCCAAGAAAATGAAGGACATAAATGTAGTCAGGTAACATGGGGGACTACTGTGTAGAATAGCGTGCCCCTCCTCATGGTCTTTAATAAAGTTAGTAAACAGCAAGTTCTGGGTGGAATTTGATGTGCTCTGGTAAACAGAGAAAGAGGAGATCTTTGTGTCTTATCTGATATGATTCAGAAACAAGAAGGTTATGTAAATACAGGAGCAGAAATTAAGAAGTCACAAGGATATAAGGTTCAAGTGTAAAATGGGCAGAGAGGCTGTGAGTTTATATAAGAATTAGAATAGAGGGTTAGGATAATTTATATCCCCTATTACTAAGGAGCAGGAGAACACAATCACTCATGTACTTCCCCACACAAACTCTGAATAATTCAGGGTTTCTATCCATAGCATCTCTGTACTGGGAGAGAAAAATGGGTGTTGAAGTCTGACAGAGCTGGCCTCAAAAGCAGTTCCCTTTATGAACTGTGTTACTTTGAGCAAATCATTTCACCACTCTGTGCCCCAGGGTGGCTGTGGGATTGACTTAAGATAAATTTAAAAGCCTTGATAACACAGCCTGATCTGTGTTATTTTGTTTTACCAACTTTGCCTAACTTGTGTCTTTCTAATGATCAAGAACATTTCTCAAGGAGCAAATTTCCATGATAAGCAATTATATTCACCAAATCCTTATGTCATTCCAAAATCTGTATCCCCACAAGTTTCACTCACTAGGTCTGTAGAATCTTCTGGAACAGAGAAAGGGGATAGAATCATCAAAAGTCAGATCTTTGAACTAAGTCGCAAAATATGTGGTCAAGAGGAGACATTAAACTTGAATCTCCCATGGATTTCTATTCTCCTGGAGACCATTTCCCTGATGAAAATTCATCCTAGGTAGGTAGAAATCTTTTTCTTTGCCGTCCTTTGAAAATGAGGCCAGCAGTAAGTATGTAGCTATATAAATATATCCTGTCTGACTGTTAGAGTGTTATTTTGATTGTCTTTCATAATAACAGACAGGCAGTGCCCACAATGAGCTATACAAACAATTGTAATATCCTCTTTGAAGTAAGTAAAATAGGTCAACCTCATCTCCAGCAACCTTTTGGGAAACTGTCTAAGGCTTTCTCCAAACCCTGAAGGCAGCTGGGTCAACGTGAGTTTTAATCCAAGAAGCAATCTACTCCCCTCTGTATGCATAGGGGGCAGCCCTCTTCCCTTTGTTAATTCTCCCTATTAGCCTACCATATCTGACAGTTGGCTGTCTCAAGATGGATGTGTTTTAACAAGTGCCTTAAGCCTTGAGCCTTCAAGGTCACTCAGTAATTTTAAGGGAAAACATGCATTTCAGAAGTAATTTTACACTTGTCATGCTTAATAATCGCTAAGAGTGTACAATCACATTTGTTCTTACTTTCATTTCAACAGACAAACTATGGGGAATACTAAGTAGTTAGACTTACCATTATTATTGCAATCCATCTGATTCTTTTCCTTGTAAATGAATCTTTAATTAGTTAAGTTGCCACCACTGCGTTCATGTTTACACAGTGCAGCTCTTTAATGAAAAGTTATTGAAATTTAAAATAAACAATAATCCCTGGCTTTCTGTTGCTTCTCCGTAAGGTAGTAGAGATGTACCTTACTTGCTGCAGAGTCTGCTTTTGGGTTTGATGATCAAGAGTTAAGCATTTAACTTTCTATCAAACTGGTGAATACCAAGGAATGCATGCCAATGAGTTATCATGAAGTCCTTGGGTTTAGAAATGGCAAATTCTGAGGTGCTTTCCTGATTTGTCCTTCTGGGTGTCAAATCTTTGTCATCTCTATGCATACAATGCCTATAAATAAGCAGAAATTAAATGAGTGGGCATTCTGCCTTTAAAGTAATGCGTGTAAGTGTGGTCCTCCACGGAAGCAGAATTCCAGGGTGAAGTATCAACTCACTCTTTCCAGGCAAAAGAAATCTTTCGTTTTTCCTTAATTAACAAGAAAGATGGAATGAACCAAAAAAGAAAAATGATAGATGAATCTGTTGGTTTCTCTAAGAGGAGAGACCAATTAGACGTCTGGAGTTCATGAGAGTGGAGGGTAGGAGAGGGCAGGTTACACAGCAGAAACAGCACAGATCTTGGGAGATTTGTACATCAGCCTTCAACAAATGTCAATGTATTTCTTTCTCTCTTAGGAGGGGATGAAGATGGCAATGATGATGGTGATAGTAAAATAATAATAACTACCGTAATAGAAGCTTAGAGAAAATAATTAAATTTCCTAAGGAAAAATCTAGTTAGAAGATGATCTTGGAATTAAAATCTAGGCACTCTTGACTTCATAAATGAGTCCTTCATCAGAGCCTCATCTCCAGGCTAGAATATAGAGTTATGGTCTCAAAGATTTCCAATCAAGGAGGGCTGTTGCAACATAGTACTTTTCAAATCAATCTTTTCAAAAACAAATATGTATTTGTCAGTTACTAAACTCAGCAAAGTAAAAGATATATAAAAATGGTCTTTGCTCTAGAATATCAGAAGTTAATGGAAAGATATAGACATGCACAAACTGATGATAATAATGAAATATTAACTTGTACTTACCTTTAAAATTGTAAATATCCTTTTTGTTAGTTCATGAGGAATTTTCACATTTGGAAGAATAGGTTAGCATATTTGTGGGTATATTCAATACTCCTAAAGGGTTATCATTTATATTTTTCCCAGTATCTTTGCTTATGTCTAGGTTTTCTCTAGTTGATTTGAATAAGATTTACCATATACAAACTTTTTTCTATTTCTTTTATTTATTTATACTTTTGGGGGGAAATTTTAGGTTAATAGAAAAATTGAGAAGAAAGCTTGAAGATTTCCCATATAACCCTGTCCGCACATATGCATAGCTTCCTGCATTATCAATATCCCTAATCAGATTGGTACATTTGTTATAACTGATTAACTTCCATTGATGCAACATAATCACCCAAAGTCCATATTTTATACTAGAGTCCACTCTTGGTGTTGTACATTCTATAGGTTTGGACAAATGTATAATGGCATGTATTCATCATTATGGTATCAAACAAAGTATTTCTATTGCCCTGAAAATCCTCTGTGCTACATGTATTTAAACACCTCCCCAAACTCTGGCAATCACCAATCTTGTTATTGTCTCCATAGTGTTACCTTTTCCAGAATATCATATCATTGAAATCATTCAGTATGAAGCCTATTCAGATTAGCTTCTTTAGCTTAGTAATATGCATTTAAGTTTCCTCCATGGATTTTCATGTCTTAATAACTCATTTTTTCTTAGCACTGAATAATCTTCCATTGTCTGGATGTACTACAGTTTATCCTTTCACATACAGAAGGACATCCTGGTTTCTTCACAATTTTGGCAATTATCAATAAAGCTGCTGTAAACATCCATGTGAGGGATTTGTATGAACATAGTTTTCAACACCTTTAGGTAGATACCAAGAAGGGTGATTGATGGGTCATATGGTAAAAGTATGTTTATCATGTTAGAAACCACCAAAGTGGCTGTACAGTTTTGCATTCCCAACAGCAATGAATGAGAATTCCTGTTGCTCCACATCCCCACCAGCATTTGCTGCTGTCAGTATCTGGATTTATGTGTAGTGGTATCTCACTGTAATTTAAATTTTTATTTCCCTGATGACTTATAATGTGGAGCATCTTTTTTTATACTTAGTTGTCATCAATATATCTTTGAGGAGATGTCTGTCAAGTCAGGTCTTTGGCATATTTTTCAATTAATTATTTTTTAATTATTATTGAGTTTTAAGTGTGCTTTGTATATTTTAGATAACAGTTCTTTATCAGATATGTCTTTTGCAAATATTTTTTTCCCAATCTGTGGCTCGTCTTGCCATTCCTTGACATTGCCTTTCTTCTGCCTTTCACAGAGAAGAGGGTTTTTTTTATTTTAAAGAAGTCAAATTGCTCGGTTCTTTCTTTCATGGATTATGCCTTTGGTGTTGTATCTAAAAAATCATTGTTAGTGTGACCAAGATGGCAGAGTAGGAAGACCCTGAGCTCACCTCTTCCCACAGGCTCACCAAAGTTATAATTGTTTACAGAGCAACTATTGATGAAAACAACCTGAAGACTAGCAGAAAATATTTTCCACAACTAAAGATATAAAGAAAGAACCACAACAAGAAGGGAAGGAGAGGTGGAGATGCAATACAGTCAAGACCCACACCCCCAGAGAAGTAACTCACAGAAAGGGAAGGTAATCACAATTTCAGATGTTTTCCCCAAGGAGAAAATTGTCCAAGTTCCACATCAGGCTCCCAGCCTGGGGGTCCTGCACCAGGAACACAAGCTCCCGGAACATCTGGCTTTGAAGGCCAGTGAGGCTTGGTACAGGAGAGCCGGAGGGATGTAGGAAACAGTGATTCTGCTTTTAAAGGGTGCATATAAAGTCTCATATTCTCCAATACCCAGCACAGAGACAGTTATTTGAAAAGGAAACTGTGTCAGCCCCACTTGCTTGTCAGCCTCCACAGAGAGGGGAGGCAACTGGGACTCCCCTTGGGGAGATAGACACTGATAGCCACTATTTTGGGGAATCTTAGGATAGTGGGGCTGGCAACTGCCATGTTGGAGTCCTTCCTCTAGACTATTCACACTGGGAGCTTACTTGACCACCAGCTGGTTGGCACTAGTTCCAGGACCTCCAAGGTTGGGTAGCCAGCTGTGGGAACCCAGTCCTGCATACCAGCAGGTTTGCACCAACCTTGCCCATCTCCCTTGGCCCTCCCCCACCCCAGCCAGCAGCCACCTGTCCAGGAACCTAACCCCAAGACCAGCCCCAGGACCGCACAAGGCCCCACAGTCAGCCACTGTGGGACCCAGACCTACCCACCAAGTGAGTCAGCACCCATTGTACAAGGCAGGGCTGGGGGGGCATCCCTACCTACTATCACACCCATGGTAGTCAATCCCACCACAACAGAAGGGCCCACACAGCCCACACAGGGGACACCCTTAGAACATATATCTCTGGAGACCAAAAGAGAGTGTGCTGATGGGTCTCATAGGATTTCTCCTACATAAGCCTCTTTCCAAGACTGGGAAACAAAACTGACATATGTAATACATAGAATTAAAATAGAGAGTTAGGCAAAATAAGACAACAGAGGAATATATTCCAAAAAAAGGAACAAGATAAAACACCAGAAGAACTAAGTGAAATGGAGATAAGCAATCTACTCATTAAAGAATTCAAGGTAATCCTCTCACAATATTTTGGGATTGCCCATGGCCCATGACTGGGTCCTCCATGGAATTTTGTTGTGTTTTATTTTTTTAATTTTCAATTTTATATTGGACTATAGTTGATTTACAATGTTATGTTAGTTTCAGGTGTACAGCAAAGTGATTCAGTTATACATATACATATATCTATTCTTTTCAAATTTTTTTCCCATTTAGGTTATTACAGAATATTGAGCAGAGTTCCCTGTGTTATACAGTAGATCCTTGTTAGTTATCTATTCTAAATATAATAGTGTGTATATGTCAATCCCAAACTCCCAATTTTTCCCTCCCCCCAACTTTCCCCTTTAGTAACCATAAGTTTGTTTTCTATGTCTGTGAGACCATTTCTGTTTTGTAAATAATTTCATTCACATCATTTGTTTTTAGATTCTGCATATAAGTGATTTCATATGAGATTTATCTTTGCCTGACTTACTTCACTTAGTATCATAATCTCCAGGTCCATCCATGTTGCTACAAATGTCATTATTTCATCCTTTTTAATGGCCGAGTAGGATTCCATTGTATATATGTGCCACATCTTCTTTATCCATTCATCTGTCAATGGACAATTAGGTTGCTCCCATGTCTTAGCTATTGTAAATAGCACTGCAATAAACATTGGTGCATGTACCCTTTCGAACCATGGTTTTCTCCAGAGTTGTACACACTAAAACTCCAGTAATTCATCAGTTATAGTTTAGGTTTTCCTACTCTGGCACTGTTCCTACAGAGGTTTCTGCTGGTGAATCTCTGTTCTGGTAAGACACACCTGCCTGTGTTTGCCTGTCTTTCTCTCCAGTCTTGGGGACAATGGTTTCCTTTGTGTTCTCACCTCTCTTATGGGGCCCAGAGAAATTGTTGTTTTTTCACTTTGTTTAACTTTTCACTTGTTAGGACAGAGTGATAACTTTGAAGATCTTTACATGTGGAACTAGAAATTGGTAGTCCCTTAATATAAACTTCGAGAAGATCATAAATAAATTATTGATAAGTAAGGACGTAACTACCGTAAATATAGTGGGTAAATATACAGCTTGAGCTCCTACTTTACGTGATTTAAAAATTTAAAAGTAGATATCTGTAGTCATTCATTCATCCAGAAATGTCAGTAGAATGCAGACTCTGGGCCAGGCAGTGTCCCAGCATGAGAGGCTGAGTGTTGCCAGCCCAGTGTTGGAAGGCTGGAGTGGGGTTTCCATGAGGCATGTGCTACGTAGACTAGAGAAGGGCATGTGCTGATTCACATGTATTGCTAGCCAGGTGGGGCCTGGTTGTTGGCACAATAGCTAGTTCTATGAATTCCAGTAAGTGTTCACACAAAAGACAAGTTGTTTATTATTTATTTATTATCAAAGTATAGTTGATTTGCAATGTTGTGTTAGTTTCTTGTGTATAGTAAAGTGATTCCTTTATATATATATATATATATATATATGTACTATTTTTCATATTCTTTTCCATTATGGTTTATCACAGTATACTGCATATAGTTCCCTGTGCTATGCAGTAGGACCTTGTTGTTTACCCATTCTATGTATACTAGTTTGAATCTGCTAATCCCAACCTCTCACTCCAACCCCCACCCACCCCCACAACCACAAGTCTCTTGTCTATGTCTGTGAGTCTGTTTCTGTTTCATAGAAGTTCATGTGTCATATTTTATATTCCACATGTAAGTGATATCATACAATATTTATTTTTCTCTGTCTGGCTTACTTCACATGCTTCACATAGTATGATAATCTCTAGGTCCCTCCATGTTGCTGCAAATGGCATCATTTCAGTCTTTTTTATGGTTGAGTAATATTCCATTATATATATACATATATATACATGTATATATATATATATATATACACACACACACACACACACATACACATATGTCACATCTTCTTTATCCATTTATCTGTTGATGGATATTTGTTTTCATGTCTTTGCTATTGTAGGTAGTGCTGCTATGAATATTGGGGTGCATGTATCTTTTTGAATTAGAGTTTTATCTGGATATATGCCCAGCAGTGGGATTGCAGGATCATATGGCAACTCTATTTTTAGTTTTTTGAGGAAACTTCATACTGTTCTCCATAGTGGTTGCACTAATTTACATTTCCACCAACAATGTAGGAGGGTTCCCTTTTCTCCACACCCTCTTCAGCATTTGTTATTTGTAGACATTTTAATGATGGCCATTCTGATAGTTGTGGGGTGATACCTCATTTGATTTGCATTACTCTAAATTAGGGTTGTTAAGCATCTTTTCATGTGACTATTGGCCATCTGTATGCAAAAGACAAGTTTTCTAATGTAAATTGCACATGATGTAACTTGATTTATTTTTATCTCAAATGAATAGACATGTAAGGTGGCAAAAGTCTTTCCAGCCTTGATATACATTTGGAAATTTCTAATAATACACATATAGAAAGTAAACAGATTGACAGGAGTACCACTCTTCCCATGAATAAGAAATATACTAGGCTCCAGTTGAATGCTAGACGTTTCAATGGGAATAATGTAGCAAGGAGAAAACAAAGTAACATAAGTCTGTTTAGGAGAATGTAGCAGACAAAAAGTAGCTTAAAAGAGATGTGTGTGTGTGTGTGTGTGTGTGTGTGTGTGTGTAGGTGTGTGTGTGTGTATGTGTGCATTTCAGAAACTAACTTAGCAAATAGCTGGCCCAGAAGGTATGTTCCCTATTCAATATTGGATAATAATTAATACTTTTAAAATAGGATTAATGGCTAAAATTTATAACAATGTTCTCTGTATCTATAAGAAAAAACTAGAAAACAGTTTTTTTAAATAAAACATTTGAATAAGCAGTCCTAAAAAAGGAAAAATTCAAATGAGTAATAAGAATATGAGCAGTTTTCCTATGTATTTTTCTTTTCTTTTTTAATTCACTAAGAATAAGAGTACAATAAAAGCTAGTATAATGAGATGCCACTTTACTGAAGTCATATTGGTGATAATTAGGAAAATCAGTGATCCCAGGGTCTGTAAGGGTAGTGGGAACTAAGAACCTTTGCACAATGCTAGCGTGAGGGAAATATGGTACAAACAATAAAATGCATTTTGTTAATTATTGCATAACCTAACACCCAACAATTCCATTTCTGAAATAAATCCCAATTGTGCATAGGAATTCTATAAAGACACGTGCACAAAGATAATTATCAAAGCATTGTTTTTTTTGTGAAGTGTTGAAGGTCACCTAGAAACTGGATAATTAATATAGAGTAGATATAAAAAATATTGTGGAATATTATATAGCATCTACAAGCATTAATATAAATGTATGTGGTGTGATGTGTACTTCTTAAATACATGACGGATGAGAATCAGGTGTCCTACAGTCAATATTAATCAGGTAAAGTAAAACTAAATACACAAAACAACACTAATAATTAGTTTCCACAATATGTATTTTATATACCATGGAGATATACATGTGTATATGTGTATATATAATATCCACAGACATACATTAAATAGGTTAAGTGCCTACAAGGTGGAAGAGGAACAAGGATGGAGACCAGGGTGAAATAGAGAAACTTCAAGAAAGTTGCATGACATAAACATATGATGATTGTGTATCATGAGCAGGAAATATGATGAGGTCAACCTTCATCTGAGAGAATGAGAGAAAAGAAGCAGGCATTGAACTCAAAAATATTGCAAGGAGACACACCATGATTATCATTTGGGGTTCATTCCATTTCTTATAAAATGTATGGGGAAGTAAGGAACTTCATCATTACTGCAAATAGTTTCCACAGCCACTCAGCCAGGGGTAATTGAAGCAGAGTCCACAGTACCCTGAAGTTCTGGTCTACAAGTTATTGCTCCAGACGCACAGTAATTGGGCTCCTTAGCTCCTGCTTTCATGCTGAGCTATTGTACTAAGCCAGTTACTCTTTGTTTCTGCTGTGCCTGCTGTTGCCAACTCTCTGTTTGAGTGCCTCAAATTCAAACTCCTGAGAGTAAACCTGACTGGTGTGACCCATCACCCTCCACTGTCTGTGTGTGCTGAGCATTTTCCCCATGGCAAACAAGCCCCCAGACTGCTGGGCACCACAGGTGGTGACTGTTCAGGTAGCTCCTGCTTCTTGGTCCAATCTTTTATGACCAGCATCACCTCTTCTGGCTATCTTATGCCTTGAACTCATTGGGTACATCCAAAGATCCAGCAGCACTTCATCGTTGTAATGTGACTGCACTTGTGTGAAACCTTATCATTGCTCATAATCTGTGGTCAATGTGGAAAGATGGTGCTATTTGCAGAGTCAAAAATCATATCTAGCACTTGAACATAAGATCTGTATGGCAGTGCCACTGTGCAAGTTAAACTCAATTTTGCAACCGTGAAAGATGATTATGCTGGTAAGTCAGGGTGCAAAGCTTAAGAGTAAAAGAGTTTTGACAAATCCCTACTTGGGTTTTCTTGTGAACTGGTAAGACATCACTCTGGGTAGAGATATGAGCACCACCAACAACCTTCTCTCACATGAAAAACTGTGTAGTCTCAAGAAATTGTGCTCACTTAACATCTTTCAGCCTGCCATAAGTTGGTGTGCTTTGCCAAGAACCTACTCTTTTCAGTATTGCAAGAAGCAGTAACTTATACTAAATATTTATGTCAGAGTGCTAATTTTAGTCAAAGCTCCCATCTAGTCCTCAGGGGGCTACCCGGGCACATGGCACATACAGAAATCTTAACTCAGAAGAGGGCTCTACGCATGGCAGGCACTCAGACTGGCATAGATCCCCTCCAAAAAACAGCAATTCCTCTATATAAAAATACAAATGTGTGGAAATATATAAACATAAATGTGTTCTTCAGAATACCATTTGTAGGATACTTTACTTCCAGCTCAGATGAAGTAGCAGGGACCATATTTTCCCTCCCAACTGCCTCAACAGCAGTAAATATTGGGAAACCTATGAAACAATGGTTTTCAAGACATCAGAGATCAGACAATGACAGATAAGGGTCACTGAGAGATGGGAAACAAATATTATGAACCATACGACTGCCCCAGCTTAGTACATTTGAAGAGTCTACAGACTGTGGCCCAGGAAGGGTAACCCAGCAGAGCTCAGAGGTTACACTGAGTTGAGGAGATGAAGCTAAGAGTCCAGGAGGTCTAGCGTCCAGGAGGGTAGAGTGCCAATGAGGAGAGAGATGCTCATAAAAGTAACCCTGAACAGTTGTGGAGGGTCCCTGTGGAGCATTCACCAGAGTGATTGGCTCACGTGTGTAATAAAACTTCAGAGGACTGGGAAAGAACCATCTGAGAGAATTAGAATAGAGCCCACTGGAAAACTGTATTATTCTTGGGATATAAGGATACAGAAAGCAGAATGGGAAAATGGTGCCAGAAGTGAAGGAGCAAATTTAAGGTGGTGGTGACTTCCAATTTTCTACAGGACTGGAGCATGACAATAAGTGCCTCCTTACATTTTGCAATCTGGGGCCCCATTCTTAAGTAGGTACTTCCACCCAGGCAGGCACTTGCAGGATCCTGAACAGGAGTGCATGATTATTTTGAACCCTGGATTCCTCACTTGCCTCACCCAAGTTCCAATCCTTCTCAGAAGATAGGAATAATTTGTTATAGACTAAACACAGCCATGGTCCTTCCTAAAAAAAGAAAAAAAGAAAGAAATTTAAAGCAAGATACAAAAAGATCAAACATTTTCCAAATAATTTAACTGTGCCCCAGAACAAAGCTCAAAAATATTTATAGAAATACAAAAATAGCTAGTTCTCATCAAAAAAGGGAAAAATTTACAATGTCTGGCAATCAAATATGACCAGATGTGTAAAAAGCAGGAAAGTATAATCTGCATCAAAAAGTAAAACCAAACCAGAATTGACACAGATGTTAGAATACCAAGCAAGGATATTAAAGCAATTACTATAATTGTTTTCCATACGTTCAAAAGTTAAGTGGAGACATGGAAGATACAGAAAAAGATCCAAAGCAGCAATATAAACTATAAAAATCAAGCACAGAGGGGAAAAAAAAAAGAATAAAAAAAAATGAAAAGAACATCAGTGAGCTCTGGAAAAATTCAAGTGGCTTAATATACATGTAATTCAACTTTAAGAGGGAGAAAATGGCAGAAAAATGTTTTAAGAAATAACGGCTGAACATTTTTCAGATTTGATGAAAATCATAAACCCAACACTCAATAAGCTAGATAAACTACAATTTCAAGAAATATGAGGAAAACCACACAAAGGCACATCATAATCAGACCGTTCAAAAAACATGAGTGCAAAATCTCAAAGAAGTCATGGGGGAAAAAGAACAACATTACATACAGAGGAAATAAAGGTGAGATAACAGTGGGTTTCTAGTTAGAAAACACTCAAGTAGAAGATATTGGGGCAATATCTTTAAAGTACAGAAAAAGAGAGAGAGACAGAAAGGAAAGGAAGGAGGGAAGGAGGAATGAAGGAAGGAAGGAAAGAAGGAAGAAACAATTAGAGTTCTGTACAAGCAAAGTATCTTTCAAAAACTAAAGGTAATGGACTTCTTCAGACATACAAAAGCTTAAAGAATTCATTACCATTAGGGGCCCAAACTATAAGAAATGTTGAAAGCAGTCTTTTTTTGTTTTGTTTTGGCTGCGTTGGGTCTTCGTTGCTGCGCGTGGGCTTTCTCTAGTTGCAGCGAGCAGGGGCTACCCTTTGATGCGGTGTGTGGGCTTCTCATTGTGGTGGCTTCTCTTGTTGCAGAGCACGGGCTTTAGGCATGCGGGCTCCACAGTTGTGGCTCGCGGGCTCTAGAGCAAAGGCTCAGTAGCTGTGGCTCACAGGCTTTGCTGCTCCACAGTATGTGGAATCTTCCCTGACCAGGGCTTGAACCCATGTCCGCTGCATTGTCCGTCTGCAGGCAGACTCTTAACCACTGCACCACCAGGGAAGTCCTGAAAGTAGTCTTTTTTATGGCAAATAGCACATGTAAAGATCTTCAACAGTGTTAGTCATCAGGGAAATGCAAATTAAAACCTCAGCAAGATACCTCTACATATCTATTAGAACGGCTGAAAATATAAGTCTGACCACATGAAATGTTGTCAAGCATGTAGAATCTCTGGTACATTCATACATTCCTCATGAGGTTATAAAATGGTACAACCACTTTGAAAAACAGTTTGACAGTTTCTAAAATGTTGAATATACACCAACAGTATAATCCAGCCATTCCACTCTTCGGTATTTACCCAAGAGAAAAGAAAAAATAAACATACATCCATACAGAGATTTACACACAGATGGTCATAGCACATTTATTTTTTTAACATGGTATGGAAGTGTGCTATTTCCAAACTGGAAATAACCCAAATGTACATCAACAAGAGAATGTATAAAGAAAATGTGGTAGGTACATACAAAGGAAACTATTTAGCAATAAAAATAAATGAACCCGTTTTACACTTAACCACATGGATGAATCTCAAAATAACCATACTGAGTGAAAGAAGACAGGCAATCCTGAATACATATTGTGTGATTCCATTTGTTTAAAACTCTAAAAATGAACTGTTATTCAGTGACAGAAAGTAGATCTGTGGTTGCCTGACTACAGGTGAGCTGAAAAGGGGATGAAAACTTATACAGAGTCATGAATAAACTTTAAATGGATACATTTATTATCCTGAGTGTTGTAACACTTTTACAGATGTGCACATATAGCAAAGCTTATCATCTTATAAATTTTAATCTGTGAAGTTGATTTTGTGTTAGTTATATCTCAATAAAGTTATGAAAAATACCATTTATAATTGTGTGACTCCAGGAGCAATTTTTTAGATTTAATTTTAAAAATTTTATTTTTATTGAAGTATAGTTGATTTACAATACTGTATTAGTTTCAGGTCTACAGCACAGTGATTCAGGTGTACAGCACAGTTCAGAATGATTACATTCTTTGTCAGATTATTTTCCCTTATATGTTATTACCAAACAGTGAGTATAGTTCCCTGTGCTATACAGTAGGTCCTTGTTGGTTATCTGTTTTTCTAGGAACAATTATAATGTTAAGCAGTAGCAGATTGTTTACATGTGGCATGATATACTTGATGTACTGGATGTTATGCAATTATTAAGAACAATGTATTAGAATTAAAATTTTTGACCTCAAATATTATTCATACTATTGTTCAGTTAAAAAGAAAATTGACTAATGCAATGTCATTTGATAACAGAATAACATGTCCATATGACTGTAATAAATTTAGAGATTAAGCACTCAAAATAGTTATTTTTGAATGCAAGTATTATGAGTAATTTTTTATTTTTTCTTTGTAATACCCTGCATTTTCTCATTCTAGTCAAATAACTGTATGATAAAATATGTTCATAAAACATTATTGGTATGCAAAAATATTAGTTCAAAAGAGTTTCAATGACTCCTCTCAATAGGCAAGTGATCATTTTCCCATTTCACAGAGGTGAAAATTAAATCCCTTAGAGACAACTCACTTGCTTCATGCCACACTATCATTCTGTATCACTAAAGTGGACAGATTGACAGAACTTGATCACTTGTATCCTGGTCTAATGCAGCAATTCCCAACCTTTTTGGCATTAGTGGACTGGTTTCGTGGAAGATAATTTTTCTACGGACGGTGGGCGGGATGGTTCAGGTGATAATGCGAGCTATAGGGAGTGATGGGGAGCAGCAGATGAAGCTTCACTCGCTCACCGGCTGCTCACCTGCTACATGGCCCCGTTCCTAACAGTACTGGTTGGTGGCCTGGGGATTGGGAACCCCTGGTTTAATGCATCTTCCGTGATAACAGAGAAGTCCTATGCAAGCTAGATTTTTCTTTCATACTTTAACATTCTAATTCTTTAGACGGTCCTTAGAAATCCATCACGTATCTGAAAACTTCACAGAGAAAATCTATGGAATGGTTTATTAGCCACTTCACTCTGGTCTAAATAACGTAAACTTCACTTTGGTAATGTGAACTAGCCTAAACATTTGCCTAAGAATATTGGTTCCTCTCATTCAATGTTCTTATTTTTTCCATTTGTACCAAGCAAGGAAACACAACCAGTGGGTATGCTGAGAGAGAAAGAGATGCTTACCCTTTTAAATGATGGCTTTGATCTCTTACTGCACACTCCAACCCTATTTTTTGAAAGGAGCAATTAAATGGTGTTGACCTCTACATGACTTCCACGTAGTATTTTCAGAGCAGAACTGAGGCATCCAAAAACATTGAAATGACACTAATGGTCATTATGTTCATCAATGCCAAGTATCAGTAGTATAGAATCACTTCATGACAGCCTACGTTTACTAAGTGAAGGTATTTAATGACTATTATTTTATTGTTTTGCTGTATCAGAGCCAGGGATAACATTAACATACTGTTCATACTGTCCTTCACGTTATCCTGTCAATTTTCTACCCCATGTATGTTGCAAAACATAAAATAAAAATAGATACCAATGAGATCATTTTACAATTATTCATTAGGGAAGTTTAGAAAATTTTAATATTTTCCTATATCTCAGAAAATATCATCATACAAAAGTTTTAGAATACAGAGTCACATGACATTTAGAAATTATTTATACAATTGTACTTACAAATGATTGAAATAAGGATGCTTGTTCAACTTCACACACAGCTCTTGGCAGAAGCAAGCCATAACTTATGTCTTCTGAATTTCAATTCTCTGCACAGTCTGTTAAAAGATACTGTCTAACTTTTCAGAAGAAACGTCCACAGAGTTATCAGTTTTTAAATTAAATGAAAGTTAACAGCTGACTCTTCACCCTGTGTTGACCATTTTGCTAAATAAACTAGTTTGTACTTGTTGAAAATTTCAGAGTGTTAGATTTTCTTGACACAAAGCAAGCATGAGAAATAAATTAATATTTACATTAGAAGAATGGATAGAATTATACACAGAGATTATATGAATAATATTAACAGCAGTAGTAAAAATGGCTCACTTTATTTTTCACAGTCAAGATAAAAAATGTATTAATAATTCATTGAGTTGGCAACCTTTTCCTCATTATGTCATGAAAGATCATGATTCATAGATTTCCTCAGTTATTTTTAGTTATTTTAAGACAGTAATATATTTTTGGATTGGTCTAAAGTCCAAAAAATAATCTCTGGAACATACTCACTTTTGTAAGTAAACACTTTTGTAAGTAAACATTTTGGTTAAACATGGTGAATTGAATATATATATTAGAGAGAGAGAGGGACTTACAAATGTCAGCTGATTGTTTGATTGTTTTCTGGCTGTAAGGTCGGATCTTAACAAACAGCACCACGAAACAGAGGAAAGCTTCAAGTGAGCTTTATTAGGGAGCGCTCCCTGGCGAGGTTCACTGGTCCGAGAGAAAGAGACCAGAGAAGTCGCGCCCAGTCCTAGGCGTGGGAGATTTTATTGAGGTGTAAGGAAAGGGTGGTTTGCAGGGGGGTGGGTGGTTTGCTATACAGGGTAATTCCTTATTTGGTGAGGATACAGCAGGGCCAGGTGTTGGTTGGTCTGTTGTGGAGCGTAAGCCCATTTTCCCTTCCCGTCAGCCCCACTGTTTTCTGGGCAGGAAGTTAGAGTCTCTTGTTGATTCCCAGAACAGGTGAGGTCGTTATGTCCCAATGCCTCTCCTTCCTCATACTGGTCGATGTTTTCTCTTACCCCCCGGGCCTCCTTTCACCCGGGCCAACGGACCTTACACTGGCTGTTTTGTAGTTCTCTTGTTCCATTTTTCTTCTCTTGATGCCTTCCTTACTTATTCATAATTGCTTCAAACGTAAATGGTTTAAATTTTACAGTCAAGAGACATAGAGTGGCTGAATAGATAAAAAACTAGACCCAGTTCCCTACAAGAGACTCACTTTGGCTTTAAATATCCATGGGCTCAGCTCAAGTGACTGGATGGAAAAAGATATTCTATGCAAGTAGAAATCCACAGAAAGCAGGGAGAGCTAGACGTATATCAGATAAAATATATGTTAACTCAAAAGCTATAGCAAGAGACAAGAGAATTATATAATGATAAAGGGGTCAATTCATGAAGAGGATATAACAATCAAAAATATGTATTCACCCAACATCAGAGCACCTGCATATACTAAGGAAATACTAAAAGTTATGCAGGGAGAAATAGACAATACCACAATAATAGTAGGAGACTTTAATACTCCATTTTAAACAATGGATAAATCATCTAGACAAAAAATCAATAAGGAAACACTAGACTTAAACTGTACTTTAGCTCCAAAATAAATAACAGACATGTATAAAATATTCCTTCCAACAGAAGTAGAATACAGTTTCTTCTCAAGTGTACATGAAACATTCTTCAGGATAGATCATATGTTAGACCACAAAATAAGTCTTAGTAAATCTAAGGAGATTAAAATCATACCAAGTATATTTTTTCTGACTACAATGGTATGAAACTAGAAACAAATAACAAGAGGAAAACTGGACAATTAATAAATATTTGGAAATTAAACAACAAATTCCTGAACAATCAATGTGGCAATGAAGAAAGCAAAAAAATACAAATTTTAAAAGCAGTTCTAAGGGAAAATTTATAGCAATAAATGTCTACATAAGAAACAAAGAAAAATCTCAAATAACCTAACTTATAACTAAGGGAAATAGAAAGAGAAGAACTAAAGTAAGCCCAAAGTTAGAGAAGGAAACAAATAATAGATCAGGGAAGAAATAAATGAGATATTGACCAGAAAAACAGTAGAAAAAACCAATGAAATGAATAGCTGATGTTTTAAAAAGACAAATGAATTTGACACATCTTTAGTTAGACTAACAAAATAAAGATCAAAGTCTCAAATATCAGAAATGAAAGAGGAGACATTGCAACTAATACAACAGAAATACAACTGTAATTCAATATGATTACATTTTACTTATTTGATTACATCAGCAAAGACCTTATTTCCAAATAAGGTCACATTCACAGGCATCACGGATTAGGACTTCAGCATATTTTTTCACCAAACACAGTTCAGTCCACTATACAAGTCATGACAGGTAAATAGCACAGTGATTTTTATCACATTTACAGTTTTAAAAGTAAAAGTTTTTTAATGGTAGTGTAACTTAACAAACCTAAAATACCTAGTTTGTCGATGAACCATCATTGAATTTAGTTAGTAAACAAATCATATATCCAGCTAGATGAAAAAAAGGAGAACTTTAATAAAACCAGAGTGGTCTCCCTTATGACCTACTCAAACATGTTCTATCCAATCCAAAGTTAACCACTATCCTGATTTCAATGATCACAGGGTAGTTTTGCCGATTTTGAATATTCTATAATGGAATCAAACAATAAGTATTCTTATTTCTGAGAACTTTCCTTGAAAATTATGTTCATTAGATTATCCTTGTTTTTGCATGCAACAGACCTTCCAGGAGTGACTCCCCAAATGCTCCAAAACTGCCACAGGAGGGGAGCTACCACCATGAATGTGTCAACATAGTGAGTCCAAGAACAGATTATAGGATGTGTGATTCTGGAATTAAAAGGGCGAAGTCTGGAAACTGTGATCACCATACTGCAACACTTTTTCAGAAAAACCTTACAAGTCCTTACTGATTAGCAAAACCTACTTTGCATCAAGAAACATAGCTACAAATGGAGCCTGGGGAATGCAAATTTTAACTTCCCATTCTCTGAAGCAGCAGAAGATCCCCAAGGAGGGGCGTTGAATGAGAGTATAACGATCAGCCCATAGCATCCACCACAGCAGTGAACAGAAAAACATACATAAAGGAGCTGAAGATGGCAGCGGGTTCCAAGAAATAAGAGGCTTATTAGCAGGAAGGAAAAGGAATGAAGAACATTTCAGGCAAATAGGAAAGAAAATGCCTGGCAGGTTCTGGGAACTACTATAAACTACTAGAGTCTAGTTTGAGATTATAAGATTTACAAAAAAGGCATTGTAATCAAGGAAGAGACATGCTCCATTTTGGTTCCATCTTGTTTTTATTTTACTGAGCTCTGCCCCTTTATGGTATTAAAATAATGTTTTCATGTGGCAAAAATCCAAACTGAGCAAAATATAGACAATGAAAACACAGAGTCCTGTCCATCCCTCTCTTCTTCTAGTTCCATTTCTCAGAGTCAACTCCTGCATTAGAAACATTGAAGTGTGTTCACACACATAACTATGTATCCCCAAAGAGAGTATATAAATACATTCTATTCTGCATCTGGATTTTATCCTAGAGATGATTCCTGATTAGCACGTGTAAATCTAATTCATTTCAAAAACCAGTGGCTTAGGGTGACACAGTGGTTGAGAGTCCACCTGCTGATGCAGTGGACACGGGTTCATGCCCCGGTCCGGGAAGATCCCACATGCCGCAGAGCAGCTGGGCCCGTGAGCCACGGCCGCTGAGCCTGCACGTCCGGAGCCTGTGCTCTGCAACGGGAGAGGCTGCAACAGTGAGAGGCCCACGTACCGAAAACAACAAAAAACAAAACAAAACAAAAAAAATCAGTGGCTTAGTATGTCATCTAAATAATGCATCTCAATATGTTTCATCAACCATCCATTCTGGTTATTTAAGTTGTTTTTGTATCTATACCTCTTCTACCTGTACTTCTTGTACTTGTATATATAGATATACATATATATCCGATATATGTATATATATTTATATATATATACATATATATATATTTTTATATCTTATCTGATATATATACATGTGTATATAACAACATACATATGTATATATGTATTTGTCTGAAGGATACATTCTAAAAAAGTAGAAATTTGACTGGGTCACATATGTTTATTATAAATTGTGATGTGTATTGCCAAGTCTTCCAGAGAGATTGTTCTAATTTTTCCTTACAACAACAGTGCCTCAGAGTGTCTATTTTTTTTTTAATTTTTACAGTTACATCCACAAAATAAACCTTCACAGTGTTTAATAAATTGCCTGGATTAATAAACATGTCAAGATTAATAAAAAGATAAAACATAAAATGTATTGTATTTTCATTTTCATTTCTTTACTTATAAGTGATGTTGGATCTGACCAGTTTGAATCTCAGAAAAATGTCTCTGGGAGAGCTGTATGGTGGAGGAAGTTTAGATTTGAGATTTATAGAGAAATCACACAATGGGGCAAATTAGAAATCATTTTCAATTAATAAAAAAATATATATAAATGTTCCATAGATGGGAAGGGGATGGGATTTTTACCTAAAAAGAGTGTAGGAAGGGATAGACTATTAACCTATTGACGTCTCCTATTCAAAAATATGTATAGCTTAAAGATGTTGATATATATATATATATATTTTTTTCTTTTAAAATGATAATGACTTCACTTGAGCTTTTGTTGGAAGCTGGCCTTAAATACCACAAGAAAGTACTGGTGAGAATCCCGACCCCTTCTGCTAATCTGCAAACCTACATGTGTGCCTGGAGAATGAATAGTTTGTGACACAGGGGATGTTGCTAGAAAGCCATCCACTGAGTTTGAGTGATGTGGCAACGAAAATGTACATAGTGTCATTTTAGGAGGTGGCTCTTCAAGAGACAGTGGAGGGATTTCCCTAGTGGTGCAGTGGTTAAGAATCTGACTGCCAATGCAGGGGACACAGGTTCGATCACTTGTTCAGGAAGATCCCACATGCCGCGGAGCAACTAAGCCCGTGTACCACAACTACTGAGCCTGCGCTCTAGAGCCCCTGTGCCACAACTACTCATCCCACGTGCCACAACTACTGAAGCCTGTGTGCCTAGAGCCCGTGTTCCGCACAAGGGAAACCACTGCAATGTGAAGCCCGTGAATCACAAGGAAGAGTAGCCCCCTCTCACCCCAACTAGAGAAAGCCCACACATAGCAATGAAGACCCAATGCAGCTAAAAATAAACAAATAAATTTATTAAAAAAAAAAAAATAAGGGCTTCCCTGGTGGCTCAGTGGTTGAGAGTCCGCCTGCCGATGCAGGGGACGTGGGTTCGTGCCCCGGTCTGGGAAGATCCCACATGCCGTGGAGCAGCTGGGCCCGTGAGCCATGGCCGCTGAGCCTGCGCGTCCGGAGCCTGTGCTCTGCAACGGGAGAGACCACAATAGTGAGAGGCCCACGTACCGAAAAAAAAAAAAAAAAAATAGAGACATGATTTAGAGAGAAAAAAAAAAAAAAGCTAAACATCAAAATATAATAACAGTTGGTAGTTTGGACGGAAAAGCACACAGGATGACCCACTAAATAACCCCATTAATGCCCTTATCTGGAATGAGGCTGTTTTTAAACAAAACAGGCTTGTGGGAAGATGGTTTATTTTCCTTTGTCCAGCAAAGGCCAACATGTGCTTTAAGTCTCTGGAAATATGACATGTCCTCCAAAAACCTGATGGTACAAATTTGAGAATTTCCATACTAGAAGAGACTAGAGTTAATCTATGCTGATAGCTTCTTATTTGGATAGAAAATGACACAGGTGGTGAAATTACTAAAAACTCATACAGCAAATTATGAGAATAACTGGGAAAAGATAAGTATATTTTAACTCCTAGGCAGTCCTCTTAGGTCATATTAATAATTATCATATTGTTATGATATCAGAAATAGCACAGCATTGTAGAAATTTAAAGTATCTAAAAAAACAGATGTTGTGGCTGCATTAGCTATGGTATTAATGGAAGATCTAATGGCAACTATACTTAAATTATTAGTTATAAAGGCAATATAAATTCAGCTAGCTAAATGTTATATGACACAGTTTGGTAAATATAAAACCAAAGCTTCTAATCATTTTCCCTCTTAAGAGCAGAATAAATCTTCTGCAGTCTGAATTATAAAGGCATATTGGCCAGCAATTTTATTTATTTGTCATCTACTATTTTTCCCACTAACTATGCTATTTAATACCCTGTGGGACAGAGATGATGAAAGGAATGGTACTTTCTTACACACTCCCAACTGTCATCCTGAGTGAGGCTATAATCACACACATACTTACCCGGAATGTGCAGCACAGAATGGATGCCCCATGTTCTTAACTCTGCAATGCTTGTTGCTGATGTTTTAATTTTTAAGGCCTTAGGAGGGTCATAATCGTCCAAGTACCTAATAAGAAAATAATTAGAACAGAAAAAGAAATTTAAACCATTTAATTATTTTTGCATGATTTACAATGGTCCAACCAAAAGAGCTTGTAAAATGGAACACATGTTTTGCATTAATACCATTATGTTTTTGTTAAAAAAATAAATTCATTGATGATGAAATTGAATTTCAAAAGCCTCCTATTGTGTTTCTCTGTCTCTGCTGCTTCTTCCTTACCTCTGGCCCAGTTGATTATCAGCGAACTTGCCGGGGTAAAATTTTAAAAAGGCAAATCCGGCTAAAATCTTTCAAGTGCTTTCCTTTGCACATGGGATTAACTTGGAATTCCTAAGCACAGCGTGCAAAGGCCCCAGGGAAGGCTGCTGATTTTTTCTCCAGCCTGGGCCATCATCACCCCCACCTCTCACCTACCAAACTTCACGCCGCTGAACTAAGTACATTTCCCAAAAAGTTGCACGACTACCTGTGGTCTTTCCTCTGAGTGAAGGACTCCCTCCTCCTCAGGCCTGCTCTGTCTTTGTGATCACATATTTGTCTTTCAAGGATCCACACAAGCACCATCTAATCTATGAGGTATGTCCCAGCTATCCAAATAAAATCATTGTTTCCCTCCTTTCTGCCCTAACCATATGCACTGGATATTTGTAGTTGCTTTTTCCCCTTACACCTTTTTCCCCTTTGGGAGACTCGTCTGGTTGGTACTATGAGGACTGGCATTCAGGATGCTCCTGAACAGCCAAGCACTAATGCCTCAAGCACTGACCAGAAGAATTCTTCCAAGGAATCAGTAGTGGAACCATTGCAGGTAGTGTTATTAGGCTACTGTTTCTAAATGTTTTCTCAAACAAGAGCTGGGGTGGGGGTGGGGGGAGAATCAGGGAAGATGTGAGATTGGTTGAGCTGGGAACCAGGATTCTAGCTTCTTGGATTAAGTGAATGATAAAGAGTGAAATCTCATGAGGAAAGGATTGGAGAAAAAGATACAGAAAGAGTCACAATTCAATTCCCATCCCTGGCTCCAATGTCTCCGCTCCTTTTCTGTTGTGCTCGGTAAATTCCTGTTTCTACTTTAAGCTATTTGCGTTGTGTTTCTTTTAAACCCAACAGAGTATTCATGGCACCAGAATTTGAAGACTTCTATCATAGTTATTATAAAATTTATTCAAAACATTTATTACTATGCTTCTGACTCAACATTCTGAGGTCTAAATTTAACTACTTGCTCATTTTAAACGAATGTACTCCTTTCTGAAATTAAAAAGTAATTAAAGAAGCACTCCTCTTGCCACACTGATGGTTATACCCAAGTGGCTGTGTTGAGTGGCAGAGTTTAAGGATGGACTTAGGAACCTGTGATAAAATGGCCACAATCTCATTAACTTTGAGACCTCCCTTGGAAACAAACCGGGGTGGTCAACAAAATAAATGTGGGCACTAAAAATGCAAACATTTTATTCCTAACATGGCTTTCTCTGGCTTTCTCTAGAATCCACTCAGCTAAGCATGTGCCATGGGAAAGTCATTAGAGTTTCTGCAGCAAGACTAGGGCTCTTGTCTTGTTAAAGGTGATCTAACATGGTGGGTACCTCTCCAGTCTCTGTTTCTTAAGGGGGCAAATCTGAGACGGCAAATTCTCAGATGATAGTCAGAGGAGCAAAGGGCTTCTACAGGGTGGTCACCAGGTGCCAAGGGCAGTTAGAGGAAATCATCACCTGCTGTAACCCTTGGTACTAATTAGCCTCCTCCTCGGTAATTACCAGCAGTTGCGCACAGTCCACTGTGCTCTGTGCTTAAGCTTGCAGAGAGCATTCTGCTGCTTTTTTACAATGTAGTCATAATGTCATATAGCTTGCAAAAGGAAACTAAGTATGTCCTGGCCATGCTTGCTTGCTTTAGCACATGAATGCCTTTCTAAACAGGATGAATCTCTTTTGAAGCAATGCCTTCTGTGTTCAATTTCAATAGAAATGATTTCCAGGATGTGTCTCCTGGGGAATGGCAAGAGAAGGTCACTAGGTGATGAAAATGAAGATCCAGCAGGTGACAGCCTTTCCTAATTAAGACTGTTGATTAAGATTCCGGTGGAATCTCACTGTCCCTGTCACCATCAAAATAGCCTGCAGCATCTGAAATGGTCTGGGGATAAATACCAATTAGAGCAAAAGACTCACAGTGTTCTCTTAAGTGGTGATGATTTTGCCTGCTTCGAGAGAAGTATCTTTATTCAGATCCAGACTGAGTCTCATTGATCATGTAATTCAAATTTTTGTATTACAAATATGGAAGAGTCATAAAGACATTAGGCAGACGGGTCAACATGTCCATAGCTAACTCATGACAGGGTCAAGACAAAAAGTAAACAACTGACAAACAATATACTTGTGACACCCCCTCACACCTATTTTGGAAGCATGCTGTTTCTTTTTTTTCTTTTTTCATTGACGTTTACTATGTTGTGTTAGTTTCAGATGTATAACAAAGTGATTCATATATATATATATATATATATATATTCTTTTTTCCATTATATGTTACTGCAAGATACTGAGTATAGTTCCCCGTGCTATATAATAGGATCTTGTTTTTTATCTATTTTATATATAGTACTGTGTCTATGTTAATCCCAAATTCCAAACTCTTAATTTATCCCTCCTCTCTTCCCCTTTTGGTAACCATAAGTTTGTTTTTTATGTGAGTCTATTTCGTTTTGTAAATAAGTTCATTTGTGTCATTTTTTTTAGACTCCTCATATAAGTAATATCATATGATATTTGTCTTTCTCTGTCTGATTTACTTCACTCAGTATGATAATCTCTAAGTCCCTCCATGTTGCTGCAAATGGCATTATCTCATTCTTTTTTATGGCTGAGTAATATTGCATTGTATATATGTACTACATCTTCTTTATCCATTTATCTGTTGATGGACATTTAGGTTGCTTCCATGTCTTGGCTATTTTAAATAGTGCTGGAATCTTGCTCTGTTAATCATCTAATGCTTTCCTATAACTTTGAGTCTTTCCCTCTCTGCCTGAGACTTCTTTAAAAAAAATTTAAAAGGAAATCAACTTTGACTTTGTATCCTGCTCCACCAGCTCTGTTCTGTCAATGTTTTTCCTTTTCCTCCTACACCCCTCTCCCAAACACACACACTCACCACCTTTATTCACTGGGGCCTGTCTTTTGTCAAATGTCATGACTGTTAACCCAAGGTCATCACTGATTTTGAACTGTTAAAGTCCAAGGACATCTTTGTAAATTCCTTCTGGATTTCTGTATGACATTGATGGGGATGCTTATTCAGCCATCTTAAACATTCTCCTTGGCTTTCTGCCACCACTCTTCCTTGGCTCTTCTCTGGGAAAATTTCCCTCTGATTTTTCTCTACAGACATCACCAGCCATTCTTCCTCTGTCTTAAATACTGGTTTTCCCACATTCTGTTTTTAGTCTTTCTTCCCATCTTTTGTGTTCTTGTTGCTTTCATTCAACCTGTCCCAGGCTTCAACAAGCCCAGATGTGTCCCTGGAATCTGGAGGCCTCTCTGCAATTGCTAATCTGCCATCTGCACTTGGGTAGTACTCATACACACACATCACATACACTCACACACCTCACATACACAGAGAACCTCAAACACCACTCACAAGCTGAAAGTCGTTAATCCCCCATCCCTTACCTCCAAACTAGCTTCTTCTCCTGGGTGTCTGCCTTGTTGAATGGAATCACTATTCATGCAGTTACCTAAGAGAAGCACCTGGAAAGGTTCCCTGACTTTCTTCTCTCCCTTCCTCCCAACACCCATTGGTCCCCAACTTCTTTCATTAAAATATTTCTTGAATTCTGTCCTCCTCTCCAATCCTACCCTCAACCTCAGTCACTGCTTCACTGCAGACCTGTGTCATGTTTTGCCTATTTATCACTACTTCCTAATGGTTTCCCTGTGATCATTCATCTTTCTCCAATCTACCACCTCACTTCCTGTAAGAAGAGTTTCTACCATAGAAAGAAGTAGAAACAGAAATTTTGTTATGTGCCCACCTAAAACCTTCAGTTCTAGGTTTTGGGTTCAGCTCAGCCTCTCACACCTACAAGACAGAGCTTTTTCGTGATGTCAAAGCTGAACGTTTGTCAAGCCTCTTTTGTCTGGAAACACTAGGTCCTTTTTCCAATTCTTAAGGAGAATTGACCACCTGGTACACCTTGAGGACACTCATGTAATTCTAGTAGAGAATTGTCGGCACACATGTACTGGTATTTGTATGTTTATCTCCTTTCCTCAGTATACTTTATGTCTTTGATGGGTGGGACTCTCTGTGTGTATATGTGTATGTGTGTGCCTGTGTGTGTGTATGTCTACATATTTTTCCCATTTCCTAACACAAAGTTTAAAAAAAATGTTTTAGGTTTTAAAATATTGTTTTAAACATATTTCAACAAAAATATTTTAGAACGGTTGGAAGATCATGTGTACCTACACACATATATGGACATATATTGTGTGCAAATCTATATCTGAATATATTGGTCGAGTCTTGTGCACCAGTTCATCTCATTTTGGCCTCCCCTATCTCTTATCCCAGCCATCACTGTGGAGGCCAGTTCTGTGTGGACCCCAAGTGAGTTCAAACGGGAGTAACCCACCAGGGTCTTGCCTCATAGCCTAAGCTCCTCTTGCCATCCCTGTGGAAGTCTGCTGGGTACCCATGCATGCACAACCTGGAAGTGAGGGTAAAGGGGTCCTAAGTCTTCAGAGGGAAAACTTTTGACCAGTGGAAATGAGAGACCATGGATAAATGTGTCCCTTTGTCATCTGGAATTCACTTCCTATGCCTCATTCCACGTGAAGACCTTTGCTGAAGGTCTTGGAGGAGCAGAGCACCTGCAATGGTGGGCACACCTTTAACTCACCCTTATATCAGTCCTCTGACCTCCCTCCATCACCTCCCATCTTCCACTTCTGCTCCTAGGAATTACATTCTCCACCAGTATTCAGATCTAAGCAGTCATTCCAGTCTCTGGCTTTTGGGGGAATCATAGACTGAAACAGTGACTAATGGTACCACAAAGAAATGTAACTGCAGATTTTATTAGGTTATCATCTTCGTACTACAGTCTTCCAGAAAAATAAATTTCTGGTTTTAGATAAAATATGTTTTCAGGCAATTTATTAGCTTGATGTAGTAAATTTATATGTGGATATAGATGTATAGTCAGTATATGATTTGAGTCTATTGGGGGAAAAAATAAATTTTCCTCTACCCTTATAAGTTCTCCTGGCTGGTAGAATAATTAAATTGACATGAGACAGATCAATGGGAGAAAGCCAAACAAGTTTAGTAACATGTATTCATGGGAGAGACACAGGAAAACTGGGTAACACATCAAAATGGCTGAAAGCCTCCCCTTAAATCATCTTTAGGTAAAGACAAAAGACGATGTTGGGGGTAGGGGTTTGGGACTTCAAAATGGAAGAAGGCAATTGACATGGAGAAGGAAAAGCAAATGTTTGATACATAAATATTTGCTGGGTCGTCAGAGATAATGGGGCAGAGAGTGGACTCTGAGCTCTAAGAGTTTCCCCATCCCAGCTGGCTCATAGTCTTTGAAGGTATCTCTGGTGATAACTGTATTCCAGGAACAGCCCTTCAATCTAAATTAGTCTTAGGCATTTAGGGAGAAGATAAAAGTTTCTTCCTGGGTATGTTGGGCCTTGATTGTTTTTAGCTTGAACTAATTTGCATGGCAGAGACATTTGGGGGTGGCATATTTTGCACCCCTACAAGTCTCACCTCCACTATTCAAAAGTTATTTAACATGATCAATTTAATAATCACAAGAAACTTCAGATTTGGGGATTTCTTGGTTTTTAAAAATTTATTTTATTGAAATATAGTTGATTTAAATGTTGTGTTAGTTTCTGGTATATAGTAAAGTGATTCAGTTATATATATATATTTTTTCGTATTCTTTTCCAGTATGGTTTATTACAGGATATTGAATGCAGTTCCATGATCTATACGGTAGGACTTTGTTGTTCATCCATTTTATATGTAACAGTTTGCATGTGCTAATCTCAAACTCCCAATCCATTCCTCCCTCCCCACCCTTCCCCCTTGGCAACCACAAGTCTGTTTTCTATGTCTGTGAGTCTGCTTCTGAATAAACTTCGGTTTTTGTCAACAACAAGATAGGGTTGATAACAATCCACTCCCAGGGCTGTTTTGAATTTCAAATGCAATAGTGGATGAAAAGTGCCTCTCAGAACTCCAAACATGAAGTTCTGTCCTTCACTTCCTAAGAAAGCATTTTTTGTAAAGGTGTACAATTACCAACCAGAGAAAAACAAACTATTGTCATTCATTATAACCATGATTTTCATTTACAAGAAATTAAAATTAGTTTCATTCATTTAATGACACTTCAATTATGAATATTTACTTCCATCATTACGGTTTTCTTAACATTTTGTTCTTTAATGGCTTAAGTTTACTCACATTGATCTCATAGAAGCTGAGTTGCTCTTAGCATAAAATGTTTTTTTTGCTCTCAATTGCATTCCTTTAGAAGTGAAGGTAAGGGAGTTCACAAGAAGACATAGAGTTCTTATCACTTATATCAGCACTTTCATTTTTCCATTTTCTTCCCTTTTTTAAGTCATAAAAGTAGGCTGCAATAACATTCCCAAAACCATACTGTGCTAACAGATGTGAAAGTAACTGCCAATTCGACTGATGGACAGCAGAGTGCTAACCTGGCATGTCCTGAAATGCTGATTCATTAATTAATGTACAAAAAATTGAATACAGCATATGCAAGGAATTTGACACCTGTCTATTTAAATTGGACGAGAAAACAGGTGAACAGAAGTCAGGTGCACTAATGTTCAGACCCACCTATTTCCACTCAAAAATAATGCAGCTCCTTTATCTTTGCAGCAAGAATGATTTTATTCCATACAATAGGAATTCCACCTATGATAAAGGGCTTCACTTTGACTATTGAATGGTACTGCTCCATAGATAAAATACATGGGAATAACACAAAAATAGCAATAGCAATTTTTTCTTGGTATTGCAATCCTGAGTTGTGTACATTGCTTCAGCATGAATATCTTTGAGAATACTTAACATGTCTGACAAGTATTTGTCAAATTACCTTAAATACAGCCACTTTGATCCTCAAAATAATATGCTTTACTGGTCCTTGATCTTCTTGAGGGTCTTTATTGCCATAGTGTTTGGCTGCTAGAGATTGCTGTTTCTAGAATAAGTGAATGAATGGATCTATCACAAACATTTCATTGGAGGTGTGTGGGGTCTTTGGTTTGAGCCAAAAGCCACTTGGATACTGCTCAGAAATATGCTGGAGAGACTGTGATTTCCTCATGGTAAATTGTCAAATCACTTCTCTAATCTGACAAGTGATAACATAATTCTATGCCTGGTCTCAGCCTACACGTTTGGAATCACTTTCTCCTTCATCACTTACAGCTTACTTACTAGTCTTGTCACTTCTTCCTTCCTAAGGTCTCAAATTCGCCAATATTTTTATCTCCTTGTGAGCTCCATTATGCAGATCCTGTACACTTCTTGCTTGGATGGCTATACCTGCCTACTCGGAGCTCTCCCTCCTGCCTTTCTTTTTCTTCTCTGCCACTGACCCATTCCCTGACATTTGCTTAATCTACTTTAAATGCCATCTTTCTTATTTGTTACCTTCACTGAAGAAACTACAATGTCTCTAGCTTATAAATACATGCACCTTTATTTTTCTGTTTGAGTTTGTCAGCTACAGAAACATATGAAGAACAAAGTTTAAATGCCCCCAGTTCCCAATACATCCCAGCTACCATGGGTTTCCATTTCCCTAGGATAACAGTCAGATGCCTCTTACAACACAGCATGCCACAGCTCCCGTAAGACCTGCCTTCTTTCTCAGTATTGGGTTGAAAACTACATTCCTACTGTATTAGATTGTTTTCATTTATCTCATGATGTCCTTGTTCTTCTTGTTTTTTCTGATTTTTTTCCAAGCCTATTGTTTTCCCATCACTCTACACTTCACTTAGCTCATTACATCCTGTTAATTTGCTTAGGACACATCTTGCTGACAGATACACAAAATATGAGACAAAGCACAGATGCTCACAGACGCAGTTCATAGCCATAGCAGCTTGATGTTGAGATGCAGACTGCAGTTCCAGGGAAGAAGCTTGGGGGCACCACGCTCACTGCTGCTCAGGATGCAAGCTACCTCTGTAACAGCTCCCTGCAAAACAATCCTTGGACGCTATTTTCACTTTAGACTTTTTTCTTAAAAGTGAAAATCCTCTTCAGATTTCTTGCAGTTAGTGAAAACAGGTACTTATGTAGGTCTTTCATAAAAGTGAAGTGCTGTAAAGCAAACTTTTGAAAAGTGGGGGTACCTGTATAATCATATCCAAACCATATACAAATTTAATTTTATATTTTTCAATTATAATTCATATAATTGCATTTTTTTAACAATTTCAATAACACATATTTCCAACAAAATATTACCTAGTATTGGAGAAAGTGACTATTCTTACGTAGCTCCTGCCCAAATCATCTTTGTTTTCCCATTAAGTGAAATGCTGGTTTTGATCTAGAAAACCTGGGCCTTTTGATATCAGATTTATTTTACCACTAAGAATAGTCCCAGTATATTGCATTTTGAGACCATTTTTCCTCAATATACCCCCCTAACATGAGGCAGATTTCCTCCAATAACAAAATACTCATTCACATTCCTAAGCTTTGTTTATAAAGCTTTGTTAGTGCTCAGTTTGGTTTTCCCTGCCAGACTCATCTATGTATTTGAAATCCACTTTTATTTTGAGTCTCATACCAAAGGTGCAACTTTCAGAAAAAAAAAAAATGAATTAGTAAACTGAGATATAAAGTCTTCTTTCTGAATCATAACCATTACATTCTTGAGTTATTAGTATTTGATCTTTGTCTCTTTCCCCGTCTTAACTTGGGGGTCCTAGACAGCACTTTGTCTCTTAGTTGTCACATAGCCATCTCTTCCACTATAAACATTTATGATGCTTTTCCTTTCAACCTAATACCACATAATTAGTCTCAAAAGCATGCTTTGTTTTAACACATTATTTAAGTTATTTAGAGCATGTAACCCACTGAATGCATCAATTATTAAATACAAAGTGTTATGGACTTAGGGATCAGAATAAAGGAATTAAATAGATTCTGCAAAAATGTACCTGACTATATAAGAAGATTCAAGAATTTATGTTTGTAGCATATACAAACTATGGACTATGTATACAGCAAAGACTTGGTTGCTTGTGTTAGTTATCTATTGCATTTATATATTCATGTGAAATTTAAAAAGTGATTCCACATATATTCTATTTATTTTACAAAGACATGCGTACAAAGATGGTCATTTCATCATAACATTGATTGTTATTATTATTTTTTTGTGCGGTACGCGGGCCTCTCATTGTTGTGGCCTCTCCCGTTGCGGAGCACAGGCTCCGGATGCACAGGCTCAGTGGCCATGGCTCACGGGCCCAGCCGCTCCCTGGAATGTGGGATCTTCCCAGACCGGGGCACGAACCCGTGTCCCCTGCATCGGCAGACGGACTCTCAACCACTGCGCCACCAGGGAAGCCCAACATTGATTCTTAATAGCAAAAATAGAAATCATCTATATGTCCATAAATACATGATCATTTATATAAGTTATGATCCAGATAATAAAGGAAATATACAGACATTAAATATTTTGTCAGCATGCATTTTTAAAATTTATTTTATTGAAATATAGTTAATTTATAGTGTTGTGTTAATTTCTACTGTACATCAAAATGGTACATTCTTTTTCATATTCTTTTCCATTATGGTTTTCACAGGATATTGAATTAGTTTCCTGTGCTATACAGTAGGAACTTGTTGTTTATCCATCCTCTGTATAATCAACATGCATTTTTTAAATGAAAAATATTTGCAATACCTTCTTACATAAAGGAGCTTCAAAATATGATGCATAATTTAATTTTGCAAATATATGCACATGATATTAGTTTTCTATGGATGCATGACATATCACAGTTTATTAGATTAAAATAATACCTACTTACTATATCATAGTTTTGTGAATCATAAGTCTACCATAAGGTGACCTGATTCTCTGCTCAGGGTCTTACAAGTCCAAAGTCAAGATTTAGCATGGGTGCATTTCTTTTTGAAGGTTCTGCAAAAGAATTCATTTCTGAACTCATTTACACTGTGGGCAGAATTCAGTTGTTTGTGGTGGTAGGACAGAGTTCTCCATTGTCTTGCTACATGGCTCTCTTCATCTTTAAGCCAGCAATGGCCAGTGGAATTCTATTCATGATTCTCATCTCTGAATTCCCATTTTGCCTTCTGCTGCTGCTTTTAAAGGTTTATGTGAATTACATTAGACTCACCCAGATAATTCAGGATAATCTTCCTATCTTAAAGTCAACTGATTAGCATCCTTAATTACATTTGCAAAGTACCTTTTGCCATAGAGCAACATATTTTTTCACAGGGATTAGAATTTTCTTGGGGGCTATAATTCTGCCTACCACACGCATGTTACCATATATAGCTAAAACAATATATAGTCTGACATTTATGATTATATTAGAATGGTGGTATTATTGGTGACTTTTTTTCTGTGTCTACTAATTTTGTTTTTCAGCTAAGTGAACATGTTGCTTGTGTGTGTTTTATCAGGGAAAAAAATGTACAGGTTATCTATGTTTAATAGATGAAGATTTTTCAGCCCTGACTATTGTCCATGGATACAGCATTGCTGAGTTTGTAGTTTGGATCGAAAAGCATGCTTTCTGACTGCTGTTCTAATTCTATTCTCCAGGCATCCTGACACTAGACAAGGACTACCTCTCTGAAATGTACATGAATGTGTTGTCAAGAATTGGTGTGAAATGGGATATGATAGAGCAAGTTTAATGATATGAATGTCCAAAGCCCTAGGTTCATGTGTGTGTTTCTTTACAATGTGTAATAAAATGGTTGGCTCTATGGGAAATCAGATGTGTCCAGGCCTTATAATGAGATGCTTGGCTGGGGCTCTAATAAGATGCCTTGCTGGGAGCATGTAATTAGACATTTGACTTGGTGTATGTAATCAGAGGTGTGACTAGGAGCATAATTAGTTTGAGTGTTGAGAGAGAGTAATGCTATGTACAGCTGGACGGTAAAGAGATGCTCAGGCAAGCCTTGTGGGAAATGCATGGGGACTGTGATTATGCACACACTGAGAGGGAAATGAGGCATGCGGGACCATTCCCTTGGGATACAAGGGTGACGTGATCTCTTAATAGTGTGTGGTCATTCATTAGGATTAGGCTATCGGAATAGATTTACCTGTGTGGCATAGAGGGTTGAGCATGGACTCTGATGCCACACTGCCCAGGCTAGAATCTCTGTCTCATCTCTACCAGGACAACCACAGGCAAGTCACTTATGTTCTCCCTGTCTCTGTTTTCTGTCTGTAAAATTTGAAAAACAATACTACTTACCCCATGGGGTTGATGTGAAGATTAAATGAGTCAGTGCTTGGAAAGTGTTAAAAGCAGCGTCTGACATATAGGTAAGTGTGCTCTATAAGTGTTAGCTGTTATGAAGGGCCAGGACCTATAAGTGAAGTATTGGATTTAATCCTTCTTACAACTCTGCAAGGAAACAGAAGCTTGGAGGCATTCACTCACTTTCCCCAAATCACACAAGTAGCAATTAGCCAGAAGGAATCTACTGTGTGGCAGTAGATTTATGGTTTGAAGAGTATGATGCCCATTGCTGAAAGAGAAGATGGAAACCTGTGAACCAGATTCCTTGGGGAGCAATGAGGAGGAAAGAATGAGTAATAGAGCTGAGTTGATAGAGCTGGTAGAGAACTGGCTTCACCCTGGGCCTCGGTTTCCCGTCTACGTATTAGGGAATAACAACCTCATCTCTTAGGTGGCCTTAAAAGTGAAAAATATGTTAAAGAGTTTAAAATAGTGTCTGTTACATGGTACGTTTTGGTCAGCTAGTATGGTGTTTGTCTGCAGGTAACAAAAAATATGACTCAAAGTGACTTAAGTATGTGTTGATTTGCTATCACTAGTTTAGAAATCTGGGTATAGACAAGTCAGGGCTGAAATGGACGTGGCCGAGTCCTTCAAGGACTCAGGCTGCTGTTCTCTTCCTGATGTGCTGTGCTTATCATATGACAGTCTTTCCACTGGTCATAACTTGGTGCCTCTCCCCCTCTAAACATCAGACCTGGATTTCAGAAAAGAGAATGTGAAGGGTGGGATTTGGAGGACAAAGAACCTCTATACAGGTCAGTTAGCCTGCATTATAAAAACCTCCATGTTCTAAACACTGTTTTCTGCTTACTTCTCATTAGCTATCGATCCATGGGAGCTTGGCAAAGTGAGTTTTTAGCTTTCCAATGTACATATACTGAATTCTTAATAGCTTTCTTGTGGATTGGTAGGTGGTCTTTATTTAAGGATATTACTCTTTTTTCATCATTTAAACTGTAAACATTAAGGTAAACCTTAATGATGGAGTAATTAGTTTTTCACTAGAAAACCTTGGCAAATTTACAAAACTTCAGGGGAAGAATAAATCATTCTTCATGTAGGAGAGGCTGTTATTCTACATGAAAATTACATGTAGAATATCTTCCGTGTTTTCGTGCTTTATATAAGGTTACAAATAGATCTAGCAATCTATCCCCTCCCACCCAAGGCATATTTGATATTTCTTCCTTTACTTCTACTTAAAATAGGAGGAGCTGCATTTCTGTTGTAGAAATCTACTAGCAGTTACATCACAAACCAAACCAACAAATTAATTTATCTCTGAGAATGTAAAGAGTTAAACCTCTCTGAGCATTCCACAGGAGGCATTTTACAAACTCAAGGGCTCCACAGTGGTCATTAGCTATATCTCCATGGAGCCATTGGTGGTCTCGCTCCTTCATCTCTTTTCTCTAAACTTGAAAGGGAAATTTATTGCACAGTACAAATTATCTAACTGAAAAGAATCTTCACCTCAGACTGGGCACTGCTGTGAATTTCTCCTTTGATGATGAAAAGGTGAGGGTAGATAATGTATTATTCAGGTTAGTCCAAGTTATACTGTAGTAAAATAAAACCTCCACATTTTAGTAGTTTAACAAAATCAAATGATTATTCCTATTCATGTGAGGTGTCCAACGAGGTTGGCAAGGGGAGCTCTGCTTACCAAAAGCCATCAGAGATACAGGTGGACCAGGGCACCACCACCTTATCACGTCATTTTCTCAATACAAGGGTCAGGATTTATTACAACTTCACAGAGATGGCTGGAGAGTCAAGCACAGACTATTAACTAGAAGTGACATGTATTATTTTTTCTCAGATTTCTTTATCCAAAACTAGTCACATAGTCATGTATCCAGAAGTAAGGAAGAATTGAGCATTGGTTAGATTGATCCCAGTTATTATTTTGCTTCATTTTTTCCAAACTCCTAAAGGTAAAACAAAGCTTGTACTTGCTTTATTCAGTTTTTTACTCCCCTCTTACTCTGCCTCTCCTGAGAAAGCTCTAATACAAAGGTCACCGAGGGCTGACGTATCCCCACCCCTTTGTTCTTAAAACCCACAGAATATTCCTAAAATGATAATTTTGCTAAACACTCCTTCTAAAATTGTGTTCACTAGATATCAATTATTTAAATGGTTCTCCAAGCTCCTTAGCATGACCTGACTCTCACCTCATTTCATTTTTATCCTAGGACTTTTTATTCTATTTTGTTTTATTTTTCTTTGCTTCCTCCCCTCCCTCCCGGTGCCTGCTTGCCTGTTTTCCCTCCCTCCCTCCTTCCCTTCCTTCCTTCCCTCCTTTTCTTTTCTTTATTCCCTTTTTTGACTTTCTTTTTGCAATTGTATGGTCATAACTTTGCTAATTTTTGTTCTTAATTTTGTTGGGGGATTACAGGTTTCATATTTATTTAGAAATTTTAGAAATCAAAGAAGAATAATAAATGTTTAATAAGGTAGTTTTTATATTTCAGCTTCCTTTCTAATGTTTAGCTAATTTCTTTTTGTGATATTCTTAACCATTTTTAAGTGGACAATTCAATGACATTAAGGACATTTGCATTGTTGTTCAACCATCACTGGCATCCATCTTCAGAACATTTTTTATCTTCCCAAACTGAACCTTAAAAAGTAAAAAACAAAATTGAAAAACAAGTCCTCATTCCCCACTGCCCCCAACCACCATCATATTTTCTATGTTTATGAATTTGGCTTCTGTGTGTTCATCACACAAGTAAAATTACACAGTACTTTTCCTTTTCTGACTGAATTACTTCACTTAGCATAACGTCATCAAGGTTTATCTGAGTTGCAGCATGTGTCACAATTTCCCTTCTTTATAAGGCTGAATAATAGTCCACTGTATGTATTTATCACATTTTGTTTATTCATTCATCGATTGATAGGCACTTGGGTTACTTCAACCTTTTGGATGTTGTGAACTGTGCTGCTATGAACGTGAGTATACAAATATCTGCTTAAGTCTTCTTTCAATGCTTTTGAATATATAACCAAAAGTGGAATTTCTTGTAATTCTCTTGATATTTATTAATATGGCAATTGTGCATTTACTTTTTTGAGTAACCAGTGTGCTATTTTCCATAGTTCCTACACCATTTTATACTTTTACCAGCAATGAACAAGGATTCCAGTCTCTCCACATCCTCACCAATACTTGGCATTTTCAGTTTTGATATTAACCTACCTCATAATTTTGATTTGCACTGCCCTAATGATTAGTGATGTTGAGCATTTTATCACGTGCTTATTGGTCATTTGTATATCTTCTCTGGGGAAATGTCTATTCAAGTTCTTTGCCCATTTTTGAATTGTACTTTGTGTTTGTTTGTTTGTTTGTTTTTGAGTTGTAATTCCTTATAGATTCTAAATTTAACCTCTTATCAGATATGTAATTTGCAGATGTTTCTCTCATTTCATGGACTGATTTTTCATTGTGTTGATAATGTCCTTTGATACACAAAAGTTTTTAATTTTGATGTAGTCCAATTTATTTTTTTCTTTTTTTGCCTATACTTTTGATGTCATATTTTTAAAAATTGCCAAATAGTGAAGTTTTTTCCTTAACATTTTTCCAAGAATTTTTTTTTTGTTTATAGCTCTTCTATTTATGTCTTTCATCTATTTTGAGTTAATTTTCTTTTTTATGTGGTATAAGGTAAGGATCCAACTTCATTCTTTTGCATGAGAATATCCAGTTTTTCCAACACTATTTGTTGAAATGACTATCTTTTTTTTCCCATTGAATACTCGTTGTACTAGTTCATTTGACCATACGTGAAAGGTTTTATTTCTGGGTTATCTACTCTTTTCCATTGGTATATATGTTTTTCTTTATGTCAGTACCAAACAGTTTTGATTACTGCTGCTTTGCAGTAAGAATTTAAATCAGGAAGTGTGAGACATCCTACTTTGTTCTTCTTTTTCAGTATCATTTTGACTACTCAAGGTTCATTGAGATTTTATATAAATTTAAGGACTGAGTTTTCTACTACTGCCAAAGAAACATTAGTTTTTTTTTTTTCCGTAGGGACTGAATCAAATCTGTAGATCATCTTGTGTTTTATTGATATCTTTAGCAATAAGCCTTCTGGTTTATGAATACAGATGTCTTCCTATTTATTTGTGTCTGTAATTTCTTTTAGGAACGTTTTGTACTTTTCAGTGTACAAGTCTTTCAGTTCCTTAGTTAAGTTTTTTCCAAATAATTATTTTTTTTATTTGACTATATAAAAACATGGAATTATACTCTTAATTTCCTTTCAGATTATTCATTGTCGGTATACAGAAAAATAACTAATTTATTTGTGTTAATATTGTATCCCCAAACTTGACTGCATTGGTTTATTATTTCTAACACTTTTTTTAGAATCACTAGGTTTTTCATACATAGGATCATGTTGTCTGTGAATAGCAATGACTTTACTTCTTCCATTACAATTTGGATGTGTTTTGTCCTTACCTAATTGCTCTGGCTAGGACTGTGTTGAATAGGAGTGGTAAAAGCAGTATCCTTGTCTTGTTCCTAATCTTAGGGGAAAAGCTTTCTGTCTTTTACCATTGAGTATGATGCTAGCTGTTTTTCATATATGGACTTTATTCTGTTGAGGTACTTTATTCCTAGTTTATTTTTTTCATCATGAAAGTGTGTTGAAATTTTTTCAAACTTTTTTTTTTCTACATCAATGGAGTTTATGTATGTGTGCTTTTCCTTCATTCTGTTAATGTTAATATGTTACAATGATTGATTTTCAAATGTTGAATTATCCTTGAATTTCAGGTATAAATCCCACTTAGTCATGGTATATAATCATTTAATATGTTGTTGAGTGACTGAACTTGGTATACTGGTGTTCTGTTGAGGATTTATGCATCAATATTCTTAAGGGATATTGGTCTAAATTTTCTTATTGTGTAGAGTCTTTGCTCACCTTTGGTATAGGGGTAACGCTGGCCTCAGAATGAGTTTGGAAGTATTCTGTCCTCTTCAACATTTTGAGAGAGATTGAAAAGGACTGGCACTTAGTACTCTTTAAATGTTTGGTAGAATTCACCAGTGAAGCAATCTGGTCCTGGACTTTTTTTTGGGGGAGGTATTTTGAATCTTGATTCAATCTCCTTAAACAGTTACAATTCTATTCAGGTTTTCTCTTTATTCATGATTCAGTCTTGGTAGGTTGTGTGTTTCCAGTAATTTGTTCATCTCATTTGTGCTATGAAATGGAAGACTTCTAGCAGGGCATGTTCTGAGCCTTCGAGTCAACCCAGAGTGAAGGTTTAAGGTCTTATCAGCATTTTGGAGGGCATGTGTCTTCCCTGGGCCTGTGTGTGTGTGTTGGGGGTGGAGGGCTGCATGCACGCACATGCTCTTTGTTTTTTGATTCAGCCTATACACAGCTTTTTTTGTTTTGTTTTAATGTCTTATTTTCACTAAGACTCTCACTCCTGCTTCTTCTCTGGCCCTTCAATGTATTATGTGTTCCGATCACTAACCACTTGACCCAGGCATGAGTAGGTCTCCAGTCTACTTTTGGGGTCCATGAACCTTGCCTTTTGCTTCTCATGACTTTTACTAGGCTGAGGTCCAAATGATGCTGTTTTTGGCCTTCTGAGCTCCAAGTTAGGTGACACAGAGATGAGTTCCTCAAACAGTCCCCAGACAGGTTAGAATATTTCCAATTAAGTCTGTTCTACTTTTTCTAGTTCATGGAAGGGAACTGGGGAACAGGCTGCTCCTTCTCTCAAACCAAGGCACATCACACTGGAGAAGGTGTGGGCAAAAGCAAGGAAAAAAAAAGAAATTTACTGTTTGAATGTGTTTCTTTTCTTGATTGGTCTTTTACTTGGTTGCTATAGATGGTTGACTGATTTACAGAGCTTCTGTAAAGTTATTTTAGCCAGTATATAGTTCTTTATTTAATGTTTCCATTGGGAAATGAGGAAGTGGAGTTTTCTAGTCTACCATCTTGCTGATATCACTCCCAGATTAATTCTTAAAATAAGACTGTAGCATAGGTATTATACCTAATGATCAATTTTTGCAGGTAAGAAAACCATAATACATAGAGACTGAGTAATTTTGCCAAGGTTACAACAGAGAGTAGCCAGCAGAGGTGGGTTTTAAAATATGCCCATAACTTCAAGAATTCATTGGGCTTGTTTTTATTCTAAGATAGAGAAGGAAACTTTATGCTTCCATTCTAAGATAGAGATTATAAGATGGAGATACTATATTATAAGCTAGAGATACCTATTCTAAAGTACAGAAGAAGGCTTGACATCCATTCTGTTTTCTAATCTTTTATTCTGACCCTAAGTTTAGACATCTCAGAGGAAGTGATACACAGGTACTTAAATTCAACTGCTATACCATAGCTAAGCAGGAGAAATCAAAGTAGAGCCAGAAAGGGAAAAAAAAAAAAAGTAGTGCATTTTTGATATAAATAGCACACAAAAAAGGAAACTAACTTTACCCTTCAGGTGTGCAGAACGTCTGTGAATAATGACTTTTTATTTTAGTTATTCTTTCACTAAATGTTTTGAAATCCACTGAGTAGGAAGGGTCACCAGAAGGATGAATTAGTAGAAATTGGAAAACAATAGTTTTCGAAGAGTGTTTGATTTCAATATATATCTTATGCTTTCTGGGAACCTCTCCCTTCCTTAGCATTGAGACCACGCCTGGCAAGCAAGCAATTGGCAGGAGGAAAAGGTCTGCATCAAGGGACTACAAACAAGACAATTACTGGAATTCAGAAAAGCCCACACAGAAAACCAAATATCAAGCAGCAGTTTTATCTTACACTGTACATGAAAGGCATCTGTCTATTTCATTCCAGTTTATGTCTAACTGCCTTTGGTGAGAGGTATACTCTCAGAGTAATCAAATAGTATTTTTTTAATATTTATTTAAACAGTAAAAGGTTGCCTGATATGTGATAGGACCTGTAACAATGGTTTAGAGGGCTTGTATCATAATCAATTAATACTTCATTGATAATCATTATCAATAGTTTGATGAGTCATCCTATTTACTAATGCCACAAAATTCAACAAATCTTTAATGAATATCTAGAATGGACTCAACTATTCTAGTTTGTTGGGGCAATGTGATGAATAAGATACCTTTAGTTCAAGGAGCATAGTAAGCAAGACTGGCAGGCAAACAAATAAATGGAGTACGACTTGATTCATTAATTCAGAACACATTTGCAGAGTGTTTGTTCAGTACCTAACACAAGGATAGATGTTAGGGTTAAAAACAAAAGTTGATAATGCATCGCCCCTGCCCTTAAGTATCTACAGAGAGGTACAGAAGACTAAGACACAGAAGTAGATTAATAATCACAGTGTGCTGTGGTCCATGCTAAGGTAAGAGTGTATAACAAATGATACAGGAGTAGAGAGGTGAGGCTCTATTTGTAGGAGGACTGAGCTGCCTTTTGGAAAACTCAAATCTGATTTACTTTTGCAATTCAGCTATGGGCTGAATATGAACAAGTGAGGTAGACAGACAAAGTCTAGATACTAGCTTTAACAAAAGAACTCAAATTAAAAAGAAGGAGGCAGCTACTAAAAGAAGGATCAAGAACAAAAATTAGTCTTTAGAATAATGCATAGGCATAGCCTTGTGGAGGCCTGTGAGTTCTGCAGTGTGGTGGCTATTACTTGCTCTGCCCAGCTCTCTGGATATGTGTACAGGAAGAGGGATGGCTGTAAAAATTTAGAGAGCTCTTACACTAAAGTACAAAATACCAGTGAGCAATCTGTGATGGTTACCCTAATGGAATAGAATTTGAAAGGGAGAGGGTCATTCTCTAGCCTTTGTCTTAAACCTCAGTGCTCAATGACACAACACACTATGATGGGGCTTAGAATCTACGTGTGCCCAGGGAGCCTAGGGAGGTTCTGGTGTCCCAGCAGTGGCCACAGGCATGGTTTGCAGCATCCAGCAGGGCCAGAAAGAAAGAGCATCAGAGGCACCCCAGAGAGTGTGGCACAGCCAGGATAACAGCAGCAGCTGCCCTCAAGGTGAAGCCAGCATCAGACTACAGTACCGATGGAGCTCTGAGGAGGGGCGGTAGTAAATGGGAAACACCACGCTCAAGGCACTGCAGCAAGGATGCCTATAAGGAGAAAGCTATTAATGCACATGTGGAAGAAACCCAGAAATACTACCCAGGAAGGTGACTCTGGAGTTACATGGCCCAACTTGAACAAGTAAGAACTAAAGCCATAAAGACCTAGGTTGTTGCCGTTGATGTGTCCCACATCTGCACGCATCTTAGAAGGTACAGGAAATTTAGGCAGTACATGTACACACAAAATAAAGTGTCTAACACAATGTATAATGCATGCTAATTAATTTTTTCCTTTTCTAAAAAAACTGATTTATTGAGCTATAATTCATATACCATACAACTCACCTACTTCAATTGCACAAAGGGTTTTAGCATGTACACAGAGTTATACGACCATCATTACAATCTAATTTCTGAATATTTTCATAATATGAAAAAGAATCCCTCTACACATTAGTAGTCACACCCACATCCACCCACGCCTTTGGCTTCCTATCTCTTGGAAACCACTACTCTACTTTCTGTCTGTGTAGATTTGTCTATTCTTGACATTTCAGATAAAGAGAATCATGCAATACATACTCTTTTGTCACTGACTCTGCACCTAGGGTAATATTTTCAAGGGTAATTCATATTGTAGCATGCCATAGTCCATTTTTGATGCTCAATAATACTGCATTATAAGGATTTACAATATTTTTCCTATCTATTCATTAGCTGATGAGGATTTCTGTTGTTTTCACTTTTGGGGGTACTATGAATTATGCTGCTATGAACATTTATGTGCACATTTTTGTGTGGATGTATGTTTTTCTTTCTCTAAAATGTTTACCTGGGAATGAAATTACTTGGCCAATTTTTAATATTTTGAGGAATTACCAAACTATTTTCCAAAGTGATTGCATCATTTTACATTTGCAGAAACATTGTATGAGCCTTCTGCATTCTTGCCAACACTTGCTAATATCTTTCATTTATTATAGCCACTCTGGTGAGAGTGGACTGGTATATCATTGTGGTTTTAATTTACATTCCCTGATGACAATGATGTTGAGCATTTTTTCATGTGCTTATTGAATGTTTGTATACCTTCTTCAGAGAAATGTCTACTCAGATGCTTTGCCTAATTTTAACTGGATTATTCATCATTTTATTATTGAGTTCTAAGTGATTTTCATTTATTTTGCATATAATTCCCTTATCAGATGGATGTTTTGCAAATGTTTTCTGCAATTCTGTAGTTTACCTTTTCACATTATTGATAGTATTGTTTTCAGCACAAAACTTCTTTATTTTGATGTGGTCCAATTCATCTCTCTTCTTCTTTGTTGTTTTTGATTCTGGTGTCATATCAAAATAAATAAATGAATAAAGCCTAACGCAATGTCATAAAGATGTACTTCTATTTTTTTTTTGATGACTTTTCTTAGCTTTTATATTTTGGTCTATAATCTGTTTGGAGTTAATTTTTGTACATGGGGTGAGGAAGAACTTACCTTAATTTTCTTGCATATGGTTATCCAGAGTTTCAGCACCACTTGCTGAGGAGCATGTTCATACATGCTTTGAATGGTTTTGGTATGTGTGCTTGTCAAAAATCAATTGACCATTAATGAATTCTTTGTTTCTGGACTTTAAATTCTATTCCAATGATCTATATGCCTATCCATATGCTACAACATATTATTTTGGTTACTGTACATTTGTAGGTGGTCTTGAAATAAGGAAAAAGAAAAAAATATATATACATACACATACAGATATAATGGAATATGATTCAGCCTTAAAAAGAAAGAAGTCCTGGGACTTTCCTTGCGGTGCAGTGGTTAAGAATCCGCCTGCCAATGCAGGGGACATGGGTTTGAGCTGTGGTCTGGGAAGATTCCACATGCCGTGGAGCAACTAAGCCCGTGTGCCACAACTACTGAGCCCACGTGGCACAACTACTGAAGCCCGTGCACATAGAGCCCGTGCTCTGGAACAAGAGAAGCCGCCACAATGAGAATCCCACATACCACAATGAAGAGTAGCTCACCGCAACTAGAGAAAAGTCCATGCGCAGCAATGAAGACCCAACACAGCCAAAAATAAATAAATTAATTTAAAAGAAAAAGAAAGAAGTCCTGCATGTGTGACCTTGCTGAACTTGGAGGACATAAGTGAAATAGGCGGAGAGAGAAAGACAGATATGGCATGGCTTCACTTATGTGTGAAATACACACACACACACACACATATATATACACACATATATATGTGTGTATATATGTGTGTGTGTGTGTATATATATATATATATATATATATATATATGTCAAATTCATAGAAACAGAGAGTAGAATGATGGTTGTCAAGGCCTATGGTTTAGGGGAAATGAGGTTGGTAAAAAGGTACAAACTTCCAGCTATATGGTGAATATGGTGAATAAGTTCTGAGGATCTAATGCATAGCATGGTGACTATAGTTAATAATACTGCATTGTGCAACTGAAATTTGTTAACAGAGTAGATCTTAAGTAGTCTCACAAAAAAAAAGAAAGAAAGAAAGAAAGAAAGTAAAAAGAAAGAAAAGAAAAAGGAAGAAAAAAGAAAGAAAAGGGAAAAATAACTCTGTGAGCTGATTGGTATGTTAATTAAATGGTTGTAGAAATCCTTTCACGATATGTAGGTATATCAATCCATCATGTTGTACTTTTAAAATATATTACAATTTTATTTGTCAATTATACCTCAGTAATCCAGGGGCGGAAAAAAGAAATTAAGTATTGTGAGTCTCCTAACCTTGATTTTCCCTTTCAAGATTTTTTTGGCTATTACGCATCCTTTGAATTGCCACATAAATTTTAGGATCAGTTTGACAATTTATGCAAAGGAGGAAGCTGGGATTTTGACAGAGACCATGTTGAATCCTTAAATCAATTTAAGGAGCATTGTCATGTTAAGAATATTTAAGGAACCCCAGTCTTCATGGCCATATCTCTCTGGAATAATAAAGGACTCATAAGACAGACCTGGGAAGAAGGTGAGAGATAAAAGTGACCTGTCCTTCCTGGGGTGAAACTATAGCCCTAGACAGGCAGCTGGTGTGAATGGGAACCCCATGTTCTTGGCCACACACATCCAATGTAGAGCTCCATTTACCCTGAGCTGGGAGGAAATAGACATCATCATACCACAGACTCACGGTTCTTACCGAGATTTAATAGATTTTCTTAAATATATGTCTCCATTTTCTGTATGCCCTTAGGAAAATTTCCAGACACTGAATAGTTGTTTTAGTTTTGTTTGTTAGTTTTTGAAATATTTTTCAGCAGTTCAGTGATTGTTTCATTAGGAAAAGCATACAACGAGCTCCTCACCCACTGTCCCTGTGTATAGCTTCTTAACCTTTTCTTTTTTTCCTGATTTTTCCCATAAGAAGTCATTATGGCATTGCTCTGCTGCTGTAAACCCACAAGTAAAATGTGGGCTCCTCTGGTCTTCCAGGCAGAACTGTACTTTCCTCTGCACATTCTTAGAACAAACAATTGCCCTTGTACTTAATACCTAATAATATTGTAGTAATTTTCTTAGAACCTCAAAGCCATGTCTGTGTTAAATTCTTCTGTGTGATATAGGTGTCCAGTGCAGGCCTGGTACAGAGATGCTGTTCAAAAAGTATTTATTTGGATAAACAAATGAATCCATCTAGGCAAAAATAAGATTTGCCAGTTGAGACTGGGACATAATTAGGCTTTTATCTCTAAAGCTGATAATATGAATAATGAGGATAATATAATACAGCATATTTTTCATCTAAATAGTTTCATTGACCCCTCTTCCATTCAGTGCAAGTATAAATGCCAAATCTCAAATGGAATTCCCTCTCCCAGGGTAACTTGGAGTTATCCCATGTTGCTGACTAAAGGCTATTTAATGCTAAAGTGTTTTATAACATGGGGACTGAAGCCAGGGAGACTTTTCAATAAAAGGACAATTTGCTGTGAGAGGAAAATTAAAATCAGTAAACTTTTTAACCTGACAAATTAGAAAAGATTATTACTATTTTTCACCCAGTGCACTTAATAATTGCCACATACTTGCTCTAATGTGCATTACAGTCTATTAAATCATCTCTGTGCTACCATTGTCTGTATTCCTATTATTGCACTTACACAGGACTGTAATTACTGTAATTATTTATGCATTTATTTTCGTCACTAACTGGAGTCCTTTGAAAGTCATCACAAAGTATTGAATATTTGTATCCCCCAGATGCATAGCACATAATCAGTGCTCAATAAATGTTTGTTGAATACATTATTTCATTTATCATCCTGTGCTGTATTGATGTGCTTTCATGTTGAATCTCTCAAACTCCTCAAAGAGAGTCTTTTGTCTTCATGACAATATCCCCACATTGAATAATTGGGTTGCAAATTCAATAAATAAATGAGGGAATTAATGACTGGATAAATATACTGAAAACTGTGTTTTATATTTCACAGCCTTGGATACATAAATTATTATATGAACATGCATGTCCAAATCTCGATGACTCTGCACTACCACTTGCTTGACTATGTAGTCTAATTTTTCATGGCACCTCCAACACAAATATTTTCAAGAGAACTCTCCAATGCATAGTTTCAGCATTTAGTTCATTTGATGACATCTATTACCTCGTGGTGAAGTTTCTCTGTGGGTTTTTCTTGTCCTTTTTATTCTAAGCCCTCTCTCAGGTCTATCCAAGTCCTTCAGATACAGTTATAATAATCCACAGGAAAATCTGACTCATTTATTTATTTTTTTAGCTGCTTGGCATTCAAGTCTTCAAATGGAAGATTTTGAGGAAATCCATCCACAAGTGTGTAGCCTTGATGGGAGACAGGTGTTCACCACCACCACCATGAAACTCTGGGAACCAGATCATCTCTCTTATTAGTTCTTGCCACTAAGGGAAAAAGACAGATAAGACTGTCTTTATAAGGCTTATCCCCATGAAATGGGGAGTCCATTGTAGAGTCCTCATGAAATGTTAAATCTGGAGTAAGTGAGGCTAGGGTTGATTAGAATCCATTCAACGACTCATCGTGGCATCAGTGTGCAGGGACATTGATGCCAGTTGTGGCAGCAACAGTTTAAACACTACCTAATAAAAGCTGGGTGTTGTGTTACCTTCTTTCTAACCATGCAGGTCTTCTACAGTGCCTGCCTGCAAACCAAGCTTATTTTCCACATTCCCATCAATATGTTGAGCTATGATATATTTTTTTAATAGATCTTTATGGGAGTATAATTGCTTCACAATACTGTGTTAGTTTCTGTTGTACAACAAAGTAATCAGCCATATGCACACAATGTCCCCATATCCCCTCCCTCCTGAGCCTCCCTCTCACCCTCCCTCTCCCACCCCTCTAGGTCATCACAAAGCACCGAGCTGATCTCGCTGTTCTATGTTGCTGCTTCCCACTAGCTAAATATTTTAATTTGGTGGTGTATATATGTCGATGCTACTTTCACTTCACTCCAGCTTCCCCCCGCCCCATGTCCTCAAGTCCATTCACTACGTCTCTATGATATTTTAAAACAGATCTCTTGGTTTTAATGTAATCAGGGTCTGTTTACCTTGCCTGGAACCCAAAATCTTGACTGATACAATATTACTTTAAAGGTAAACAAGGTTTAAACATTTTATTTCCAGGAAGCTAGTCAACCCAGTGTAAATCAACAGAGGCAAATGAATGTTTCAGATAAGAACATTGTTTAATATCTTTCAATAGAGTGGCTTATTCCTGCAGTTTCTCAGCTGGGATACAGAATAGTGGCTTGCTCATACTACCTCTTAAATCTCTTGATGGAGATCAGCGTCTTTAAAACTATGTTCACAAAAGGTTAGTTCAGGAGAGTTTAGTGAGTACTCTGAGAAAAGGGAATTCATAGTCACATAACTTTGGGGTATACTGGATGCTAAATCTTCCTCCTGGAGATTTGCTATGCAATTTAGCCTATTTGATTCTCTGAAGGGTCTTAACATAAAGACACTCATTTATCTTTCCTGGGGGTTTAACATAGAGTATATTTTTCACAGCACACTAATTAAAATAATGTGGAGCAGCAGACTACGGAAACCAATGTGGGTAACACTAATGGAGATTGCTAGTGTTCTTGATTTGTATTGTGGAGGGAATGGATGAAGAACCAGTGAAGAAGACTTGCCAACAAACCTGAAATGTTTTCGTTAGTGCTACATTCCAACTCTGTGTTGCATAATTTCTTGCACACCCTGCTATATGCCTTTCACTATAACTGACTTAAAAAGTTGGAACATGGAAGGGAGAACTCATTTCAAAACCGACAAAAAAATATGAAGGATCAAATACTCATAGAAATCTAATGCCATCTTGAAACTAAAATAAGCTATGTAATTTCCTTATAGGTATTTACTGGAGTAGAAATGTAGTTTTTTGAACAGGATGCTAGGAGAGAAGGACAGTAAGGAAATTTCAATATTAATTTCAATATTAGTCACAATAGGAAATCATTTGACTCCATTTACAGAAAGCAAGATCTGAAGATATTAGTATAAAGATAATCAGTAGGAAAATTACATATGTATATAGGTATAGTTCTTTCTAAATGTAAAAATAAATGCCAAAGAGTAAACAATATAGATTACATAGTAAAGGAATGAATGTGTGTATAATATGTGTATCTCTGTATGTCTGCTTATTAGTTTATACACATATTTTTATAGAGTGGCTGTGATATAAAATATGAAAATAACTGGAAGAAGATATATCAATCACACTAGTAAATGTAAATGGCTCAATATCAATAATCAAAAATTTTAAATTTCTCAGATTTGCTTAGAAAGTATAATCAAACACTCTATAAGAAATGCATGTAAAGCAAAGAGATTGAGAATGGTTAAAAATAAAACAACTACATCAGGCAAAGAAAACAAGAGGAAAGCAGTATTTCAGTCTTGATGTGTGACAAGAGAATTCAAACAAAAGCATTAGCAGAGGCAAAGAAGGACACTTTGAAAAGATAAAGTGTCACAATGAATATGTTTAATGTTCATTAATATTTTTTCAAAGATATAAAAATAATTTTCACAAAGTAGAAATCACATGACACAAAAGTAAAAACACAGACGCATATTAATACTAGAATTTAATATACTTCCCTTAATAAAGGTAGTTCCAATGGACAAAAATGTTAGCTCTTTTAAACATATATCAAAACCTGAATACCAATTATAAATAATATATCATTTTTCAAGGGCAAAAGAAACATTTATGGAAACTGATGATTATAAGATGATAGAGAAAACATCTATATATTCCAAAAAATAAAAATAACTCAAATAAAATTCTCTGACTGCTAAACAACAGTACTACAAGACAACCGCGCTACTAGAAAATAGTACTACTATTTGACAAAAAGACAATAAACTAGAACAAAATGTTATTTTCTAAAAGACCATATACCTTGGAATAATACAAGATAACACTAAACGTCTATAGGTGAAAATTAAACTACAGAATGAAAATACATAAAATTTAAAAATTATGAAAATGATTACACAGAATACAATCTGTGGCATAGAGCTAAAGCTATCACTAGGAGAAATATTTTAGTATGGTATAGCTAACTCAATAAGGATGAAAATGTGTATGAAACACTAAAAATTAGAAAATAATGAAACTAAACCTATGAAATTAGAAGATATAAATTACAAATATATAAGGAAGTATTAATGAGAAAGAATACAAAAATACAGAAAACTTATAAATAAATCTTAGTAAAGCACTTCAAAATATTTTGTAAATGCCAAATCGCCAACTACATAATAAAAAAAAAGGAAGAAAAGACTAATAAACAACATCATAAGAAGACAAAGCACAGACAATGATCAAAAAAGAATAAATTTAATTTAGACAACTCTACAAATAAATTCAAAAACCTAGATGAAATGGAAAAATACATAGGAAAAGTATCTTACAGAATTAACCCTAGGAATGAAAGAAAAATGAAACGACAAATTAACATAAAAGAATACAGAACATAATTAAAAATCCCCCATCTTCAAATAGATAGATGGATAGATAGATATATATTGATATATTTATATATATAGATATATTGATATCTATTTCATCAGGTCCAAATTATTTTTGACCAAACATTACATTAACCATCCATAAAATAATCAATGATTAGTATTATTTCTTGCAGTGCTAATGGTTGCTTGGGTCTAGTTTAGTGGTTCTTGCTCAAAGGATAATGTGGCAGTAATAAATGACTAGAGGATCTTGAGTCAACGCAAAACCTTCCTTACTCCCATATCTGGTGCCTGAACTTGGAAAACTCAAACAGCTGAGACCTAAAAGAGCTGTTTTTCTCAGGCATCTTTCTCTTCACTCCATGTGGCCTCTCTACATGATACCCGCAACATGGTGGTTCAGAACTGGACTTCTTACATGGCAGTTTTGGTCTTCAAAACACATGTTTCAAGAGAAAGCCAGGTAGAAGTTGCATAGTCTTTTATGAAGCTGCCTCAGAAATCACAATGCCCATTCTGCTACATTCTATTCGTTAGAATCAATCACTAAACAAGTTTATATTTGAAGGGCAGGGATTAGACTCTAGCTCTTTATTTCTATGCAAATGGCAAAGAATTTGCAGTTATGTTTTAGAACTACTACATCCATCATGTTTACAGAGTTGATAGAGATTAATAACTGATGAAGTAAAGTAATATATGATTTAAAGATAACAAATAGCTGAGGAGATTCACAAAAATTGTTACCTGTCTAGGACAGGGGTCCCCAGCCCCTGGTCCGTGGACTGGTAGTGGTCCGCGGACTGGTAGTGGTCCGCGGCCTGTTTGGAACCAGGCCACACAGCAGGAGGTGAGCAGTGGGGGCGTGAGTGAAGCTTCATCTGCCACTCCTCATCATTCCCCATCACTCACATTACTGCCTGAACCTTCACTCGCATTACCACCTGAACAAACCCTACCCCCCCACCCCCCACCCATGGTCCATGGAAAAATTGTCTTCCACAAAACCGGTCCCTGGTGCCAAAAAGGTTGGGGACCACTGGTCTAAGGCAAGAGAAAGTAATCATGGCAAGATTCAGAGGTAGTGGTAATGGTCTGCTTTGAGACTGGATGGTGGCTATTTTCCAAAGACGTCTGCAACAATGTCTCCCATCTGACAAATACTTCTCACTTTGCCACTCTTCATGTAAAGAGGTGAGCTCTAGATCTCCTACCCTTGAAACTTGGTGGGCTTGTCACTACTTTGACCAATAAATGTCTTGAAAGTTTCAAGACTAAGTCGGAAAATGTGCTGCAGCCTCTTTCCTATTCACTAGAAAACTTGTTCTTGGAGCCCTGAAGTCTGAGTACCCTGAAGCTGCCATGATGTCAGGAAGCCAAGACATATGTAGGTGCTGAACTAATGAATTCCAGTCTTGGAGACTTCAAAGCCTAAGCATTGTCTTAGGCTTGTCTTTTATGATAGACATCATAAAAATATACACTTATTTATAATAAAAAGATGTGGTACATATATACAATGGAATATTACTCAGCCATAAAAAAAGAATGAAATAATTCCATTTGCTGCAACATGGATGGACTTAGAGATTATCATACTAAGTGAAGTATGTCAGACAAAGACAAATATTATGTGATATCATTTATATGTAAGATCTAAAAACATGACTAAATAGTGGAGCTCAAGCAAATTTCCTGTGCACATGGTGACTGTTTAGTAGCAACTTTGGAGCAATAATCCCACCTCTAAGATGGGCAATGTATAGACGGTCCTCTTCTGAGAAGCCCACCTTATAAGGTCTTCTCTGCTGTCTGCAAAAATATCAACAAATAAGATCTCAGTATGAAAGCCTGTTTTAAAGTTCAGAGCAATTTTCTCCTAGAGTTCCTGGAAATAAGTTTGTAAATAAAAATTTCATGATATTTTTATAGCGTATAATTTAATGAAAAGTTTTATATATCTATTTAGATGTAGTTGCATCTATCTATCATCTGTCTGTCTATCACCTATCTCTCAAGAGAGACTTACAAATGTCAGCTGGTTGTTTTCTGACTGTTTTGTAGATCTCTTGTTCCATTTTTCCTCTCTTGCTGTGTTCCTCACTTATTCATAATTGCTTCAAATGTAAATGGTTTAAATTTTCCCATCAAAAGAGAATATATATATATATATTTTTTTTCAGAGAGACAGAGAGTGTGTGTGTGTGTTTTTGGAGCTCTACAGTAGAGAAAGTATTCAAATATTCTAGGAAATAACTATAATAAGGGTTTTCATCCTGGTGCTAAGAACTTGTTGATTTGTGGTAATCTGCTTGTTCCAATAAATGGCAGGTATGGCTTCCTACATACATCCCCTCAGAGTGTGAAGAGGGGGCATAGAACTAGAGAGCAGCATGGCTGCTAGAGATCTACCAAAACTTATTTAATTCACCTAAAGTTGGAAATTCAGATAATCCTATTTTTTATATTATAAATAATGCTGTGGTTAATGTATTTGTGCCTAAAGCTTGGCCCACATGTCTTGTTACAACCTAGGATAGGTATTTAGAACTGAGCATCTAATTTAAGAGATCTGAACATTTTTATGTCTAAATCACTCTCCAGAAAATACATTTCAGTTTACACAGTCACCAGCAATGTATACACCAGCAGTGTATTAATGTGTGTACTTCCTCAAACTTTAGTTATTCTTCATAACTAAAATGACTTAAAGGCTCTAAAAGAAATAAGATTTAATGGTGGACTTTCAAGAACATGATGGGTTATAGAAGAGACTGCATACAACACTCTTAGGAGCATCTTTCAAATGAAATTAAGTGAAACTAACATTTTGATACTTCCGATTTATCGAATTAGGTGCTTTGGGAAAGGTTTTTTATATGTAATCTTCACAAAAACTCCAGCAGATTAGTGCCTTATCCATATTATTGCATATTTGGAAACTGTCTCAGAGAGGTTAATTAAGTTGCCTTTGATCAAACAGCTTAGGTAATACTGGGCTTCACACTAACACGTCAGACACTAAAACAAAATCAGACCATCCCGCCTCTCAAATCACGTGGTATAAAGGGCCAGTAATTCAAGTGATCAGACTCTCTTCTCTGTGGTCCTTCATCTTATGTTTAATTAAAATGTGCAGAAACAAATCCCATTTCACCACATTCATTATTCATGCAAAATCACGTGTCACATAGGAATGACAGCACAATATTGAAAATATCTAGGAAGCTATTTATCTCCATCCCTTTTATGCATTTACTGTCATTTAATAAACAGAAGATTACAATCTCTTGGCATGATAAGGCAAGCATACACAAAGAAAGGAAAGACTTTAGTAATATTTAATTAATGACAACGCTAGCTATTATTTATGTGGGCTTATTAAAAGCTGCTGGCTTGTATAATCAATCTATAATTTTGAAATAATAGTAAATGGTATTATTGCAACCACAGTATAAATTTGGTTAAAGATAACATTCATGTGTGGAAGTAGAGAGAACTCTCTCCCCTAATAAATGAGAAACTGTACATCAACTTTTAGAAATAGCTACTCCCATTAAATGCAATCACTTCTTTCCATTGGCTTCAACTCTTGGGTGACTTGGAGATGAGGGAATGCCTATTATATGTAATTAATTTCCACAGCAAAGAATCACAGCTAAATAAAGTCAATTGCTTGCTGAAAGCAGCTTCTCAGATGAGCTACGGTGTATAGTAATTAATAGTTACTGAAATGACAATGACTGTGTTGAAAACATTGCTGGAGATGATCAGAAACATGAACAGTACCTGTTTCTATCTGACCCTTTTGGCTTCTGTGCACATGGACTTGAAAAGTACCCTTTTAAAAAATTAATAGCTTTATTGAGATATAATTCATCTACTGTACAATTTATACATTTAAAGTGTACAAATCAAGAGCTTTCAGTATACTCACAGAGTTGTGCAAACACCACTAAGCCAGTGAGAAGCTGCATTACCTGGGTCCTCAACTAACCTACAGACATGAAAAGAGCAATTGTCTGGTTAAAGAATTTGTTTACCCAGTGAAATATGTCATTACCATTAGATTGATTGATGGAAATCAATCTTCTCCCAAGACAGGCTTTCTACCTTAGTCAATCAGTGCCCTTCACTGACCTCTCTCTCTCTCTCTCTCTCTCTCTCTCTCTCTCTCTCACACACACACACACACACACACACACACACACACACACGCACCTCCACCTTTAAATTCCTGTTTATACGTTCATACCCTGCTATCCACTTAGAACATCCAGGACCCCTTTTTCCAGGACACAGAACTGGCCAGGATGTCCATTGCACATTAAAAATATCAAGGCTGGCAGACAACTAAACTGAGAACAGAGAGCAAGTGGGTGGCAGAGTGAGAAAGACTTTAAAGCGGATGGAGAAACAACTGGTAAGATCTGAAGCTTCAGAGGGTATGTGTGGTTCTGCAAAGGGTTTAGAGTTTGTGTGTGTGTGTTTGTGTGTGTGTGGGGGGTGGTGATGGTGAAGCCATTATATTTTACTTGAGAGATAAACTGGCTTTTGGAGGTCAGATTTTTTTGTTTGCTTGTTTTTTTCTAAGGTATTTTTTTTAATTGAAGTATGGTTGATTTACAATGTTGTGTTAGCTTCAGGTGTACAACAAAGTGATTTTTGCAGCAACATGGATGGACCTAGAGATTATCATACTGAGTGAAGTAAGCCAGAGAAAGACAAACATCATATGATATCACTTATATGTGGAATCCAAAATATGACACAAATGCACTTATTTACAACACAGAAATAGGCCCCCAGATATAGAAAAAAATGTATGGTCACCAAATGGCAAGGGGGAGGAGGGATAAATTAGGAGTTTGGGATTAACATATACACACTACTATATATAAAATAGATAAACAACGAGGACCTACTACTGTATAGCACAGGGAACTATACTCAATATTTTGTAGTAACTTATAAAGGAAAAGAATCTGTAAAAGTATACATATATATATATATATACATACATATATGTATATATATATATGTATAACTGGAGGTCAGATTTTATACTTACTGGATTCTAGACCCTCAAGTTGCTTTACATACAGCTGTTCTCTTTTAATCCTCACAATCTACCTCGGGGTAATGGGGAGCCTCTGAGAGCTTCAAGCAAGGTAATCTATCCTCAGACTTAAAAAAATAAATCATACTGGGGGGAAAAAAAAGGATTACACTGCAATTTTGAAGAGAAAGTAATGAGAGGTAATGGCTCTCAAAGTTAATATATATAACGATTATCTGGAATGCGTATTTAAAGTGTAGATTTCTTTGTCCCTCTCCAGAGACTGATTGGGAAGATTAAACATAATCATCCCTATGTAAAGCACAAGAATGAGTGAAATATAAAAAGCAAAAGTAAAATAAAAAGTAACTATTCTACTGCCAATGATTTCTATGATTATGATGATACGATAGCAAATTAGGTTCTAGGAAGTGGGGTCACATCTGAAAATGTAGGACCCACACAATGTAAGATATCTGCCAGGGGTTCTTAACCTCATTGTTCTGGTTCTCTTAAGGCAGTGTTCCTCAGTCCTGAGTGTGCCTTAGAATAACCTGAGCATCTTTCAAAAATGCTACATGAAAAACAATTCAATTAGGATTTTGGGTGTGGGGAAAAAGCATTGGAATTTTTATAAAGATCATAAAGGAATTTTAATATGCAATTAGGTTTAAGAAATGCTGCCCAAGTTATAAACTTTTATTTCACCTTTATTTAGAGCATTTGTTATAAATGTAGATTCCTGGGGCTAACCTCAGATGTACTGAATCAGATTACCTGAAGGGTGTTGGTGGTGAGTGATCTCCATGTATCCAAACACCTAAGTTGGGTTTATGCACATTAAAACATAAACCACTGCTTTATAGATACAGGTTGCATACAAGTAATATATCATCATCTTATCTTACTTCAAGGGAAGGGTCTCTGCCTTACTTATTCTTGAATGAATGATCTACAGCTTTTATTGTAATGCTTGACACACAGGGCCACCAGATCTTTGTAGATTACTGAATTATCTTACAATGTATTTAATGCTTTTTTATATTTAGTAGAACACAAAATAAATGCACATAGCTTCTAAAACCAAATATCACCGCTTGCTCTTTTATATAAAAACAACAGATGTCCAATTAATTTTGGTGGATTATTTTTATTTTGTTTTCCCTTCCTTCAATGAAAGTGGAGAGGAGAAGTGTATTCAGGAAATATTTATTGGGTGTCTACTATCTTCTAGGCACTGGTGCTCTGCTCTCTGCTGACACAGCCCTCCTTATGGCCATCAAGTCATAATAAATCTGAAATGTAGAATTTTCTATGGACTAGCTAAGTATACCCCAACAATAAGCTTTTTATTTATCTTTTCCATGCTATGCTTGCTTCATTTATCTTTTCCAGTTTGAAGTAGAAACTCTCGAACAGAAACCCAGTGCCTTGATAAAGGTGAATGCTTTTGCAATCATGTTTACTTCATCTCATTGCACAGCGGTGTTGTTGCATAGATCTGGTCATTTCTTTGCAGTAGTATTTGAAGGATGATTGGACACTCCCTACCCCTCAACTGCAAGGTGAGATAATCAGACTTGTTATTAAAGTGTACACCTTTTATTATTGTTTTTTCTGTGGTTCATTAAAAAAGTACTAGGTTCTTCTTCAATTAAAGTTTATGGTTCTGGTAATCTTATCAGCGATGTCAAAGTAAATAAATGATTTAACCAGAAGGATGAAGGGACAGTCAATAAATGTAGAATGGTAATCTACCCAAGATAGATGTATGCAAGATAGATTCTTTTTGGACAGTGAATATATAAATATATATTTTTTCAGTACTAAACCTGATAAACTGCATCTTTTATGTTTTACTTAATGATGCTTTTGAGAGTTTGATAATCCATTCTGTCATATTTTGCACAAAAATCAGGGCAACAAAAATAAAAGGTTGGGATATAAAAGAAATATTTTAAGCAGCTTGATATATAACCCTTCTTGAAAATTAACCACTTTTTTAAAAGCATAGAGCTTATGATATGATTTTTCTTAGAGCTTCTGCTCACTTAGTGCCTGTGAAGAACAAATTTTTTTTTTTTTTTTTTTTTTTTTTTTTTCGGTACGCGGGCCTCTCACTCTTGTGGCTTCTCTCCAGACGCGCAGGCTCAGCGGTCATGGCTCACGGGCCCAGCCGCTCTGCCTCATGTGGGATCTTCCCGGACCGGGGCACGAACCCGTGTCCCCTGCATCGGCAGGCGGACTCTCAACCACTGCGCCACCAGGGAAGCCCAGAACAAATATTTTTAAATTTGATTACAGGATTTATGAGTTCACATTATAAAGCTCTATTCATACCTACAGTGGATAGAGAAACCAGAGAAAGAACTCAAATATTCTGCCTCTACTTACTTTAACTATTGCTACCATAAGAAGAATATGTCATGGCGACCTCTCCAGGCAGGACAGAGAAGTGTGGGGCAGTGGCTCCAGTTAGCAAACTACTTCATTCAATAGACACCATCATTTTAATGCCTGGGCTTTCTATAAATGCCTTCCCAGAGGTTGACCTCAGAGCTCCCGATTATTCAAAACCCAGGGAAATGTGGATTGTAGAAGTTGATACAGAACCTTATGTTGTAGTCTTGGTGGGGTGAGGGGGGTAGGGAGGGCTGGCAGGTTTCTTCATTCTGCCCCTAGATCTCCATGTGCTTCTTCCCCTCCACCCCCGAAAGAAACCTCGTTTGCCTTTCTTTGTCTCTCTTTATTCTCTAATACATTCAGCTCATTCCATGTCCCATAGAAATATTTCCTCCACCCTCCCCCCCCGTTTTCCACATGTATTATTCCAGGTTTCAAATTATTATCTGCTCTGCCTTGCTTCAGTTTTTAAAATTCAGTTTGTTTCTTCTCTTTGTTACAACTTATCCATGATTTTTGCCTCACTGCTGCCTTCATGCACAATTATGTACATTATGTTGTGAGAAAAAAAACGCTGTAGGCAGAATTGTTGTCTCAATCAGTTTCCAAGCCCCTGATGTTCTTTTAATTCTTTTGTGCATTTTCTGAGCAACCTCTGTGTGCCAGGGCTGTGCTAGGTACTAGTGATTGAAGAGATGAACTCTGACCTTCAGGAGCTCAGAACAGAGCAGGAGAAAATCGTGTCCAGACACAGGGCTAGCATAGTGGGGTCCACAGAAGATCAGAAGGCCAAGTAAGACAAGGCTGTTGGAGAAAACTCTGGAGCACTTAGTCTTGTGGTTCTGGTCTCCCTCATGAAGTTTATCTTGCTCAGTACAATTAGCAGTAACAATTGATAGCCAAGACATAGAAGCAACCTAAATGTCCATTGACAGATGAATGGATAAAGATGTGGTGCATATATACAATGGAATATTACTCAGAAATAAAAAAGAATGAAATAATGCCATTTGCAGAAACATGGATGGACCTAGAGATGATCATACTAAGAGAAGTAAGTCAGACAGGGAAAGACGAATATCATATGATATCACTTTTATGTGGAATCTAAAAAAATAATACAAATGAACTTATTTACAAAGCAGAAACTGACTTACAGACATAGAAGACAAACTTATGGTTACCAAAGGGGAGAGGGAGGGAATAAATTACGTGTTTGGGATTAACATATACATATTATTATATATAAAATAGATAACCAAAAAGGACCTCCTGTATAGCCCAGGGAACTATACTCAGTATCTTGTAATAAACTGTAATGGAAAAGAATCTGAAAAAGAATAGATATACATATATATAACAGAATCAGATGGTTGTACATCTGAAACTAACAACATTGTAAATCAACTATACTTCAATAAAAAAATATTAAAAAGAAGTAGAAATTGGACCCATGATGAACCTACTGTAAGCTTTTATGTACAAACTTTAAAAAGTATCCTCTTTCTCCTGAAGTCATTTCTGATGTGTCTGCCCCGCCGAGACCAGCTTTCCCCTCTCATTGCTTCCCTACCTTTTCACCCCTTCTTCTTCATCCCTACCTTTCTCACAAAGAAGCTCAGAGGCTTCTCCAAGGGCAGGTGCCATGTTTTTGCCTAAGAAGTATAGTCTCCCACCCTGAAGACAGAGAATTGAAAGGTTAGCTGTGTTGACTTGTATCCCTCGCTGAGCTCCCATGACTCATCTCCTGCCTCTCACTGTGCACACCTGGTGCTCTAACCCTCTCAAGACAACAAGTTTCCCAAATAGGAAAAACACCTTTTGAAGCCTTTGCACATTCTTGACATGTTTTCTTGGCTATGCCTATTATGATTTGAGACTCAGCTAAGACATCATATCCTTTCACAAGAATCCTTTGATTACCTCTCTTCTCCCAACCCCATGGCACCAGCTGCTTTACTCATCAGAGAAGCTCCGTTCAGCACCTGTTTGCACCCAGACTTCTCTGTTGAGCTCACCTAGCTCTCCATGGTGATTCTCACTGTGCAGTCACTGCTTACCTGTGCACCTCCTGCTTCAAGGGAAGACACCATGCCTTCCACCTCTGCAACTCCATCTTCCAGTCTGGCATCTCATACACAGGAGCATAAGAAGAACTGTGAACTTATAGTGTGTACGTGTGCTACAATGATTCATTATTTTTTTTTAACTTTTTATTGCTTTTTAAAATGGAACTATAGTTGGTTTACAATGTACTGTTTCAGGGGTACAGCAAGTTGATTCAGTTATATATGTATGTATATATATATATATATATGTACATATATATACATATTTATATATAATTTTTTAGATTCTTTTCCATTTTAGGTTATTACAGGATATTGGGTGTAGTTTGCTGTGTTATACAATAGGTCCTTGCTGGTTATCTATTTTATATATAGTAGTGTGTATATGTTAATCTCAGACTCTTAATTTATCACTCTTCCCACTCTTTCCCCTTTGGTAACCATAAACTTGTTTTCTACGTCTGTGAGACTGTTTCTGTTTCATAAATAACTTCGCTTGTATCATTTTTTTTAGATTCCACATATAAGTGATATCACATGATATTTGTCTTTCTCTGCCTGACTTACTTCACTTAGTATGATCATCTCCATGTAGCTGAAAATGGCACTATTTCATTCTTTTTTATGGCTGAGTAGTATTTCATTATATATATGTACCACATCTTCTTTATCCATTCATCTGTCAATGGACATTTTGGTTGCTTCTATGCCTTAGCTATTAAATGAGAAAAAAAATATCCATAGAGTGAACAGTGTTTCCAGTGAAGACAAAACACAAGAATGCTGATACTTAATGGGATGAATCTAAGACAAAGAAGGGGACACAGCATGGACAGCAAATTTGAGAGGCAGCAGAAGCTGTGTTAATCTTCATTGTCTCCTGAATATAGTCCAGGACTCTGAGTGGAGGTAAAATGAAACAAAACAAAGCAACAACAAAAAACTCATTTCTTTTCATGAACAAAATAGTGACAATTGGTTATTGTCCACAGGTTTCTACAGATGTGTCTACCACATCTGACAGATTTTTCCCTATAATCGAACCACAACATTTCCTCAGCATTCAAACTGAAGAACCTAAAATATAACTTCTCTATGCCATTGATAAGAAGCAACACTTTCAGAGAACTTTATAGAGGAAAGAATAGACACTTCATTTACTCCTTGTGAAGCAGTTTCGTACTCATCACCAAGACCATTAAAAAAATAGTAAATTCCACATTAGAAAAAATGGTGGAACAATAAACTTCTTATAACAAAATGACATGTGTGTCAATCACAGATAAAAGTGATATGCATAACCTCCTGTTTGACCCATAATTACTTACCCATCAGTTGGTTTACACAGAAGTGAGGAGATAAAATGAAGTCCAGTGTTAAATTTTTTCACTGATGTATCAGCAAAAGGATATAGAAATATCACAAGATAATAGAGAGGCAAGGGACTGTGAAACTCTTTGGTTTCTTTGAGAAAACATGCTGCTAATGAGTTTCTAACACACCATTTTCCAAGAAATAATCAACATAACAGTCACATTTGAGTCCTTCTGTTCATTACTGTTGGCTGGCTTCTTGATTTTTGCTGAAAGAGGAAAAATTGGGGTTAGAACACTACCAAGAGTAATTACAACTCTCGAGGACTCTAGGATTGCAGCATTTGGAAGGGATTTTTTTTTTTTTTTGATCATAGAGTTCAAATATTCATTTATGTATTCTCATTCATTCTTAAGCATTACTGACCACATTCCTACTAGAGCAGGTACTGTCCATTTTAGAATTGGTAAAAAGAAGTATGAGCATGTGTTATGTACAAATGACTTAATTCAGAAAGACATTGCGGAACACTGTTGCCTGAAGGTCACCATAATCAGTTCATAGTGACTGAATTCCAGATTTACTGCTTAACTTCTGTCAGTCTTCAAAATAACTTCAGCATCCAGGAGCTGCTTAGTTTACTGAAAAGAACCTTGAATGGCAGCCAAAAACACATGGTTCTAGTTGCTAGGCCTATTAGCCATGTGGACTTGGACAAAGTCCTTGCCTTCTGAGGCTCAGGTACATAGACAGCAATACCAGCTCCACCTACCCCCAGAGTGTTGGCCTGGAAAACAAAAGACTGCATATTCCTGGGCTTTCTATATGACCACTAGAGGTTAATAATCCAATCTCCCCACACCTCGGTGAGCTGGGTTCCATTCAGGTGCAATCAATCCCTGCAACTCCTATCAATGTTTTCTCTCGAGTTACGAATATTAGCATGGAACTTTTACAAATCTTTTGGAGAGGATAAGAGTGTAGGGAAATTCTAGAATAATCTGAAGAATGCAATGAACACATCTTTCCTGAGCCCCAAAGCCAAAGGCTGGGTTGCTTAGGTAGCCCTCTTCTGGATTCTCCAAACCTCACCCACTTTGACATGTTCTGCTTCTTTGGCCATCTCCCTCATTCCCACATGTGGTTTCTGTTCTCTGAGATTATGCTTTGCCTTGTTCATTTTAGTGACCCCTGTTCCTCTAGCCAGGAACTTTCTCCTACCCCCAACACAACTACCATCCTGTCTGACTCCTACTTGCCTCAAGATTGATCTCTAGTTCTCCACTCTTAGGATCTCAGGACCTCTCAGCTTCCAATGGTTCTCTCCTCTGATCACTTAGGTCACTTAACTTCACTGTGGTTTTGCAAAATGATTGTATATTACTGTGTAATCCTAGTTATCTGTTGTGTGCATGCTTTACTCCTAGATTAGTATTAATTACCATCTTTAAGTGAGGAACTGTGCCCTAAAGATTATTTCATCACCCATAGAACCCAGCCCAGAGTCTTGGTGATAGACATATAGGAAACAGGTATGATTCAGATATCATTGGTGTGCAGCTTATCTTTCAAACTTTCATTTACAGATGAGACTATTTCTCTTTTGACCACAATGCAGAAAGTAAAATGATTATAGAATGAAATTTTTTGAAATGACTGTCTTTTTATTGAAATAGAATTATATTAATGTCACACTTGTTGATTCCTCCTAGCAGTGTATGAAAGGGATATGTACTCCTTTTATTAAAAGATCAATTTACAGGTTTTGCTCAGCAAAGGAAACCACTGATACAATGAAAAGATAATCTACTGCATGGGAGAAAATATTTGCAAATGATATGACAAATAAGTGATTAATATCTAAAATATATAAACAGCTTAGACAAATCAATATTAAAAATTAAAAAAAAACCAAACAACTCTATTAAGGAATGGACAGAAGACCTGAATAGATATTTTTCCAAGAGACATATCTGTGGCCAACAGGCACATAAAAAGATGCTCAATATTGCTAATCATCAGAGAAATGCAAATCAAAACTACAATGAGATATCACCTTACACGTCAGAATGGCTATCATTCAAAAGACCATAAAAAGCAATTGTTGGTGAAGATGTGTATATCAGAAAACCGTTCCTGTACACTGTTCATGGGGTTGTAAATTGGTGCAGCCATGTGAAAAACAGTGTGGAAGTTCCTTAAAAATTTAAAAATAGGACTACCATATGATACAGTGATTCCACTCCTAGGTACATATCTGAAGAAAACAAAAACACTAATTCGAAAAGATACATGTGCCCCAATGTTCATAGAAGTATTATTTTCAATAGCCAAGATACAGAAGCAACCTAACTGTCCATCAACAGATGAATGGATACAGAAGATGTGGTACACACACACACACACACACACACACACACACATTGCTTTAACAGTTTCCAACATGCTCAGTGAAAAGGATAGAATTACTGAATTGGCAAGCATCAGGATAAACAGAAAGCAAGCAAGTTAGGGTGTGGTATATTACACTCAGAATCAGCCGAGCTCAGACCTTTGTCATGCATGTATTCATTCATCCATTTATTCATTCATGCAACACCTACAATAGGTGAGGCCTGGAGCTCAGTCTTGACAATTCAGAGAGAAACAAAATAATCTCCTTTTTCTTTTAATCTCATCAAAGAGAGGGAGTAACAGAAAGATAAATATTTATAATATAATGTGAATTATTTACAAATAGTTCTGGTAAAGGTCACATTCTCATGCAAACGTGTCCCTTTCTGTTTTTCATTTACATGCACATCATTATACATTTTCTGTGCATGTATCTCTAAATAAGATGTAGAATTGCCTTATAGTTTTAAGGTTTATATTCAAAGAATTCATAGATTTCTGGAATAAATGGATCAAATACTCAATTATTTTAGAGGAGTCATAGAGGCTTTCTGGACAAGGTGATAATGAATCTGAGTCTGAAATCTTGAATTTTCTGTGTTACTATCACTAAACTGTATTTGTGGTGATATTAATGCCACACCTTACAAGAGTAAATATTCTAAATAAATGTCCCCATGTCACACATAAAGATGTTCATATCACTAAATTATTTTGCCTTGATTTCTTTACTCATAAATTTCTGGGAACCTTAAGGCTACTAGAGAACTCTGCTGAATCAATAATTAATAACCTTCCAAAATAGAAAACATCAAGCTCAGACGAGTACAATGGTGGATTCTACCAAACATTTAAGAAAGAAATTATACTAATTATCTACAATCTTTTCCAGAAGATAGAAGCAGAGGAAATACTTCCAAACTAATTCTATGCAGCCAGCAACACTCTAACAACAGAACCAGACAGACATTACAAGAAAAGAAAATGACAGACCACTATCTCTCATGAACATAGATGTAAAACCCTCAACAAAATATTAACAAATCAGTCAAAAAAATTATAAAAATAATTAGACATCATGGCTAAGTAGAATTTATGCCAGGTATGCAAGGTTGGTTCAACATCTGAAAATTAATTAAGGTAATCCTTTCATATAAATAGACTGAAAATGAAAAATCTCAGGATTATATTAACTGATGCATAAAAAGCATTTGAAAAAAACCCAACACCCATTCATGATATTTAAAAACTCTCAGTACACTAGGAGTAGAGGGAATTTTCTCAACAGGATATAGACTATCTCCAAAAAGCTACAGCTAATGCCATACTTAATGGTGAGAAACTTGAAATTTTCCCACTATGATAAGGTACAGGCAAGGATGTCTCCTCTCAGTACTCCCTTTTAACATCATACTGGCATTCCCTGCTAATACAAAAAGGCAAGGAAAGGAAACAAAAGGTATACAGATTGGGAAGGACAATATAATACTGTCTTTTTTTATGCCAGATGACACAATCATCTATATAGAAAATCTGAAGGAATCAACCAAAAAACTCCTGAGACTAATGAGTTATTATAGCAAGGTCACAACATACAAGGTTAATATGCAAAAGTCAATTGCTTGCCTATATAGTAACAATGACCAGAATTTGAAATTAAAAACACTGCACCACTGGTATTAGCAACCCCCTCCCCACGAAAAAATGAGATACTTAGGTAAATCTAATAAAATACATTTAAAATCTATATGAGGAAAATTACAAAATTCTAATCAATGGAATCAAAGAACTAAATAAATGGGGAGATATACCATGTTCATGGAAAAGAAAACTCAACATTCTCAAGATGCCAGTTCTTCCCAACTTGATCTATAGATTCAATGCAATCTTAATCGTAATCCCAGCAAAGCATTTTATGGATATCAATAAACTTATTCTAAAGTTTATATGGAGAGGCAAAAGACCTAGAATAGCCAAAACAATATTAAAGAGAAGTTGGAGGACCGACAATACCCAACTTCAAGACTTACTTTAAAGCTACAATAATTAAGTATTTGGTGTTGGCAAAAGATAGATTAATAACAGAACAGAGAGCACAGAAGTAGCCACATGTAAATATAAGCAATGGATCTTTGACAAGACGTAAAGGCAATACAGTGGAACAAAGATAGTCTTTTCAACAAATGAAATGGTGCTGGAAAAACTGGACACCCACTTGCAAAAATTTGATCTGACACAGACTTTACAACCTTCACAAAAATTAACTCAAAATGGATCATAGACCTAATCATAAAATTCAAAACTTTAAAACCCCTAGAAGGTAACAGGAGAAAACAAAGATGACCTTGGGAATGGTGATATTTTTTAGATAAAACACCAAAGACATGATCCATGAAAGAAATAATTGATAGGACTTCCTTAGTGGTGCAGTGGCTAAGAATCTGCCTGCCACTGCAGGGGACATGGGTTCGAGCCCTGGTCTGGGAAGATCCCATTCCATGGAGCAACTAATCCTGTGTGCCACAACTACTGAGCCTGTGCTCTAGAGCCCACAAGCCACAACTACAGAGACCACACACCACAACTACTGAAACCCATGCTCCTAGAGCCCATGCTCTGCAACAAAGAGAAGCCACTGCAATGAGGAGACCACACACCACAACAAAGAGTAGCCCCCACTCGCTGAAACTATAGAAAGCTACTGAGCAGCTGCAAAGACCCAACATAGACAAAAATTAATTAGTTAATTAATTAATTATTTTAAAAAAGAAAAAAATGATAAGCTGAACTTCATTAAAATTTTTAAAAACTTCTGCTCTGTGAATGACAATATCAAGAGAATTAGAAGACAAACCACTGTGAAAATATATTTGCAGAAAATGTTATCCAAAATATACAAAGAAACACAAGAGGGAAGAGATATGGGAACATATTTATATGTATAACTGATTTATTTATATGTATTTATATGTATATTTATATGTATAACTGATTCACTTTGTTATAAAGCAGAAAATATATATATACAAAGAAATCTTGAAGCTCAACAACAACAGCAAAAATCAGACAGCCAATTAAATAATAGGCCAATGACCTTAACCACCTCCTCATCAAAGAAGATATACAGGTGGCACATAAGCATAGGAAAAGATGTTAAATATCACACATTATTAGGGAAATGAAAATTAAACAACACTGAGACATTACTACACACTTATTAGAATAATCCAAATCTGGCACTCTGACAACACCAAATGCCTATGAAGATGTGGAGCAACAGGAACTCTTATACATTGCTGGTGGGAATGCAGACTAGTACATCTACTTTGGGAGACAGTTTGACATTTCTTACAAAACCAAATATCTTCTTACCATGCAATCCAGCAATTTCATTCCTTGACATTTACACAATGGAGTTGAAAATTTGTGTTCACACAAAACTCTGAGCATAGATGTTGATAGTAGCTATATTTACAGTTGCCAAAATTTGGAAGCAACCAAGATGCCTTTCAGCAGGTGAATGGATAAATATCTATTGTAGTACAACTGGAAAATGGAGTATTATCCAGTGCTAAAAAGAAATGAGCTATCAGACCATGAAATGACACTGAAAAATCTTAAATGTGCATTTTTAAGTGAAAGAATTCAATTTGAGAAGGCTACTTACTGTTGATTCTAAGTATATGACATTCTGGAAAAGGCATCACAACTGAGACAGTAGAAAGGTCAATGGTTGCCAGGGAGAAGTGGGGGGGGATGATAAATAGGCATAGCACAGAATACTTTTAGGTGAGTGAAAATACTCTGTGTGAGACTATATGGATGGATATATATTATACATTTGTCCTAACCCATAGAATGTTCAACACCAAGTGTGGACTTTAAACTATGGACTTTTGGTGATCGTGATACGTCAATGTTGGTTGATCAGTTATAATAAATGCACCACTCTGGTGTGGAATGTTAATAATTGGGAGAATATGCATGTGTTGGGGTAGGGGACAGATGAGAAATCTCTGTACCTTCCTCTCAGTTTTATTGTAAAACTAAACCTGCTCTAAGAAGTCTTAAAAAAAAACAAAAAAAAAACCCAGCTGACTATATCCTAGATCCTTCAGAATACCTGTAATGTTTAGTTGTGGCACATTTTATGTCTGTCTAGCTTTTATTCATACTCTTTAGAGGAAAGAAAATTTGTCTCTCATTGGCATTGCTGAAAGCCTTTTAAGGACACAATGTAAAACATTTTCCTTTTCCTTCTCCATGATTCTGAGTAATATTTTCTTCTAATAAAGAATGTTTTAAAGTATTTGTTGATTTTATTTTTTCCTCCTCCTGTGGCTGCTGTGGGAAAAAGCACTGACATTGATCTCATTTCAGAGATACCTTGTCCTCAGGCTTCTAATCAGCACGAAGCTGTCAGTTTGAATTCCCCAAGAAACTCTCCTGTGATAGGGCTTGATGTAAGAGATGGCGGCAAGAAATAGAGAGCACAGAAAAAGAGACTCATCAAGGAATCATTTTCCAATCCAAATCTCTCATCGGGTGGCCGGGTAATTTCTCATGGGGTCTTGCAGTGTCCTTCACTAAGTGACCCCTATTTAGGTTTCAATTTCAATTTGCTTTTCCAGATAAAACAACAAAGAAAGTCATGGTGCAATCAGAATAAGTGTAACTACAGTACTGAAGGGGGAAAAATATGACTTTATATGTCTTTTCATTTTGCCTCAGTATCTCATTTACTACCTATCTCTTTAAAAAGAAGTAGTTAAATAAATACTTTTTGAGAACTAAATGTAGACACTAAGTGAAATTCAAACAGCTTCTGCTTTTCTTCTTTTGATGAGCTTAAGATCTACTGAGGAGGATATACAGATATGGCTATAAAAAAGTCAAAGTTGTGAAAGGGGCCCAGCACTCTATTCAGTATAAAAACTTCTGATTAATTCAGTGAAATGAGCTCATCTGGTATCTCCCTTCTTCCACTTCAGTAATAGAAAATTTAGAAAATGTTTTAAATAGAGAATCAACCCTAACACCTAGAATGCTTTCAGCAACGTGGCATTGAGGAAACATACTCTAAAACAAGTCATATGGTAGGTGTACAAATTGGCATAACCTTTATGAAGGAGAATCTGGAAAGACTTAAGAAAATGAAAAAAAAAATAACTTTTGTTCTGTATCTCTGAAGATACATCACCAAAAGTATAAACACACGTATACATAAGGTTATTCACTGCTGCACTTTCTGTCATAACAAAATATTGGAAATGACTTTAAAAGTCATTTGTAAGAGATTGGTTGAATAAACTCTGGTTCATCCACCTGTTATGAAATAATTTTGGGGAAATATTGCTAAGAAAAAAATGCAAATTAAAAAATATTGTATTTAGTGTAAGAGAATATTGGAAGTGAAAATGTGTGTTGAACTTATTTTTACTAAAAAAAACTGTAAAAATAAGCTACACATTTATGTGTTTGATTACTTATGAAGGGTGGGTATGAATGGGGTAGAAATGTCAGGAGGGTGGAGGAAAGTCACCTCTTTGATTATATACTTTTGTATACTTTTGACTTGGGAAACCAGGTTACTGTTTCCCATATTTTAAAATATAAGATAAAATCAATAAAGATTGGGAAAAAAAAATTGAATTCAAACAAAACCAAATGATATAGCTGCGTTTCAAACAAACATTGTAACTACCCTGAATGAAAGGAGATATAAATCAAATAAGCTTTTGAATGCAGTGTTTTGACTATGCGGCTGCAAACAAATTAAGAAAAAAACAATTGTGAACAAATGGTGAAATCTAGTTAGAAGACTTCTTTTTCAAGTGCTGTGAGTAAGCAGTTCTGAAACTACTTCTGTGTATGATAGGCCTGAGGACAAATTAAACATGAGTGGACGGTGACATGGATTTCTCACTATTAAAGAAACTTAGAAGAGGGGGAAGAGTAAGCTGAATTATGGGAAGTTGGATTAGAATTGGAAGTAACAGTATGAAGTCAAGGTTTTAGATAGAGAAAGATAAGGACATGAAGATATAAACATATTTCTATCTATCAATCAATATTTCCTAGCTCGGGCTTCCCTGGTGGCACAGTAGTTGAGAGTCCGCCTGCTGATTCAGGGTACACGGGTTCGTGCCCCGGTCCGGGAAGATCCCACATGCCGCGGAGCGGCTGGGCCCGTAAGCCATGGCCGCTGAGCCTGTGCATCTGGAGCCTGTGCTCCACAATGGGAGAGGCCACAGCAGTGAGAGGCCCGCGTACCGAAAAAAAAAAAAAAAAAATTTCCTAGCTCAACTGAGTCTAGAAGAGTGGTCCACTACTAGTAATGAACACACCAGAAGCTCACATCTCAGTTTCTAAATACTCTTCTTCATCAAAAGGAACCAAAGTTCCTTGGGAAAATGGCTGATTTCAGTTACAGGACAGGAAAAGCCCAAGATATCTTGTTAGGCCAGAAATATGAAGTATCTCAAGAGTGGTGGGACACATCAACGAGATAGTTCTCAATCCCCAAATGTGGGCAATTTGATTATCAAAATAGATAATGATAGTCACAGATTATAACTCATTCAATATGATGCAAATATGTGTGTTCATTTAATATAAACAGGGAATCATTTCAGACAAAACCATTAATACATACTAAAACTAATGGGAGTTTCAAAAAGAACAGGATATTTACATGGTCTCAAAGTATCTTCCTGTAAGTTGCCAAGTAATTACAAAGGGAGGATCCTGGTAAACACCATCTTTTTTTTTTGTAATTTTAAAAAATATATTTATTTATTTATTTGGTTGTGCCAGGTCTTAGTTGCAGCAGGCAGGATCCTTAGTTGCGGAACACGGGCTCCCCGGCTGTGGCATGAGAAATCGTAGTTGTGGCAATGAGGGATCTAGTTCCCGGGCCAGGGATAGAACCCGGGCCGCCTGCATTGGGAGTGCAGAGTCTTACCCACTGCGTCACCAGGGAAGTTCCCTGGTAAACACCATCATAACTAAGAGATTAAAATTAACATCACCAGTAATGGAGCCAACTGACATTGTGTGTCTCCTCATGAAAATAACATTAATTTTTGGAATGCCTACTGTAACTACATCAGATATTAAAGTAATACAAGGATATTTTAGAAAATAATTGGAGAGTACAGTTCAATATATCAAAATTATGATAACATACATCTACTATATTGACATAGGTAGAAATCAGATTTCAAAATACCTAGGAGTGAAGGTAAAGAAGTGAAGATAGAGAAGAAATTTTATTCATTCCTGTATCTGATCAGCAAAATTGAAAAATGTAATTGGGCCAAAGTGGCAAGGTAAGAGGAATTTTGTTTGCTTTGTCTTTATATTGTCACTCTTGGGACACTTGAACCTGTCTTGTTTCTATGTGGGTCTGTGAGATTAACAATAAATTATTTCCTTAAGGTAACCTGCTAATTAGTCATTAGCTAGTTTCTAAACCAGAAAAGTTAATGGAATAGGCCATATGAGTCAAGTTTTCTTTTTGTTATTTTACGGTAACAACAATTTCCAATTCTTGGTCGCTTACCATAAAAAAGGCTAGACTCTCATTCATACCATATGCCTGCCATTGTGGGTCCCTTTGGCTCTGCTCCACATGTCTTGTTCATTTTAAGATCAGGTTAAAGGAGATCAGGTTAAAGGAGAAGCATCTGCCAGGGACATTGCAGTTCTCAGGGCTAAGGGGATGGAAACACGGTGGGACCTCATAGAGGCTCTCAGACATTCTTCTTGGCAGGACACATGCCACTTCTGCTCTCATTCCATTAGTCAAAGCAAGTGTACACAATGAGCAAATAACTGGGGACACAAATTGCCACACTATTGAATTTTCATAAGTGTGAATATCAAAAATACTTATAGCAGATGATTTGAAAATTGGGAAAAAAATTAAAGAGGAAACAAAAAACACAAGAATCTTAAGCATTCATGGAACATTGTTGCTAGTAGAATGTTGATTCATTTCCTTTAATTCTCTATCTCCACATATACATATTCACTCACACACACATTCAGATTTACAAAGGGTCAAGTTGTACACACAAATTTATATCTAACTCTTTGCATGCAAGATTATATTTTAAAAATCTCCTCAGAGAGAATGGCATGGACATATATACACTACCAAATATAAAATAGATATCTAGTGGGAAGCAGCCGGATAGCACAGGGAGATCAGCTGGGTGCTTTGTGTCCACCTAGAGGGGTGGGATAGGGAGGGTGGGAGAGAGACACAATAAGGAGGAGATATGGGGATATATGTATACATATAGCTGATTCACTTTGTTATACAGCAGCAACTAACACAACACTGTAAAGCAATTATATTCCAATAAAGATGTTAAGTTAAATAAATAAATAACAAAAAAATATAAAAAGCTCCTCAGATCATTAAAGAATTTACAAACATAATTTTAAGTGGATGCAGAATAGTCTACTCTAGTGATGTGACACTATTCACTTAAATGTTTAATATTACCTGGTATCTATGCTATTTTCTATTTTTCTCTTTAAAATAATGTCATGATGAATTTATGTGCTAGTTTTTTAAATTTTCATAAATAATAATTTATTGAGGAATAAGTTCTTATTACTGAATGAAATCTCCAAACTATTTGAAAGTTTTTTTGTGTGCATATTGCTTAATGGCTTTCCAGAAAAGATTTGCCCAATTTATTAGGTCTTTGTTTCCCACACCTACTATTACATCCATTGCCCTGAGGCTAAATAAATTCTATTTTATAACATTTCTTTGTCCCTGAGGTCAGACCAAAAGGTGAGGATATTCAGTTCTTCCTCTACTGAGAATATCCATACACACAAACAGCAGTACCTCTCCCTTTAAATGGATTGAACCTTTATTTCAAATTTTCCAGGAAATAAGAAGTGTCTTGTCCTTAGGAAACTTTGGTTTATGTTTGCCTTAAAGATATCAGCTCTGGATTTGGTATGTTGGAGTCCTCCATGCCTCATGTTCCACACAAATAGGAGAAATATATATATCCTATATACTGTGTATCCAGAAGTCCATTCTGGATGTTTAACAAGTGTAAACATGTTTAACAAGTATAAACATGTTTAACATATTTAACAAGTATAGTGATAAAACAATGGCAAAGGCAGAAATTGAGACACAGAAGTAGAGAACAAACATATGGACACCAAGGGGGGAAGCAGCGGGGGTTGGGGATTGTGGTGTGCTGAATTAAGCGATTTGGATTGACATGTGTACACTGATGTATATAAAATTGATAACTAATAAAACCTGCTGTATAAAAAAAATAAATTAAATTAAATTTTTTTTTAAAAAAACAAAAAAGCGGTAAAGAACATGCTTCATTATCTGTGACTCTTCAAGAATTACCTAAAGGCAACTGGGATTCAACATCTATCCCTGCAGCCACCTGTCAGGTAAGCAGCAGAGAAGGAGAAACAAAGAGTTTCTGATCTCCTTCTCCCAGCTCTTTACTCTCCATCCCCCTCAAAGCAGCTGCCCTAACACTCCCTTTCCTGCTGTGATTATTGATCTCATTCATAAAAAATAACGTTTGAATAATGGCAGGCATTACATGCTGCTATTCAGTACAAGGAAGGATTTCCTTCCTGAAACTAACTGGTCATGACAAAAGGAAGGAGATCTTATCAGAGGCAAGGGACCTAATACTAGCTTTCAAGTGAGGTACTTGAAGGACACATTTGGTTCATTAAATTGTGTATGGCTGTCTTCAGGAATCTCCAAAAAAGCTCCACAAGGAAGTTCAGATTTGATGAGACTGGTATGCCCTGTGGATCTCATCAGAAGTACAAGTTTTTTCTCTTTCAGTGCCTTGGGTAACAGCTCTCAATGGGGCTTGAGGATACTTAGAGAAACACTCTTGTCTAGTGGAATATGAGCTGGATGGTTGTTTTACCGAATAACCACCAGAAGAGTTGATTTCATTTTTCTCTGATCTTTGTCAGTGACTGGAGAATGACACATGATTGACCACCATTCTCTTGACTAATTAAGGGATGTATAATCTCTATTTCTATCCATAATCACCATGGAGGAAAACAGTCTAACTCTGAGTCTCCGTATCAGGATCAATTTATGTCAAACTCAACAATGAGCATCTGCCCCTCTCTTCCTCCCTTTTCATATTTGCTTCAGTTCCTACAATGCATTTCTGTCAGGCTTTTAGGCAGATCATGTCCTGTTCATTTATCTATCTTAATCTATTAGCCTGGAATCTAGCAGGAACACAGTTCTAAGAATCAGTGTACTTCAAACCACTTATTTGAAGACCACCAATCAATCCATCAACACCCTAACCCTGAACAGTCAGATTTTTATACATTGAATGAGATCCAACTATAACCAAGTGTCTGTAATTTATGAAGCATCACATGAAAGGTGCTGAATGTTCAGGTTGGAACAATTTCAGGAAGCACATTACAGGTATAGGTGGCATGATTGATAATGACTGGGTGGGTCAGATACAAACATGGCCCCAGCCTGTCTATCATAGATAACTATAGGATACTGAGTTGGACATTGCATGTATCTGCCAGATAATTGTTTAAAGATAAAGTGTTTGTAAAGCATGTGCTTATGAAACAAGTAGCTGACCTAGGTTGAAATCTAACCCACCCTGTTGGTTCATTGCTTGATGCTTTAATGTATGGTATTTGCCATAAGAGGGAATATCCAAGGCAGAAAAAGCAATCTAAAGACAGAGAAGGAAAATAAGAATTTCAGTTTATTTTGCCTATAAATCTGTGAATTCATTTCTATATCCATAGACATGTAAGGTGATACATCTCTTTCAACCAGTAGCAGTTAAAGGGAAGAAAATGTTGGACTTTTGCAAATAATTTTTCTCACATTTGGTTGGAAAGTTTTGGTCTGGTTCCAAAAGGAATTGGAATTAGAAATACCTCTGTCATGATAGAAAAGTCACTGTCATGGTAAATGAATCTACAACTGTTGAAAAACAATTTAGTACAGAGGCTTATCCCTAGAAAATATAAAGCAATAAATGTCAACTAAATTCCTAGGGAAGATATGACACTCAATGAGTCCAAGTTTTCAGCAGCATAGGGGAACTGGCAGAGCAATAACTGGAAGTTATTGAAAAAATAAAACCATTTTCTAATTATTCTTTATACAATGTGATGCCTCAATCAAAACACTTACACATCTTATTCCTCTTGGATTCCTAATATAGGGTGTGTGTATTATTTATGTTCATAACTTCAGTGCTAAGCATAGCCCCTCACTGCACAAACTCAACACTTACTGAATTGAAAGTGTTAAAAAACAAAAGTCAACTGAGTAAATCTGAAGATATAATTGGCTTTATTGAACAATTCATGAATCTGGCAACATACCTTCTAGTAAATAGAAACGTGCTCTAAGGGATTGTACAAAATTAGAGACTTTTATAGGAAGAAGGATGAAGCAAGGGAGTTATTAGTGAAAGTATAGAAAGGTTTATTTTTAGGTCAGGACATCATTTTAGGAAGAAGGGACAGCAAGGGTTTTATCACACAGATTGCCTCTTCCTCTGGGAGATGGAGAGGGCCAGCATGACAGATTACCTCATGGGTGCTCACCAGAAATTTCCAAACTGGTTGATTAAGATCATATTTCTGCTGAAGTTCAAAACTGTCAAGTTTTGGTTTGCTTTTATCAGGGACAAATGACCCCATATTGCACCTGTTATTTCTTTTTTTAACAAAAGTTATAAACATTATTTCCCAAAATAACAAGCGACACCTAAGAGAATGCTTTGTGAACGATTTCGCTTGTAAAGAATGCCATGCAGCATGGGTTATTCTTGTTAACTGTGAGTTGGCAAAAACATAAGGGATGAAAAATGATAGAAAAGGAACCATTAAATAGAAAAAGGAGAAAGAAAGAGTGGAGAGTAGAAAGAGATCAATAGGAGTTGGGAAAAGCAGAGTAGGAGTGAGAGGGGCAGAGCGAGGAAAGACGGAGAGACATGAGAGAGCAAATAAAGCTGGGTAAAAGACTTACAGGGTTAAAAAAGAGGAAGTAGGGACATTCCTGGTGAGAGAAAGAGGAGTACTTCCACACTCAAGAGCATCCTTGGATTCTATGAAATACATGGATAATGGGATTTCTCATAGATATCAAAACAGAACCTAGAGAACAATCGAAGAAATGTTAAGTCAGAGTAAACACAAAGGTAAGGGGCATACATAACTATGTGGGTATTGAGAAATTATCTCCCATTTCTAGCTTGTTAGTTTGTGTTTTTGTTGTTGTTGTTTTTCCCTAACCACTTGGATATCTTCCAACCAAACTTGGAAAAGAAATGCTGTGAAACAGGTTTGAAGAAACTGCAAGTACATCATTTTTTTGCTAATTTACTAAAATAGCACATTTATAACTAAAATGAGAGAAAATGGTTAGAGGCGAAAAGGGAGCTATATTTCCATGGCCCTCTGAGCATTTTAGCCTGTGTATAATCAATTTACGTTCAAGAGGAAACAGTGTTCAGCTATTTAGGTGACTCTCTATTTCTTGAAAATCTTGGTTATTTTGTGTTTTTCTTAACATAGACTTCAGGCTGTCCTAATTAAATAAGAGAAGTTTTATTATCAGCAAAAATGGCATTAGACCCAAGGTAATTTTAGACGCTAGAGTTGTTTTTCTTAGTTTGGGAAAAGTAAGAGTAGGGCTAGAAGAAAGAGGTGAATCACTTTTTTGTGTAAAGACAACAAGGAGACTAAAAAAATGCTAAAACCACCAGGTGTCCTGAGAACAAAGAGAAGTGGTCGATGTCGATGTCTACCTTGGCTTATCACCCAATTTCTCAAGTGCCCTAAGTTCACTTGTCTAGGAAATCAGCTCATCAACCACATTGCAATCAATGGTTGTCATGGTAAGGACAGTCCTGGCATTATCTCCAGGACCTTTTTTGGTCACCACAGCAAAATTGCTCACAGACAACCAGCTAAATGTTTCATCATGGGCAGCCTTGGAGCATGTATGGATCATAAAATCTTAGATTTGTAGGGGATTTTAGTGATTATCTCATCATCTCTCCTTATAATCCATTAAAGATGGGGAAATAGAGAACCAGAGCAAAGGGAGAGACTTATCCCCAGTCCCAGGAAGTTGGTGACAGGACTAGGACAACATTCCCTGGTGGTGCAGTGGTTGAGAGTCCGCCTGCCGATGCAGGGGGCACGGGTTTGTGCCCCGGTCCAGGAAGATCCCACATGCCGCGGAGCGGCTGGGCCCGTGAGGCATGGTCGCTGAGCCTGCGCGTCCGGAGCCTGTGCTCCGCAACGGGAGAGGCCACAGCAGTGAGAGGCTCGCGTACTGCAAAAAAAACAAACAAACCCAAAAACAAAAAAAACACATCCTTCATGCCCCTGGCTTTCAGACTGACTTAAAAGAGAAATACAAAGGACACATAGAATGAGAAACTTTCTGGCATTGAGGCTGAGCTTCATGGAGGTAGACCAGCAGAGTGCATAAAAATGGTTGTTTTTTTTTTTTCTTTTTATGTTTCATAATCCCACTGCAAATCAGTAGTTCATGTCTGTATGGTGCACCCAAGGGTGCATTTCCTGATGGGCAGTTACCTCCTATTCCCTGAGGACTGGTTCTGCATCATAACATTTATCAGAGTCGATGCACTGGATTTTTACCTTAGCAAAGGTCTATCTTTAAGAGGAATAGCAGACAGTGTGAGGCAAGATGGGATAAATAAACAAATATCTGAGAAGTGTCTCCTGATCTCCCTCTTTACATCTGTTTAAACTTTTTTGGTTTATTTTCTCTTTCATTACAAACAGCAACACACACTTCATCCTGTCTTTCCTCTGCCAATCTCTCAAAGCCATCTCAGAATGGGTCAGGATAGAGTGACAAAAAGATTTAAGATCAATTTATGAAAAGCATTTTTGGAAAATATACTCCAAAAACTGACACAAAGAAGAAAAGTCAAGGGGATCTGCGCTGAACATCTGGCTTTGTATTCACTTCAATAAATATTAACAAGGGCCCACTATGTGCCAGGAACTCTGCTAGAGCACAAATCATGGTTCTGCTCATTGCTAGCTGTGTAAGTTTGGGAGCTTCAAACACTGAATCTGTAAAATAGAGTTAACAACGTTCCTCCCGTGGAGTCATGAGGATTAAACATGCTAACATTCTGATCTACTTTCTTTAAGGGCATTTTTGTAATTTGTTGCCATCTAGCTTTGTTCTAATGGGTCATCTTCCAATGGCCATGTTCATGAATCTTCACCCAGCTGTACATCCCAGATCCTGAATTGGGGAGAATGTCTGGTTATGTTAACAAATGCTCTGTTGAAGGTAATGAATATGATGGATTCTGTCGACTGAAACAAAATGCACAACATGAGAATTGTGAGTTAAGTTTTATTTGGAGCAGAATGAGGACACAGCCCGAGAGACAGCATCTCAGAGAGCTCTGAGAAACTGCTCCAAAGAGGTAGATCAGTATATATGTGACTTTGGTAAAGGGAGAGTACATGTAATCATGTACATATTTTTTTGCAGAATGTTGCTGCTAATCTCATGAAGTTTACTGAAAGTCATGTGGAGCAGATGTTACCATGAAGGATTTTAATGCTTTTCTAGGTACGAGGAGATGCAAGATTTGGGCCCATAAAATCTTCTCCTGAAAACATCTATCTGAAGGCCTGTTCTGCCAGTTTTTCCCAGAGCACAGAGTGCCTCATTCCTGATCTCCACCCTGAACTCCTTTTCGGGTGTGTTGAAGGTCAGCAGCTCATGATTTAATCCTTATAGAGGTAAATGGCAAGTGTTAATTTTTAGTTTGCAATTCCATATAGAGTTGGGATGTGGCAACGATTTGCAAAGTTTCCTATAAGAGGTGACAGTTTATTCGAACATGGACATTCTGAAAAATAAGGTAATTCAGTTCTTACGTAATGAAGGGGGTGGTGGTGCTGTAGTCTGTGCTACATCAGAGAAGATTTGAAGCGAGAAGACAACCATTTCATACTCCCACAGCTCCCAAGGATCATACATTGGAGAAAGCACACAATTGGCTTTAATCTCAACCAGTGTATTCTGATACGTTTATAAAACAGTTCTCTGAAAATAAATAAAACACTGATTTACTGCATGTTCTGATTTTAATAGTGTAAATCATTCCACTAAGGCCCATTTTGAACTACCAGTGTGAGGTCACTCAATGTGGGTTTAGGAAGGAAAGCACCCAATCTGCCCTGTATAACCAGTGGGAACCAGCTCCAGCACATCACTGGGTCAACATCACACTGACCGTCCCTCTGAACTTGGTAAGTTAATATTTTTAATCCTCAGCCTCCTTACCCATAAGGTAGAGACTATGAAATCTACCTCAATTATTTACAGAAAGGCTAAATGAGATAATAAATAAAAGTCCCCAACATGGTATTTTGCATATCAATAGATTCAAAAATACTAGTTTCTCCCTTTTCCCCTGTTGTTGAAATGTTTTCATGAGTACTCTGAAGACCCAGAGGAGAACCCAGAGGAGGTATTGCCAAGGCAAGAGCAATACCAGAAAAGGGTCACAGACTTCCAAAGATTCACACTCAATTAACTAATTCACCTGGTTAACTCCAATTTGTATTTGAACATAAAGCACCCCAGCAACCCTTTTGTTTGATGGGTCTTTACATGTGAATGTTTCCCCCACCAAGATGCTATTGTCTCAGGGTAAAGACCATGCATAGTTTTCTTTCTTAAAGATTTACATATTTTAAGTCCATAACCTATGCTTTTGAATGATTTATTAATTGACTTGAAAAAAATTACATACATTAATACAAATATTTTATTTGGGGGCTTATTTTCTGCTTGCTTTTTTTAATAACTATTTTTATTGAAGTATAGGTAATTTACAATGTTGTGTTAGTTTCAGGTGCACAGCAAAGTGATTCAGTTATAGATATGTGTGTATATATATATACATATATATATTCTTTGTGGATTCTTTTCCATTATAGGTTTTTACAAGATATTGAATATAGTTCCCTGGGCTATATGGTAGGTCCTTTGTGTTTATGTATTTTATGTATAGTAGTGTGCATATGTTAATCCCAAACTCCTAATTTATCCCCCCCTGCCCCCACTATCCCCCTTGGTAACCATAAGTTTGTTTTCTATGGTATCACTTATTTGTGGAATCTAAAAAATATGATACAAATGAACTTATTTACAAAACAGAAATAGGCTCCGCTTGCTTTTAAAATAAGACTGCCCCACTAAGACATTAGTAGCAGTGAGCTGTCCACATTGAGGGACCCATACTTTGCTCCAGTCTTGCTTTGCCCCTGCTCCATTGCCTTGTATTATTTCTCTTCACTGCTGCAGTCTTCTTATCTTAAATTCCCTTTGAAATTCACATCTGAAAACAGCCTCTCTAGACTTAATCTATATTGTTCTCTAGCAAAGAGTTGGCTTAATATGGACTTGCTTTCTATTTCTTTCTACTTATAACCAATTTGAGTATAATGCTTAAAGTAGTTCAATGTGTAGCTAGAATAATACCCACCATGTTCCTTTGATATGTGTGCCAGGCATAAATCTCAATCAACCCTGTGAAATAGAAATTAAAAATTTACTTTACATAATTTGAAACTGAAGATAAACTGAGATATTAACCTCTTCAAGTTCACACAGCTATGTTCAGCCAGTTCTATAATATTCCACCTGTTCTTGCTTTGTCTTCTTTCTCCTCCCTCAAGACTTAAGTATGGAAATAAATAATTAAGCCATTACTTAATGACTACTAGACACCATTCACTAGGTTAGACATTTTTGTGTAGATAAAATGGAAGAAAAGATTTGTTTTACAGTTTCCATTCTACTTGGTCTTTCTTTAATCTTCTACACTTTTCACAACTGCCTCCTTATCAAGACATTCAATTTCCTTGGCTTTTGTAACCTACCTCTCCCCTGATTCCTGTCTAAGATTCTGGTTTTTCACCCTCCTCTCTTTGGATATTAAATGTTGGATTCCTCATGTTGCAATGTTCCTCTCTTCTTATATATTCTTCACCTAGGCAATATCATACCATACCCACAGCTTCAGTTACCACCTATTGTGGGCTGAATTGTGTTCCCCCAAAATTCATATGTTGAAATTCTAAATCACACCCTATACCTCAGACTGTGACTGTATTTCTAAATAGAGCTAATTAGTTAGCTAATAGAGCTAATTCATTCTTAAAAGAACAAATTAAAGTAAACTAAAGTCATATGGGTGGGCCCTAATTCAATATGACTAGTATCCATCAAAGAATATGGGATTAGGACACAGACACGCATAGAGGAAAAGATCATGTGAAGACAGCAGAAGATGGCCAGCTACAAGCCAGGGGAGAGAGGCAGAGAGGCCTCAGGAGTAACCAACTCTGCTGACACATTAATCTTGAACTTCTAGTCTCTACAACTATGAAGAAATAAAATTCTGTAGTTTGAGTCACCTAGTCTGTGGTAGTTTGTTATGGCAGCCCTAGCAGACTAGTATACTACTTATATGTGGATGATACCCAAATGTATGTTTCTAAACAAGAGCACTTCCCTGAGCCCTCTTGATCTAGTTATACAACTGCAAGATATTCCTTCTTGGATGTTTCGAAACCACATCTGCAAAACCAAACTAATGATCTCTCCCTTCCAAAGAAGTTCATATTTCCAGTATTCTCTCTTTCCATCCATCTAGCTACAACCAAGCCTTACACATCTGTGTTACTTTCACATCTCATACATGGTCAAGTCCTGTCAATTTTGCCTCCTAATTGTCTGTTGAATCCATTCACTTCTCTCCATTTCTACCAAGTTGGTCTAAGCTAACGTTGTTTCTCATCCATACTATCGATATTACAGTAACCTTCCAACTGGTGTTCCTTGCTCTTAATTTTCAGTCTATTCTCCTTCCTACAACTCACTTACCCAATTAACACACTTCATTCCACCCTTCCATTGATTTATCAGAGTGATAACACTGACGATGGTGTACAAGGCAGTTCTAGCCAATTGGCTAGAAAATCAGTTCACCAAAAAGCCATTTGCTGAATTATGAGCATTTCTTTTGTACTTTTCTTTACCCCTTGCTCCTGCCCTTGTATCTGACCTTGAAGCTGTCCCTATCCTTTTGTAAGCTCTTGTTTATGGCCACAAAATAACTGCTCCAGGAAAACCTACAGAAGCAGAGTAAACCCACAAGGAAGGACAAACATAGAGATGGGGCAAGACTAAACATTCCACAGGTGAATGGTCACTTGACCCGTTGATTTAGGAGAGTTGACTCTGGGAATCAATTTCTAGAGGCTGTCTTCTTCCCTCTGTCCCCCAAAGCTCTGAAAGACATGGGTATTTCCATAGGTTTCAAGCTCATTTCATACCAATGTCTCCTCCACTGGCCTATGAATTACATGTAAACAGAGGAGGCTTTTTAAAGCTCTGTGTAGTTTTAGCTGGAGATGTTGGACTGCCTTGGAGACGATTCAAAGTGTGTAGGAGCATTTGGTTGTCATAGGAAGCAGCATGGGTTTGAGATTTGGGTCCTGTCCTTCCGTGGATGAAGACCAGAGATGCCAAATATTGCTCATTGCAGGTGACAATTCCACCCAATAGAAGCTCTGTTTGTCAAGAGATTTGGAATGCATGAGCCCTATCACCTCAGGCCTTCTCCCTCTGATACTCTTTCCTTCTCTCTCTTTTCACCAACATAATTTCTACTTAACCTTTAGATCTTGGATAAGTGCTACTTCACAGAAAAGTCTCAACCTCTCTAAATACTGCTACATCACATTATACTCATAGCCCTGTGTGCTCACAGTTTTATAGTTAAATATTTATTTGTGTGATCATTATGTCTTCCCCGGAAGTCTGTCCAGCTTCAAGTGGACAAGAACTGCCTCCGATTTGGTAACGACTGTATCCCCAGCAACTGACAGGGTACCAGGCACTTGGAGACACTTGATGAGTGCTTGTTGAATGTGCAAATGAATGAATGCATGAACGACACAGCTCTAATCTTAAAAGACTTGTTTAATGGGTGGAAATAGTGAACAGAGCTGATGATGAAACACCATTGTTTTCTCTGTCTGTGGGCAAAGAAGGGTCACCAAACCAGTCTTGACACAGTGAACCCCCTCTGTATTGAGAGAACAGCTAGAATCAAGATTTCACACAGACATGAATTTTAGTCCCTACAATCCCTCTGGATGGAAATTTTGCTTTGGAAAGGTGACACTTAAGGTGAATCACTTCAAAGAGGATGACTGCTTCAACTCTTTCTCTTAAAGGGCTCCCAAGTCAGTTCAATGTCAACCACATGCACCTTCTCTCTGCAAGGCTTGGACATCTATGGACTGTGGAATTTTATTTGCTTCTACTGCAAAGGGTCAGTGCTCTCTTACTGAACAAAAGATGAAGAGAGCAAGAGGTCAGGTCTTGGTCAGAGCAGGCTTTAGAGCTGGAGAGTGAAAGGACAGGGGATGAGGAAGAAGGGAAACAGAAGTTACTGGAGAGGAAGAAGACCCAGGAATAAAAGCAAAACCAGCTTTACAGTTATTCCCCATGGTTGAGAAGAAAAGCCTTACCGTGCTCTCATTTGCAAAGAAATCTGGGGCAGACAGACACCTAAAGATATTCATTATTTCCTTAAATCTTTAATTGAGCACTTCAAAAGATCACAAATAAGCTTTTTAAAAATATAAAGTTTAAGTTGAAAAGAATCCATAGAGACCAACAATATTGAATAGTCTGGTCTGAACCAATGGCCTTATTAAAAACAGAAGGGGGTGAGAGTACAAAGACACATTCCTGAGTCACTGGTTAAAAGAAGCATTCAGACTTTCCTCCCTCTGTTAATGGGCTAAGAATGAACAAGAAAGGCAGGGAGAGACAGAAGATTATGCTCTATTCAACTGTAACAGCAGGATGGAGATGTGCACTCTGAGTGGCAACGCCATTCCAAGCGCCTGTGAAAATAAAATCAGGGAAATTATTGCCCATGCTCTGAGCTCTGCCTCTGTGCTTGCATATTCCAGCCCTGTTAAGATATGCATTCTCTGTGAATCAGCTCACCAATCCTACTTTTAGGTATTAGCTCATGCCTAACACTTGATGTGCCCCCCAGGGCCTCAGCCCTCGATATCTTGCTCAGTGCTGCCCTGTGTGGTAGCCTTGCCTTGCTCCTGATGCTGTCATGTTGGAATCTGCTCTGGTGCTTTCTCACTTGTGATTGCTTTTATGATATCCACCCTTTCTCCCTGCCCTTGAGTCCCACTCATTCTCCTGAGCAGGAGTATTCATTGTCCTCCTAGTGGATGGAGCTCTGTCCAGCCTCTGCAAGGCACAAGCAAAGGAAAGGATCTCAGTCCAGCAACTTGGAATTTCATCACAGTCTTCCTTGCTGTCCACTGGGTTTGCTAGTTCTGTCTTTTAACACCATCTTTGTTTTCTCGGGTTTTTTTTTTTGTTTGTGCTTTTCAATGTAACCAAGCCCACAAGGGGTGTTTTAGAGTTCATCTCCCCACCCAGTGCCCTAGATCAGCTATGACAGAGCCTCTGGGTTATTCCTAAAAATGTTTCTTGGGGGGTTCAAACTCCTAATCCTGAACGTTACACCCCAGAGCTGAGCAGTCATTGCTGTCTCAGAACCTTCTTGAATCTTTGCTGGGACTTCTACTCTTTTCTGAGGTCACCGTGCTCTACATGGGCAGCCCATAGAGCCTGAGGTTGGGGTCTCAGTACACTGACTCACAGTTCTCCTGGACATCCACTAAGCCTCTTCTGACTGCCCCCTACAAGCCTAGTGCTCCCATTGGGTGGCTTTCCAACATGCCTGACATGCCATGCAACTTGTGTATCTTTCCGATTTCTGAGAGAGCACCCTCTCTGATCAAAGTTGTGGCACTTCCTGGGTTTCTGATAGATATTTCTTGGCTCTATCCCAGCTCGGTTGATTACTGTATATAGACTATTTTTATCCATTGCCTCCAGCTTGTTTCTCCAGGCTTGTTTTGCTATCTCTGTTGACTTGTTGTGCTGCAGTCTATCTATACAATTCAGCACAGCTGACACTTCTGGCCTGACCCTAGGAAATTAGTTGAAAGTAGTGAAAGAAAGTCTGTGTGTCTTATTTACTACTGTCTTCTCCTTCCGCCAGCTGGATGTTAATGGCTCCACAGCAATAAAGATGGTGGAACCAAAAGATGGAAGTTATCCTTATAGATAAAAAGGTGTTACCCATCAACAGAAACACATTCATTGAGCAAGAAATAATTGTTAGTTTGTTAAAGCATTGCAATCTTTGTGTTCATTTGTTACCATATAGTGGTTGGGATTTATTTTTATTGAATTCTACAATTTACTGGCCACTTCCTAGGAACTTTTACACACTCTCTTTCATTGTCCAGCACACTTGGATGGCAGATTATATAACTAATTTACAGACAAGGAAAGTGACACTAACATGAGTTTTTTATCTTGCCTAAACTTAAAGCAGAACATGTAAGTACCTATCACTTTAAATAAAGAGAACATTCTCCCTTCATTCCTTACCCTTCTCCTAATAAGAGAACACCTGTTTCTTTATCCTTTTGTTGGTCATATGATACAGCTTATTATGCAATTCCAGAACGAACGATACATTGGTAGACTACAAAAGTGATGAATTGAAGAATCCTTCAAGTCATGTCTTGATTGAGTGATTCCTACCTGACTATATTAGTCAGGACTGGTGCCCAGAAGAGCCTCCCTTAAAAAACTAAGTTATCTGGACTTCCTCTCCAACCTTTTCTGGACCCTGAGAGAAGGAGTAACATATCTGAGTGCTGAGAGTTTAGCAGTGTCCCTGTGATGGGTTTCCCTACTTGACAGTGTTAAGGAAGTCACTGCTCAGGCCTGCCCAGAGCAGCAGACCTTCTTTTCTCTCTTTATCAGAAGGAAATATTCTTTCTGTGTGGTAGCCTGACTTTCTCCATCTTCTCTGCCTATGGTTACATAGGATAATGAGATACTGTTTAGTCGATTCAGCTATTCCTCTTAAGGTTTTCCTGATATTGTCCTGATTTTAGCATTGAAAGTGCCTATTCTGTGAAATTCCTGGGTCCTTAGATACTGGGACAGCTGGTCACCCTAAATCAAGGTCCACTTACAAGAATGGTGGTGCACAGCCTTGGCGTGTTCTCTTCTCCTATAATTTTCAGCTTTCCGTGAATGTGGTAGGGAATTGGTCAACAATGATCAAGATGATGATGATAATAGTGATAATATTAGGAGCTAATATTCACCAAGAGCTTACAATTTTGCAGCAATTACTGTAAGGATTTTACACCTAGTATCTTATTCCATCTTTCCTAAAACCCTAACATTATTAATAATGCAATCCCTATTTACCACATGAAGAAACATAGGATTAAAGAAGTTAGGGACGTTGGTCAGAGTCTCCAGCTGGTTAGGTAGTGGAGCAATCTAATGCCTGAGCCTATGTACTTACCAACTGGTATATTTTGATGCTCCTTCAACTGGTTACTCAAGGGTCTGATATCTCAGTTGGAGCCTGTGTGGAGTGGAAGTGGATCCTGCACAACTTGACCTCAGGCTTTTCCTTGACTATGACCCAGGACTGAGTTTCCAGTGATATTCCACAGGGTTTTCAGAAGATATGGAAATAAGTTGCATTACGTGACACTTTCAGTTTGTGACCAGATCTGTATTATTTCATTATCTTTAGTCTATTAGAGCTTACTAAAGATCTGATCATCTAATTAGTATTTGTCTCTTTTTAAATAATTTTTCACATCTATGACTATGTAGAATCATGACAAGATTGTTAATTTTTTTTTTAAAGAAGACAATTATTACTCTTTTAAAAATGAGAAAACTGAAACCTAAGAGGGAGAAGTTTAGTGGATGAAAAAGGTCTCTAAGAAAGTATTTGGACTTAAATTATCTAGACTAATGGTACATTTTTGATACAAATAAACAATGATATCTAGAGATATTAAATGATATACCTACAACCAAGTCCACGTGAGTCCCATTTCCTTCCCCACTGGATCCCTTTGAGGTTCATCTTCATTAGCTTGTATTTCTAGGATCATAACAGAGTGATGGAATGTTACAATTCTTATGTTTTCATATATGTTGACATTGTTCAAAATTGGGTATAAAATAAATTGAAGAGAAATCATCTCCAAGAACACCTCAGTGCATAAGGTTCTGGGAAATTAATCCAAGAAAGCCTTTTCCATTCTTGGTACAATCCTTTGTAACAGATTGAATTGCAACAGTTGCAATTCAACAGTTGCGTGAATAAAGATGCCAGTTTACATTAAGCTGTCGTGGTTTGCTCTATCCTCTACTTAGAAAGGAATAGACCACATCATTCAACATTGGATCATCCACATGTGAGTCAAATAGGTGATGTAAAGGCATGTGTAGAATATCTGCTGAGGACCTCTTAGCTGTGCACTGGTTCTCTCATGCTTCTGCTCAGAAGATAGAGGGAAATAACTTCTTAAAGAAAAAAAATTCTGATGAAAGCTATCTTATTTTTTAAACCCTTGTGGAAATGGCACATGGTAGCTTTCTGGTCATATATTCCTATTGCGTGGGTGCCAGTCTGGAGGGGAAGAAGAGTTTGTACTTGAAATTATGCACCTCTAACCCTCCTCTGCAGGAGAGAAGAAAATCATTATAACAAAGGGCATTAGAAAAGGCCTGTCAGTGTGACTTTCTGATGATAGAGTCCAGTAAAACTGAATGCATGGTTAGGAAAAATAAGATTCTTGTCAGTTATAGCCCTCAATACCAACATTGTCTTCTTTGTTATTAAGAACAACATTGTTTTTGTTATTATTGTCTTAAGTTTGTTAAGAAATTAAACTATGTTTCTGTAGAAGAACCCTTTGTATTTTTGCCATTGATAGACTATCATCTTAAAAAAAAAAAAAACCTGTTTGATGCCCACTGAAATTCAGTAACTGGCTCAAGTCACCTTTCTAGTCTGATTTTATTCTCTTATAAATCAGATATATCCCCAGGCTTGGACTCTCCTCCTCTCCATTGCCTCAGAGAATCTATGTAGGCAATGCATCCTGCTCTTCTTTTTAGCTGACTTCCAAATCAGGCTCTTAATTTTCACTGCACTTTTTGCCCATGGTGTTCAGCTTGGTGTTTCAGTTGGTTCTTGCTTTCTAGTAGACCAGGAATCCAGTTCATCTTTGCACTTCCTCTACAGCTGCCCCACTCAGTTCTATGTCAGCTGAATAATCCTAGGATACAAGTGTACTTCAGAGCCCCAGAAACTTCTCTTCAAGCACTTCAAGCTAAATCCTCATCAAGCTATATTTAATTGACCAGTTATTACATTCCAAGTGCCTACTACTTATTAAGCAATTTACTATGATTCACACACAACTGTGACTTACATATACTGACTCATGGTACACTTACACAATATCTACACGAAAGATGTCATGATTATTCACATTTTCTGAAGATGATGATCATGAGGTATAGCAAGGGTAATTAACCTGCCTAAAGTCACACAGCTAGTAAGTGGCAGTACTGAAATTTGGACCTTGGTAATGAGTCTCAAGACTCTATGTTCTTCATCATTGGACTATGTTACCCTTATATGTATTATGATATTTTATTCTGATTTTTAAATATCTGTATGTGAGTTTCTGTCCCAATTATAAAGTTGAAGATATGACAGCTCAGAGAAATTGAAAAAAACTTCTCATAGCCACACATCCAGTAAATAGCAGAATTGGGGTTTGAATCTGGATCTAACTAACACCAAATAACATGTATTTTCCATTAAAATCCAAATATATCACCTGTTGTGGTTCCGTAACTTTGAAAATCATGTTTGGTATTTACTGGACTCTGCGTTAATGGTATTTATCTTTCAAGTAAATGTTTAAAAGCACTTAGCTCTCACCCTAAGCCAGGTGCTGGATAGACAGAGAGATGGACAACTCCCAGTCACTGACCTCTAAATATCAGAGCTGTCAAAAAAGAATGTGGTTTACTGATGCACAAAGTAGGAACCCCATTTTCTAAGGGCAGTTTTTTTAGGATTCTGCAGTCAAGATTTACCAGAGAGCAAAGAAGTGGAAGTTATGGCACCAAGCCTATAAAATGGGTTCACACATTTTCCTGTCCATTTATTGAATGTCTCAGAAAAAGTGGAGCTATTAAATTTTTTTTGAAAGCTGCATCTTATGAATGTGGATTTCCTCAAGTCATTGTTGTGGCTTTAAACCCAATTTTTGATTTTTTGAGGACTTTCATGATTCCTGGACCAAGAGGCCCTTAAGACTACCAGTCTATCTTTCTGGGCTCCTTGCATGCTGCTAGTTTAGTCATGTCAAGTGCTTTATAGTTGCCTAAGGGGCACACTGCTTCACATTCTGGCCTGTGATTCTCTTTTTCCTTCAGATGAGGTAGCCTTCTCTTGGCCTCTCTGTGAAAATCCAAGTCATTGATTAAAGACCAAATCAACTTCCATTACTTCAACAAGACTCCTGTGCTCCTTCATTCAGTTAGTCACTCCCTACAAATTTTGGACCTTGTGTTTCTTTCTATTATCATATTTATAATTGGTAATGAATTCATATATACATATCTGTCTCTCCTTCTAGGTTGTTAACTACTTAGAACATGAGATGTACTATTATTTAGTGCATTATTTGGACTGGCTGTAAAGAATCTTTGGGCTTGGAAACCTCTTTAAGACTTTAAAATTGCCTGGGACTACAAATCTCTGGGCACAGTGAGGTCAGTTAGCTGGGTGAGAGCACCCACCAGTGTCCTGGAGCAAGAAATCAGGTCTTCTGGGACAGCAAGCCAGTCTGAAGCATGAAAGACTGGTGATGTGATTCTGAGCTAAAGTCTTCAGAGAGAAGTGAGAAGCATAAGAGATAGAAACTGAAAATGGGCACCAACTATGAAGACACCTGTGGGCCCTTAATTAGGAGAGAAAATCAAGGGACTAGGCCAGATGGGAGCAAGTGTAGAAAAGACCTGGGTCAAGCAGAGGGGACTCAGGACAGGAATTACCAGAGCACATACCCCTCGTGTGTTGGTGCATATCCCTGTTGCTTGGGGTAAGTGTTGGGTCGGGGTAGGTTGGACTAACTTACAGATAGGATTCAGTACTAAAATCCTGCTGTTGAGGGAATAAGGCTTCTTTTTAGATGTTCAAAGGCCTTTGCAAAATCTATATTCATCAAAGTGTGCTGGGTTTTGAATCTGTTATAATATTACTACAGCCGTCTCTCTATGTGAAATGCAATATAACATGCCTTCAATGGTTAACTTTTCTGAATTCTATAGCTGATGTCATAAGTGAATGACAATAGAAAGTATTTTTGAGTACTTCAAAATATATATTTTCTATCTAGCAAATGGGATCACATAAATCCATCCCTGAAAAGAATATCAAAGGTGAAAACAGTATTTGAAATCTTTAAGATTTGGAGAAAGATTGTTGCTTTCTGGGAATGTTAAAGGGCATTTTTTTATTTTATATATTGCAGTGTAAACCTGAAAGGTCTTTGTTTACATTTTTTAAAGGGCTTGTGCTAATTTTTTGTGAACGGAGAATGTATCAGTGGCACATGCTTGAATCATTTTAGTTTAGGGAATTATAAGAATTAATGCCAATCACACTCACTTTCTATAAATACAGGGGAAACTGACACTCAGGATGGACGAAAATCTTCCCATTTACCACCAAATTTATACACTCATTCATAGAATTGAGACAGGCTGTGGTCTGGGACCTGAGGCCATTGCTGCAGTGCTTTCATCCAGACAAACGTCTCCTTGAGCAACAAAATACAAAGAAACTATAAGGGACTAAAAATAACTGCGTGCATACACAGTTGGGGCAAATTCTGGACAACAAGATACAAAAAGCCCAAAAACCCAACTGCCACTTCTGAAGAGCTGGGAAGAAAAACAAGGGGTTGAGAGCAAAAGCAGGGTATTGTGCATGTCCCCTGCACTCAACATCACCAAAAGTGTTGGGGGGAAACACTTAAGCCACCCCTCCGGCCCAACCCCTGGACCCAGCCCTACCCTCACCCCATATAAGGAACCAGCTGCCCCACACACACACCCCACAAAGCAAACAAGGGAAACTTACTTGCTTTTGTTCCCCCCTGCTGCAGCAGGAACCCCAATAAGGTCTTGCCTGAATTTCTTGTCTGGCCTCTTATCAATTTGTATTGATTAAGGAAGGCCAATAACCCAGGTCAGTAACAGAATGAATCTGCAGTGGGCCTGCAAAGACATGTAATTCATGCTGCTTCTCTACAGAAGAGGAAACCAAGGGCTATTGAGCTCATGTCATATAAACATGGACCTGGAATGAGAAGACCTAGGGCATAATTCCAATCCTGCAATTCACAATCTCTTTGATCATAGACAAGTTTTTTTAGTATATTTGAACCTCAACTTCCTCCCTGTGAGAAGGGAAGAGTATATTAAACCTCAGACACCTTGTGTGAGAAGGAAATAAAATGACAAGAATGTGAACATCTCTGATATGTTCTTCAGCATATATAAGGGACCTTTGTGTCTACTTCATCCCAGGATGCAAAAGCCTATTCCTTGAACCTCTCAAGAACCAGCCTATTTTGTCAGACCCTCCAAAAAGTCTTGTCCCTCTGCCCACTGAAAAGTCATTCAATCACACCCATCACTTCTCATATTTACTCGTTCTGATTTCTAAACCTGCGGGCTCTCATTTTACACTTGATACCAATATTAATTTCCTGTAGCTGCCACAACAAACTACCTCAAATTTAGTGGCTGAACACAATGCACGTTTATTCTCTCGCAGTTCAGGAGGCCAAAAGTCAGGAATCAAGGTGTTGCCAGGGCTGCTCTCTCTACAGAGGCTTTGGAGAAGAATATGGTCCTGCAGTTCTTAATGTAATCTCATTGACTGCTACTTGAGGACCAAGTGTCAACATTATCTAGAAGACTGCTTGAAATATAAGTTTTCATTCAGTATTATGAAGGACAAACTTTGCTCTGAGTATATTCTGTGCCTTAAGCAACTAGCTAATGATAGTAGAAAGTAAAAATGAGTGGCAAAACATTAAAAAATACATTGTTTATTTCACCTTTAGCTCAGATTTAAACCCTGCTGATGTTATTTGTTTTATAATACAGATAGTATAACTTGACAGTAGTACATGTTTGTTGGAGATGCTTGCATTTGTCTTTCTGATGAAGTGAGCCATCAGAAAGATTCAGTGATCATTTGTCCGCCTTCTGTGACTGTAGCTGTGATTGTTTATTCTACCTTTATGTTCTCAACCCAACTTCAGCTCAATCCCTCTTAGGTCTGCAACTTTGATAATTTCAGTTACTTTGGCTGCACTTGTGTCTTTCCTTTTTGATCATCTGAAATAGTCTAAAGTTTTCCAGACTAACACCTCCAGGATAGGTTCAAACCTGTTACTAGCACACACTCATAGACAAGATCCAAACACAGCAGAGTTGTAATAAGAATAAAGGATTTAAATATCAAATCACTTAGGTCAAATAGAGTTATCGTATGATCCAGCAATCCCATATATCTGGAGAAAAACATGGTTTGAAAGGATACATACACCCCAATGCTCATTGTAGCACTGTTTACAATAACAGCCAAGACATGGAAACAACCTAAATGTCCATCGACAGATGAATGGATAAAGAAGATATGGTACATACATACAACGGAATATTATTCGAGCATTAAAAAGAATGAAATAATGCCATTTGCAGCAACATGGATGGACCTGGATATTGTCATACTAAGTGAAGTAAGTCAGACAGAGAAATACAAATATATGGTATCATTTATATGCGGAATCTAAAAAATGATACAAATGAACAAAAACAGACTCACAGACATAGAAAACAATCTTATGGTTAAAGAAGGGGAAAGGCAGGAGGAGGGATAAATTATGAGTTTGGAACTAACATATGCATACTACCATATATAAAATATATAACCAACAAGGACCTACTGTAAAAAAAAAACTCAGAAAAATGAAATCAAATTGATTTGAAGAATAAAAAGGAAAAAAAATGTAGAAGGAGGGTTTCCCTTTCCCTGAAAATAGAATATAAATTCCTTAATGATGTTTAATAGGGTTCCTGCCATAAAAAGTTTGAAAATTGCTGCATATCATGCATATTTACTTACTAAAGTGCTATTCTTATTGTAAAGAAACACTGAGCATGTGCCACTTGAATACAAAACCCATAGGACCCTACACAGTGTAGGATGTTGCAGATAATTAGGTAACCAAGAGATAAGAGACTTTAGCATGTGTTGTTATGGTAATATTTTAATCATTCAGCTTAATGATCTATAGTCCCGAAGTTTTTTCCAGGGTGAGTGTTTCACTGTTCAATGTAAATGATCTTTGTTTAGTTGAAACTGTGATCGCCCTTGTATCCAATTAGAAATCTATATTAGAAAGGGATTACCGCTCTTGATGATTTGTACCCAATTACTGCCCATTTGATGCCATTGCAGATCCAACAAACTCTTCCCCAAGCTCCAGTTAGCAGCATCCTGTGTGTTGGATCATGGAGAGGTGGGGCTGAGGCATGGAGAAGACAGAGTAGCTCCCCAGATCTGATATGACTAGGTGTTTGCATAGACTTTTCACCCTATCAATCTAAATATGGGCTCTGACTTCAGGGCTAAGTTATGATTTTGGATTTGGGCATAAGACATATCTGTTCAAGTCTTAGTTCAGTTTCTTACTATGTGACTTCCTTAATATATCTGAGTCTCAGTTTTATCATCTATAAAAATAGAACAAATTTTTACCAATTCAATGATTGCATGAAATGATGAAACCCCCAGAAAAATGCCTATTCATGGCTTTCTTTCTTACTTTCATTTCCTTCTTATTAGATCTTCATGTTAATGGTGAACACTTGTTTTAAGTATGATACTTATTTTATTTAAAACTATTTTCTGCCATATATGAATCCCCTCAGTTTGGGACTTACCCCCTAAACTTCCCTGCCCCTTTCATGCAACAGGTAATAAGACTCTCAAGGTTGCTTTGAGAACATTCTCATATAATGGTATTTGAGGAATGATATTAATTAAAATAGCAACTATTTATTAAGACCTCACTATGTGCAAACATTGAGCTGCTATGTCTAATTATCCTATTTAATTTTAAGACTTGAAGACTGAAATGCAAAGAATTTAGAGTAATATTTGCATTGTTAAAATGTATGATATGATGAGTAACAATGTAAAATGTACAGTGCTTACTCAGAAATAAAATATTGATGCAATAGAGAAAACAAATAAACAAAACTATTATCTTAGATTATTTTATTGCTACTTGTTGTGAAACCAGTTTGACTAGCTATTTCAATGCACATTGAGGTGATTTTGTTGTAATGTCAGTTAAAAATATTTGTATTGCAAATACTGGACTGTTTAGAAAATCGTTTTTACAATAGACACATTTTGAGAGCTCTGGATGCCTTTATAAGAGGTAAGTTGCAAATTGTATTGGTTGATAAAATAACCACTGAAATGTAAATTTTGAGTTTTATTTTTGAATCAAGACTAGGGCATCCTGAGCCTTAAAAAAAAAAAATGAGGACACTGAAAATGCTAGAAAGCAGAGGCATAATTGAAAGAATCAAACCTAGTAATTTCCCAAAATGTAGAATTTGGGGTACAGGAGATGGTAGAAGATACATCTATCCTGGCTTGTTTAAGTGTTTTGATAGTACGTCAAGGGATTTAGAACTTGACATATGATGGAGACTCAGGTACATTTGAAGTACCTTGAAAATGACTAATCAAGGAAAATGCCATTCCATGCTTTACTCCTATAATGGAATGAAAGAGTAGGAATAGTCAGGAGGCAGTGACTCTTCAATATACTAGTCCCAGTTATAAATTAACAGGAGCCTTTCTTGATTGCTAATTTAGGTAAATGGAAAACAAAAGATAAAGTCATTGAAAAGTAAAAACATTTATTGTCCACATTATCCTTTTCATGCCTAAATAACATTTCTAGAAACTCAGAAATGAAAGTATTTGCAGATGGGTTCCAAGAATTATCACTGCTATTCTGAGCTGGACAATTTCTCAAAGGAGCCAAGACAGAGTGGGTCAATCTCCACAGCACCCCTGTACCAGATGTCGATTATAGGAAGTTCCTCTCACTGTGCTGCTGGGTTAGATGACCAACTTGTGTGTGCTTGTCTTTTCCCTGCTCACTTCACCACATGACACTCTCCCATTTGTACTTTCGCTCCTAGCCACAAGAGTCTTTGGAAGGACCCAAGAATTTGTCAGGCTCTTTCCTGACTCAGAGAGCTGCATATGCTCATATTTTTTTGAAGTATAGTTGATTTACAATGTTGTGTTATTTTCAGGCATACAGCGAAGTGGTTCAGTTTTATATATATATATATATATATAATTTTTCAGATTATTTTCCCATATATGTTATTACAGATTATTGAGTATAGTTCCCTGTGCTATATAGTAGGTCCTTGTTGATTATATATTTTATATATAGTAGTGTGTAAAAAGACATTTGCAGCAACATGAATGGACCTAGAGATTATCATACTAAGTGAAGTAAGTCAGACAGAAAAAGACAAATATCATATGACATCACTTAATGTGGAATCTAGAAAAATGATACAAGTAAACTTATATACAAAACAGAAACAAACTCACAGGCATAGAAAACAAACTTATGGTTACCAAAGTGGAAAGGTTGGGGAGAGGGATAAATTAGGACATTTGGGAATAACATATGCATATGCTTTTAACTTTGTTTAAAAAAACACTGTCCTGGGGCTTCCCTGGTGGCGCAGTGGTTGAGAGTCTGCTGCCAATGCAGGGGACATGGGTTCGTTCCCTGGTCCGGGAAGATCCTACATGCCACGGAGCGGCTAAACCCTTGAGCCATGGTTGCTGAGCCTGTGCGTCCGGAGCCTGTGCTCCGCAACGGGAGAGGCCACAACAGTGAGAGGTCTGTGTACCCCAAAAAAATAAAAAAATAAAAAAAAATTGTCCTGCTAATCTTATGGTTCATGCAATTATGTCATTTAAATCTTAGCTTACACGTAGATCTTCCCTTATTATTGCCAAATCAGTGCCTCAGTTATGCTTTGCTTGGCATTTATCTCAGTATGTAAGAATGAGTTTAACATATGTTTATCTGTTTAGACTGGGAGTGTTATGAGGTCAGGAACATTTCTGTCTCCTTCACCCATATTGTGGCAGCCTGTGCCACAATATATGGCCTGTTGTTCAATATGTGGCAGAGTAAATAAATGATGGATACAAGAGGGAAACACACAGTCACTCCTTAATATAGATGGCAATTTTTGATTAACAGAATCACTTGGAAAATTCCTAGAAATGTGTAATTCCTGGAGCAGATTCTGAGAGATTCTGATTCAGGAGTTCAGGGCTCACTATTCAGGGTGATCCTAACTCAGCAACATGCCCATCTCCTGGGGGCTTACTGGAGAAACAAGATCTCAAACCCCACCTCAGATCTACTGAATTAGAGTCTGCATTATAACCAGATACCTATGTGACTCCTATGCATATCAACCTCTGAGAAACAACATCAAAGTTGTTTACTAAATAATCTCCAGATGTTTCAACCAGCAGCCCTGTTTGAGGACCACGAATCAAGAATATGACCAAATCAATGGAAGTAAAAACAAAAATCACCACCCGCTTCCCATCCCCAAGCAGAGCAGACATTACGATGTGCATTTATTCTTCTAACACAGCATTTGTGGGACAGAGACAAGATGGTAGAGGGAGTAGAAGGAACTTTAACTCACCTCCTCCCATGAGGACACCAAAATCACGACTAACTGCTGAACAATCATTGGTAAAAAAAAAAACACAGCATTCATATTAAGCACCTGCTCTAATTAGGCAACACTGTAGGCTCAGAGAATACAAAGCAAAATCAAACATATTTCATCCTCCTGAGAGGATTTAGGTCTATACTTGGGAGATAGACTCACCAACAGTTGACAACACCTCACATAGGTATGGAAGCCTGACAAAAGCAAGGGAAATAATTTCAACTTGGAGCCTTATGAAAACCCTCAGGTAAATGAACCTGGTGACACATCTTTATCCCTAAGGAGGTGTTCATATATCAGGCAGAGGTGTGGGAGATCCAGAGGAGACTGGCAGGATTGAAAGTCTTCAACCCAGATCTAGTGGAAGGCAGCTGTGAGCCTGGAAAGACCCTGGGATTCTATGATTCAGGGCAGAGTTTTTCCTCTGCCAGGTATAGCCTCTGCCCTCAGGAAGCCCAAAGCCCAGTAGAGGAGACTAAGTGAAAGAACAATTAAACCATAGAATAACAGATGCACAGACTTTAGACATTTGGCTGTGTTCTAAAGGGTACCTAGATGTCAAGAAGGTGGAGGAAATGTTCATTGCAGCACATTTACAGTAGCCAGGACATGGAACTAACCTAAATGCCCATCAACAGACGAAAGGATAAAGAAGATGTGGTACATACATACAATGGAATATTACTCAGCCATAAAAAGGAACAAAACTGGGTCATTTGTATAGAGGTGGGTGGACCTAGAGACTGTCATACAGAGTGAAGTAAGTCAGAAAGAGAAAAACAAATATCGTTTATTAACACATATATGTGGAATCTAGAAAAATGGTACAGATTAACCAGCTTGCAAGGCAGAAATAGAGACACAGAAGTAGAGAACAAACGTATGGACACCAAGGGGGGAAAGCAGGGGCGAGGGTTGTGGTGGGATGAATTGGGAAATTGGGATTGACATATACACATATTAAAAAAAAAAATCGTTACGGCAGGTTGGTAAAGGCTAACTAAATAACTTCATCAGGTTATCTACAGCCTTCATTTAGATAAAAACAATCAATTGAAACACCTGCCCTGACAGCAAGATTAATTTTGCTTTTCCAAATGTGTGTTATGAGCAACCATACTTCCAGGAGATGCTTCCCAAAGGAAGAGCCCTGGGGAAAACTAAGTATGGGAAACTCTATATGTTAAATGTATCTTATGATCATTCACAACACATACTAGCATAGTAAAAGTTTGTAGTAAAGAAATGTTAAAAAAGAAAAAAAAGAAAGAAGGTGGAGCAAAAAGGAGAGATATTCTAGGCAGAGATTCCACCACACTTGAAGTCTTAGAGATGAGGTAAGGCTTCTTTTTTTTTTTTTTTAAGGAAAAGCAAGCACTTTTCAATGTTTCTAGTGTGTATGAATTTTTAGTGAGGCAGATATAAATCTGCAAGGTAGGAAGGAGCCAGAATATGTAGGACCTTAAACGCCATGCAGAGAGCTTGGATTTTACTGTTTGTCAGTGGAAAACCTCCAAAGAATTTTAGGTAGGAAAGCCCTATGATCATATTTGAATGTTCAGCCTTGTTAGGAAAGAATTGCAGAGGAGCAGGTAAGATGTAGAGATCGGATGGGAGGCGGTCTTAACTGTCCAGGTGGGAGACGGTGGGAATTGAATCCTGGATATGAGTATAAGATGGAAACAAATATTACTCAAAAAAGAATTCTCAAAGTCTTTATACAGAGAGTTTTTTCCTTTGTCTGATGTAATTCATAGGAAGCTGGTTGCTGAATTCCCCACCTTATGGAATAATTTATTAAAAGCACAAGTTAAAATGCAGTGGGAATGAGTATGGGGTAAACAGAACTGCTTATCAGCAGTCCAGATAAAAAAGGAAGAGGGGTGGAACTTCCCTGGTGGTGCAATGGTTAAGAATCTGCCTGCCAATGCAGGGTACATGGGTTCGATCCCTGGTCCGGGAAGATCCCACATGCCGTGGAACAAATAAGCCCCTGCACCACAACTACTGAGCCTGCGTTCCACAACTACTGAAACCCACGCACCTAGAGCTTGTGTTCCACCACAAGAGAAGCCACTGCAATGAGAAGCCTGTGCAACGAAGAGTAGCCCCTTCTCACTGCAACTAGAGAAAGCCAGTGTGCAGCAACAAAGACCCAGCACAGCCAAAAATAAATTAATTAATAAATTAATTTTAAAAAAAAAGGAAGAGGGGAAAGTTAAGAGAAAATCTAATAAGGAGAGAGATTAAATAAACAAATAAAAAGCAGACCCAGGGACTCGAAATCAGTAGTGTAGCATTTAGTCTTAGGCAAACATCCCCAGATAGCTCAGTCCATCAACAGACATGGACAGACAAGAGAAAGAGATACTCCTGAGGAGCACAAGTCTCTTCAGGAAAAGAGCAAAATATGTTCATGAAGGCGGGGGTGGGCGGGGGCCTTATTTAATTTAAGCACATTTCCATTCAAAAGCATTCAAAAGAAAGCTTATTTGGGCACTTCTAGGTACACATAGAAGCCCTGCAACTCTGCAGACCCCTGAGCCCTGGCCCACTTCCCTTCCCTTTGACCTTGTCAACTGCAAAAACACGCAACGTGGGATCTGTGAGTTCATCTTTATTTGGGGACTTACTGAGGACAATAGTCCAGGAGACAGCCTCTCATATAGTGCTGAAGAGCTGCTCCAAAGAGGTGTGGGGGCAGGTCAGTGTATATATAATTCTGATGAAGGGGTGTACGTGCAGCCAACACGCATCTCGGTGGAATGTTGCTGCTAGTCACTAGAAGCAGACGTCACCATTCATGTGCTTTCCTAAGAATGAGAAGAGGCAAGAAATGGGGTTCATACAATACTCTCCTGAAAATATCTACCTATCTGAAGGCCTGTTCTGCCAGTTTTTCCCAGAGCACAGAGGGCATCCTTCCTGATCCCCACCCTGAACTCCTTTCAGGGTATGTTGAAGGACTGCAGTGGCTGGTAACTTCATCTCCTTGTAGAGCTGGGTGGCAAGCAACATCCTTTAGTCGGCGACCCTAACTCTGGAAAAGAACATAGTATTTGGAAGCCAAGTACCCAGAGGGCTCTGCTCACTGTAGTACTCTGAGGTAAAAGCAAAGCAAGTGCAGGTTGAGATGTCAGCACAGAAGCAATATTACCCCGGTATAACCTGCTGTGATTTCTGATTACAGTAATCAGGAATGCCAGGGTGAACGAAGCAAAGAGGGCTGTTGAAAATACTGTGTCTCTGATAAAGGGAAACAGTCAAGTTGAAGCTTTTCAGCTTTAGGGTTAGAAAATAAAGACTGGTTACATAGTTTTTGTGCTTTCTCACAAGCCTGGGGGCGTGGGGGGGTATTAGTGCTGAGTTTGTTTCCTAAATTAGCAGATTTCTGAAGCTCTGATAGAGAGGTGGTGATAATTTGGTAAAATGTGTACCCATAGTGGAAGGGAGACATATTGAGGAAAAGGAGAGCAAAATGCTACAAAAATATTTAAATTACAGTTTAAAAATTTCTGAAGCTTAGGAATTGTGATCTTTCTGGAAATGTATCTCTTTTTAAAACCCTAATTATGAAAGCAAGGGTATAGAGATAAATTTCAAATCCAAGAGACTATAGTAAGCCCTCTGTATCCACGGGAATAGATCTCCAGTTGGTTGAGTCTGCAGATGTGGAACCCACGGATACAGAGAATCCTGTACTGCCCCGTTTCATATAAGGAATGTGAGCATCTACGGATTTTGGTATCTGCATGGGGTGGGAGGGTGGGGAAGGGGTCTTGGAACCACTGCCATAGGATACTGAGGGCCAACTGTATTTGGAAGGTAAATCTTCCCAAGAGGAAGTCTTGTGAAAATGTCGTCGGTTTACTAGAAAATTTGCAGCATTGCAATAACAGTTGCACACACTCCAGCTAACCATTCTGAGCATTTACTGTGTGCTAGGCACTCTGCCTCTGTTAGCTAATTTTACCTTCCCTTAAAAGGAAAGAAACATTAACTTCCACATTTTACTGATGAGAAAATTTTTGTGTTGAGGGTTGAATAACTTAAATAAAACCACATAGCTAGTGAGTGATGGATTGGTAGCCTAGCTCCAGGTTGCCCGCTGTGAACACTAACTTGGATTAGTTTATTTCTCAAAATTAATTGCAAAATGTGACAAATGCTAGGGGAAGAAAAGCTCCTGAACTTGATGTTACAATCTCTATATGAAGCTGGGAAGCACATCTAGTTAATCTGATCAAATCACTGCCGACAAAACAACCATGATCAGATTCAGGCTTCTAAAGAAAATCACTCCCATATTGTTTTTGTCCAGTTCAGAATCCCTTAACAGCTGTTCCTTCTCTGAAGGAGGAAGCACACACCCGTGAACCTGGCTTGTATTGCCTTCACAGTCTGGTTACAATCTATCCAGATACAATCATTTGTGATCCCCTTATATTCATATATGTTCCTATACTCTCCCTCAAAATCTCTGCTCCAGCCACAGTGAATTACTACTCTCCCAAAAGAACTTTGTTTGGGGGCTTGTGCACTGTCAGAATTGGGATTGTTTTTGTCGCAAAAAATACCCATTTTTGTTTCCCCAAAACATCACAGTGGGCTGGAACAATGGTGGACACAATAATTCATAGGATTGTTCTAAAGATTGTCTGAGAAGGTGTGTTTAATTAACTGCCTAACCAACAGGGGTGGCTGCTTATTCATAACAGTTAAATTATTTTGTCAACACAGACTGTGTATTGAAAACGACCAGAGAATTCAGACTAAACATCTTCCTGAGCCTAAAATGTTTGGTTTTGTTTTTCACGTTAATGACATTCAGCATCTAACTGCCCTGTTGAGAGAACAATTATAATTTTTTACCTTTTCCAGGCCAGAGATGATTCTAGAATGTCTCTAGCTCCATTTATTGAAACTCAACTGTCTATAATCCATTTATTGAAGACACAACACTAAGAACTTCAAGTGTATCATATCATTTAATATGCTCAAGTATCATATTCTTATACATTATTAATTCCACATTTTTACAGATAGAAAAAAACTAAAGTTGAAAAAGAATATGTAACTTTCCCCTTGTCATCACAATTAGTATGTAGCAAAGCTAGTATTCAAATAAAGGTTTTCTAACTCTAAATTTGTGTTTTTCCAGTAAATCAGATTGTCTTTCTTTGCCACACGACTAATCCTTCATTATCTAAAGCATCTGTAAATTCTAGCTCACCCTTGTGGTAAAGTAAGGCCCTTTTGACAGATTTCCTATGATGATGTTTCACAGGCAAATTGGTTTAGTTTCTGGTTTAAACAGGACAGTTCCTGGGGAGATTATTCTAGCCCCAGATTTAGCATCTCTAGTTTTTTTCCTATAAGCTTCCAAATATTAATTGCTGAATAGCCAAGCCCCAAAAGCAATGACTTGTGAATAATGTAATGTAGAGAACTAGGCAAATGCAAGTTTCCAATCCTGCTCTCTGTACATATTTCTTTCTGGTTCAGGTCCTTCTGTCAACTCCATTCAATAAATATTTCTGGAGGGCACACCTTATGCCAAACTTCTAGAAACTGAGGTTACAAAGGTTAACAACACAGAATGTACTTTCTCTAGGAGCCAGTAGCATACTGAGGTGCTTATTGCAGAGACCAACCTGTTACAAAATAGGATTGGGAACAATGATTCTGCAGATGCTTCTCTGCAGGGGATTGCCACAGTCAAACTAGTTTGGAACATGCTACGTGCCATTAGCCCTTCCTTGATATTTGTAGTGTCAATTAGCTTATTAGATATCCTGCAGTGAGGAAATTTGTTTTACTTTATTTAGGTCTGGTTTTACACAAAAGACCTATGACTACAGAAACTTTATTTTCCCCCTTGCAACATGTAGGAAAATTATATGAAATTAGAGTCCCTTCAATGTATTTTTAGGAAATAGTAGCCTAAAATATTTTACCAGGCTCCTAACCAATATCTCTATGTCTCTTCTCCCTTACCTAAACAGTCTTTTACACAATTGTCAAGATGTCTTCCTCAAAGAGTGATCAGATTATGCAGGTTATGATATTTGGTTTGAATATCAGATCGAGCACATACAAACAAACAACTGAGAGTCTACAATTTTGCAATAAATTCTAACACATTATCAGAGCCTTTTAGTTTAGTTTTTGTTTGTTTTTTTTCTGTCAAAGCTGCTTCCCCAGCTTTATGTCCTACCGTTCCTTTAGTCACACAAGCTTAGTGAAATGATACTATCCTCCTTTCCCACAAAGCCATCATAACACACGTATATCCTTAATGTCGGTCACTAGAATATTCCTTTTCTCTATCTCTGTCTCTATGTTTATTGCAACTTAAAGGGAGAAGAAAGTGATGCTCCAGTGTATGCTGGTGGCCTAAATTAATCTGAGGAGGTTTTTTGGAACAAATGAAATAAGATATTATTTTCTCAAAAGATGGCTAAATGAAGTTTTTACTGGGTGATTTAGTGAGACACAGAATTTTGCTTGAGTTGTTGTACATTTTACTGTCAAAAAATAGATTGGAAATGTCAGTGGCTTGTTTTAATGTAAATTCTCCACGTGTTTGGTGAAACATATTGGCTTCCAAGTGACAGTGTATTTTTGACTTGATATATATCCTCAAGTCATACCTAGTAGGGACTTATTGATTGTTTTCAGTAAATACTCTGTGAAATGTTTTCTCATTTAGCTAAAAATAAAGCTAAGCTTTCAGTAAGATTTTTTTCCCCTTTTCAAGTAGAAGAATTTGTTGATCATGGTGGTTATTCTCAAAGTTGATCTTAAACCATTAGTTTTAAGTCTGTAAAATCTGGAGACCTGAGTGGAAAAAAAAAAAAAAAACATTTAAAAAGCTAATAATGCTAATTTAGAAAAGAATGTACCATTTTTCCTACCATGTTAATATAAATAGAAATATGGTTAGTATTACACCAACTATATAAAATTTGCAAATAAAATGATGTAAAAAATTAGAAAATACGGATCAAAATTCATATTCATCAGGATTATTCTCTAATTAGCTTCCAATTTATAAAGAAATGTTTAAACAAGATTGTGGCTTAGTCCCAAGATGTGTTTGCATTGAGACCTTTTGTTTCATTGTTTCTCCTCATGAAACCTAAACAAACTAGCTTTCATTCATGCTGTATCACTTGTTAAAATGCTATGTTCTCTACAGTGAAATAAGGTTTAATATTTTTTTTCAAATTTATGTAACTACAATTACTCTGTTTCTGACATTGTTATGGATAAAAAAAAAAGTCACCATATTTAAATAAGCATGTTGGAGATTGGTCCAGTGTTTATGACAAAAAAAGTGTTTCTTACATGCCAGCATAACTCATACTCATGTCCCAAGAAAATCACAATTATTAATTCAGGATACTTTTGTTATTACATCCAACTAGCTAAAACTATGTAACTTTGTGAATTTCAAGGATCTTCTCTATATCAATGTGTAACTATGAATAGTGGAGTGATGGATACTATGCTTTTCTTTCTGCTACTTTTCTGAGCTTTCCAAATTGTCATAAGTAAGATGATGAGTAGAGCCACTTCAAAATATTTTTAAAAGAAACTAAGGTGTTACTTTTTTTTTTTAATTGAAGTATAGTTGATTTTAAATGTTGTGTTAGGTTCAGGTGTACAGCAAAGTGATTCAGTTTTACATATGTATATATCTATTTTTTTTCAGATTCTTTTCCCTTATAGGTTATTACAAAATATTGAGTAGAGTTCCCTGTGCTATATAGTAGGTACTTGTTGGTTGCCTATTTTATATATATAGAGTAATATGTATATGTTAATCTCAAACTCCTAATTATCCCTCCCCCACCACCCAAGGCCTGACATTTTAATTAGGAGATATCTAGGAGATTCTTCAGCATGGTTTGTCAACATACATATCATTTCTTTGTATATAACACATATATCATCGCATGAGAAACAGATATTCTACCTGTGTAATACAGCATGTGTTTTCACAACTGTTATGGAGACAGAATGTAGCATGTCAAATGTACTTGCAGGACATAATAAGCAGGGAGCTAGAATTAGCATCTTTATTGTTTTAAAAAATAATTTTGTAAGGGTTATCTGCCAGGCTGCTTTCAGCTCCATTCCTGACTTTCGGCTATGCTGCTCTCTATCACAGAAACCACATTTCCCTGGAGGCCTTGGCAGCTGGCTTCCCATGGGGTTCAGCTAATGGGCAATGCAGGCAGGAGATCCGAAGGCTGCCTCTGTCTGTGTCTGAGTCCGTTCTGTAGAAGAGACTGCAGGTCCTCCGCTATGGCTCCCAGGCCACGTGATGGACACATTGTAGTCCAGTTTATGCCAGGTTTCATGAAGCTGTCTCCTCTCCTGGTACCTCCATTTTTAGCACCACTGATTTACTGTTTTGTTAAAGGTTAGGTCCCTCTCTTGTCTCCATCTGGTATCCTGTGTTAAATCTTCTGTTTAAAGTATGTAGATGGGTTGCTATTTTCCTGACCCTGACATACACACCAATCATTTGTGCCACACTCCACAGCCACCCTAGAAATCCAGCCACCATGACTTTCTTTTAAATTTGTGAATCCCTGGTATCCTGGGTATTTGTGTTGATTACTTTAAGGCTACTATTCATTGGGCAGCCACAATGTACCAGGCATCATAATGAATGTCTGCCAGCCTACCTGTCTCTCTAGCATCATTATCAAGAGACAATTGTCCCATGGGGCATGGGAGAGGGATGGAGTGGGAGATTGGGATTAGCAGATGCATACTATTATATACAGAATGGATCCTACTGTATAGCACAGGGAACTATATTTAATATCCTGTGATAAACCATAATGGAAAAGAATATGAAAAAGAATGTGTATATATAAATATATATATGTATAACTGAATCACTTTGCTGTACAGCAGAAAGCAACACATTGTAAATCAACTATACTTCAATAATATTTAAAAAAAAGACAATTGTCCTTATTCTCTTCACTCCACTCATGCTGGTTTTCTTTCAGATCATCAAATACACACATTTCTTTTTGCCTGCATGCATTTACACATGCTGTTCACTGGGTGGAATGGATTCCCCACCCCCACCCTTGACTCCTGAAGCCTCACTTATCTCTTATTTCTCAAGGTAAACATTGCTTCTCTGTGAAGACTTCCCTGTTTCCCTGCTGTACACTGTCATTCTACCATTTACTTTCTCCTGGTAAGACATATAAAAATAATTAATTTATGGTAGAATTTATATCTTAATCTTTCACAATACCTGTTAAAATATAAGGTAAAGGAAGGCTAAGACCAAATCCATCCAATTTTAACCTGTGTCCCTACTAGCTGTCAAGACTCTGATGTATGCAAAATTGGTGCTTGATAATATTTGTTGAATAAATTATTTAATTTAGTCTTCTCAACATTCCTTTAAGATGGGTATTAGTCTTCCTACACACACACACACACACACACACACACACACACACACATATATATTTAAATTCATTTTACAGTGTTTGAGTAGGCTGCTACACAGCATGAATTATTTTTGATGCAGAAGATAAAGCAATGATCAAACAGACAAGCATCCTTCCACCATAAGACTTACATTACAGTCGGGAATATATACAATAAGTGAGTGAAATACAGAGCTTGTCAGATGATTATAAGTAATATTGAAAATAAATCAGCGAATCAGACTAGACAGTGCCACATAAGGACAAGGTGTTATTTTGAATAGGAAGTTTGGGAAGACCTGCTTGATACTGGGACATGTGAGCCAAAAACTAAGGGAGATGAGACAGTAAAACAAATGGATAGAAGAAGGAAAATAGTTACAGAAAGAGGAAATCTCATTCATTTTAGAAACAAAAATATATATATTTTCAAAGAAGTGAAGTAAATGTTCTGAGGTATGTTCACAAAGCCACCATAATGACACTGGGTTGTGGTGAAGGAAAGTACAGCATTTATTGTAGAGCACCAAGCAAGGAGAACGAGCAACCCATATTCAAAAGACCTAACCTCCCTCACGGCTTTCAGGGAAGGACTTTTAAAGGCAAGGTAGATCTGAAACTAACACAACATTGTTAAGCAACTATACTTCAATATAAAATTAAAATAAAATAAAGGCAAGGTAAGGGAGAGGGTCGAGAGGTGTGTGATCATCTTGTGGATATCTTTCTGATTGGCTGGTAGTGAGGTAACAGGCTGGTACTTCGGGAGTCAACATCATCAACCTTTTGATTCCAACTGGTCTCGGGTCTATGTGCTGGTGGTCAGAGTGTATTTAACTTCCTCCACCTGGTGGGGGTTTTAGTGTCTGCAGAACAGCTCAAGGATATAATTCAGGATATTATATATAGCCCTTGAGGAGGAACAAAAGGCCCTTGACTTTGTTTTATGGCTAAACTATTATTATTTTGTCTTGTTTCATTGTTTTCCTTTGTTTCTGCATTTTCTCACTTCTCTGCTCTTTGGAATTCAGGGAAGGCCTAGGAAGCTAAAGATTTCCTACAAACAAGAGGCAGGGGACTTAGGGAGGGTCTGTACCTGGGAAGGCCATGTAGGGTCCTGCTCAGTTTCACTTATAGGGAGTCTCTATTTGTAACCAGTTTAATGTGACTCCAGGCTGGTGCTCTATTTAACCCCATTATAATTTCACATTCTGGCATCTGGGACATAAAAAAATTACAAAAAGTTCACCAAAGTTATATCAACTTGAGGCACTTGGCCATAGATGTATTCCTACTCACCATGCCTGCCGTATTTCACAAGAGAAGGAGCAAGTGCACACAGCATTAAGGATAGAATTCAGCTTCTGATTTTAGGCCATTTCAGCTAAAAAAGTTACTTTGTAGGTGTTTGTTAGTAGTGGGGTTAAGACACCAGCATGATAAAGTAAACTGCTCAAGAAAGCCAGTGAATTCTGAACTGTTTCAGAGCTGTGATCAGACCCTCACCATTGATCATGGAGGGGGCAGAGAGTGTGTAGTGTTGTATCTACAAACGTCTACAATGCTGTGCAAAGAACTTAGACTCTTATGTCACCTTCGTACACAGAGGCATTATTAGACCATCAAAATAATGTGTTTCAAGCCTTGACTAGTGAAAAGCTTGTGTTTAGTTCTCTGTCTTTTAAGTTAACTGTGGCATTTCTTAAAATCCTTTTGATGTCTTAAGAACCACTAATGAAGACAGACAAATACAAGGGCCCCTGTAGGCACAACTGTGATGGTTTACATCAGATTGTCTAGCTGTATAGTTCCTTTATTCAGGAAGGCCTTAGTACCACTTTTGGGCATGTGCTTTCCTCTGATGTCTTGGGGCCCCAAGATTAAAAGGAAATATCCAACTTAATTATAATGATGAGGTTGTGGGTAGGATGGAGAATTGGAATTGGTCAGGCTTGGATTTTTGATTCTAGCTCCAGCATGGACTAGTTATCAATGCTTTATCCCTCTGGGCTCCACCTGTAAAATGCAGACACTGGTATCATTTAAATTTGAAGGTTATTCGAAGGACCATATTGATGATCCATATTAAATATGTTAATTCTATGGACATGTATTAGATCTGTGGCAAAGGGTGACGCTGATGTGTATATTTACTGATGATAATTGACATTATTCAGGACAAGCAGCTTAGTGTGGAAGAGAATCACAAGGTACTGTAGCTGAGAGAGCTAAATTATGTCTTCACTATTCCAAGAAATAGCACTGTGCTTAGGGTGCCGTAGTGTAACCTACTAGACTTATTTATTTTGCCACTGGTAATTAGGAGGCTAGAGCACAAGATTCCAAATTCCCCTTCAGATAAAAAACAACCAAACAAAAATCCCATGGTTCTCTAATTTATATCCTCTGTTCATTTGTGTATTGTGACATAATGACATTTACAGGAAAATGCTGTCTGAAGCTCTTGAGAAATTCTAACATTCCAATCCAACACATAGTGAAATCAACTTTCATTAAAAAGCATGTTCCAACTGGGAGAGAGCATAGTTTCCAATCCTAAATCTATAATATTATCCAGACCCAGGCTTTAAAAAAAGGTAATACTTCATCAGATAACCCAAATTTCTTTTCCCTCTGATTTTTATAAAGCAAAAATAAAATTTTTATTAAATATTAAGACCCATGAAATAAGAGCAATCTCCTTTCAGAACCAAGATTAAAAATCTAATGGGGCTTTGTCTTCCAAGTTTTCACTCAAAATTTCTATCTAACTTTTAAAAAGCCTGTCTGTATTAATGAGGTTGGAAACTTCAGACACTTTAACATCTATTTGCTGGAGAATAAATAACACTTTACTTGGGAGTTCGGTTTTTTCCTATGTCACTGTTTTACAGGTCATTTGACAGACCTAGAGATACATTCGTGTATTTCAATTATTCTCTGTTCTTACAAACACTTTACTGCCTCCTCTGATTCACTATCTCCCATAGTTATATCTTTTAAAGAAAAGAGAAAAAACTATATAACATGATTTTTACTTTTTCAAGAATCGTATAAAAATATAAACTTCAGGTATGTGAACTCTCCCTTCGGAATTTCTATTCTTCTATCTGGCAGACTGCATGTCTTGTTTTATAAATTGAAGCAACTATATACATTTATATTTGTACTTTTATATTTATATTTGTACTTCTTCACTTTCGTACTCTAGTTTAGCTTATGTTCTGGAAAATGGGTATTCCTTAATGTTTACCTTATTTTGCTTCTCAGTAGCATTAATAATGGAGATGTAAATATGGCAATGAAACTTCAATGTGATTTATGACTTATATCACAGACAAAAAGTTAATGTGCCTAAGATACAAAAGTAATATTTGAAAAGAGAGAAGAATATGGTAAAAATGTCAACACTCCAATAGAAAATGAGTTAGAGATATGAGCATATATTTTATAGAAAAAGAAAGGTCGGTGTGCTTAATCATATAAAAGGATTTTCAAAAAAAAGATTTTCAAACTGGGTAATAATGAGATAAATAAAAATTTTAAATACAGTGATATATAATTTCTTATCCAACACATTGGCAAAGTCTAAAAGTTGACGACATGCTTTGGTGTTGAGACAATGGGGAAATAGTGCCAGTGGAAATGCAAAATGATCCAATGCATATAGTGGGGAATGTGGCATTGTTAGAAGATTTGCCTGTGCATTAACCCTCTGATCCAACTAATTCCTACTTTAAGAATATATTGCAAGGCAGCCATGCATCATATCATCACCTGGAAGGGATGTCCTTGCTCAGGACATCTGCATCAGAGCCCCGAGCTCCACCCCCACCACAGATCCCACTTGCACCATGGCAGTCCCCAGTCAATGGGGGAAGGCGGTGGTCTGTCCAGTGAATCTGGTGAAAAAAAAAAAAAAAGAGAGAGAATATATTGCAAGACATATGTGCAAGGCATGTATGCACAGAAAACATTTTTTACAGCAAAAGAAAGAGATATCCCAAAAGCCCATTATAAGGGAAAGTTGAATAAACTCCGGTAGATCTATAAAAATGAGAATAGGCAGCTATATAAAGGAATGAGAAATACCTCTATACAATCCTATGAGTGATGTCCTAAATATAAGGGGGAGAAGGAGGAAAACAATTTGGAGAAAATTGAATAGTTTACTATAAATAAATATAATCATTTACTAATTGATTGTTAAGTAAATGTGTGTAGTGTCTTATGTATGTAGATACAAGCACACATACCAAACATGGTTACATTTATGAGAAAAACAATGAAAGTATAAACCATAAAATTAAACAGAAGGTTAATTTTATAGGGAAGAAGGGAAAAGGGCGGAAGTGACAGGAATAGAAGCTAGAGTTCTCTGAATATGTGATGTTTTCTAGATTTGACTTTGTAAGCATGTGATTATTTTGCATAAGTATAAATAATATAATATACAAAATAAAGCAAAATGAAACAAATCCCCCTAAACTTGTTTCAAGTTGGTGACATAATTGAATCAAGAAGAATCATTTCAAAGTATATAAAACACAATAATTTTACTGTTATCCCAGTGGATTATACCATAAGGAAAATGTAAACTGCAAAATAAAATAAAACAAAACATTAACTAGTTTAGTAGACATATTGTCAAAGACAATGGTGGTAAAATTATCCTGAGAGTGTTGAGTATGTATTGTGAGATAAAGTAATAAGTAATATTCTTGTCATTGAGGATCAGGACAAAATAGGTATGAGGTAAGGTCACTGAGGCTCAGTAAAGAACATGCAGTTGTGAGCTTGAATTGGGAGTACCAGTATGGACTTGTGATGTTTTAACTAATAAATACCAACTAACTGACAAAATTAGAATACTTGATTTGCAACTCCTAATTAAGTAGTGTACCATCCACAGCTGCCAACATCACCACAAAGATAATTCACTAAATTTTGCATATTTCCTAATGGAAATATACCACCCCTGTGTAAAGGATTTTTACCAAAAGCTCTAATAGGCCTATAGGATGCAAAAACCAAGTTACAGGAAATTTGGGGAAGTGAGAACACATTACATGAGATCAGAGAGATGACTATGAAAATTTCACATGACAAATATTTGATTTCTTCAGTAAAAATTGCAAGGGAAAGGAAAGAGAGATATAAAATAAATCAATAATTCAAACAGAACTTGAGACTTATCAACCAATTGCCATGTATTTGAAATCCAAATTTAAACAAGCAAACTTTAAAAAAAAAATGACAGGAAAATTTGAACACCTAAATCACTGATGATATTAAAAGTCACTGCTAATTTACTTATAGGTTTGAACATAGTAATGTGGCTATTTTAGAAGAAAAAGAAAGCCTTCTCTTTTAGAATACATGCTGACATGTTTACCGATGACATGGTGTTATATGCGATTTTCTTCAAAATAACCGAAGTTGTGATGAGTGGGTGATGGTATAGGTGAAACAAAACTGGCCATGACTTGATAATTTTTGTGTTCATTTATGAGTATTTAGGAGTTTATTACAGTTTTCATGCTATTTCTTATGTTTAAATATTCCATAATATAAAACAGAAAAAATAACCATTGTATCATTTTTTAGCACTTTTGAGTTATCTCAAATATGGATGAAATAATTAACTTATGAAGAAAACTCAAATAATGATCCCCAGACTGAAAAAATTTCCTAACCACCTGGCCATGTACTATCTACATTATTTTTCCTATATGTTTATGGTTTTTTTTCTAGGAGTCCATTGTTAAAGTAAAAATCCTCCCCCAAGAAAAAAAAAAGAAATAATCATTCCAACTTTGTGAGAATTCTACCATCAGAGTTTGCCAGTTCTAACAGCTAACTAGGAAGTAAACAGATAAAAGCAGAACAATTTGATATGAGAATGGATTTAAAACCATTGTTGTAACAGCTCAGTTACAGAGAACAGATTTTATTCTAGCTAGTTTAAGTTGGAAGGGATTTATTATAGGATGTGACATTGCTTACAGAGGGTTAGGAGTGTTAAAAATACATTCCAGGTTGAGCTTCTAAGCATTACTCCCTAAACCCCTCCACAGACCTGAGCTTCCAAGGTTGCTGGTGTATATTCTATGATAAGAAAACTTATGCAGTCAGGATATCACCAATTTGGGATGTTGCTCTAATTAGGAAACTAGCTTCAGGACCATGAGCCACACCTGTTATAATGTGCATCAGAAACAAACAAACAAACAAAAAATTGCAAGTACAGCTGATTGGCCCAACCTAAATTAAATCTGGAACTCTAGCTAATAAGAAAAGTCTTCCATTTGCAGAAACATGACGCAACTAGATATTATTATACTAAGTGAAGTAAGTCAGACAGAGAAAGACAAATACCATATGATATCACTTATATATGGAATCTAAAATATGACACAAATGAACCTATCTATAAAACAGAAACAGACTCACAGACATAGAGAACAGACTTGTGGTTGCCAAGGGCAAGGGGGTGGGGGAAGGATGGAGTGGGAGTACAGGGTTAGCAGAGATAAGCTTTTATATAGAGAATGGATAAACGATAGGATCCTACTGTACAGCACAGGGAACTGTATTCAGTATCCTGTGATAAACCATAATGGAAAAGATTAACAAAATGTATATAGGGAATTCCTTGGCGGTCCAGTGGTTAGGACTCTGCACTTTCACTGCCGAGGGCCTGGGTTCAGTCCCTGGTTGGGGAACTAAGATCCTGCAAGCTGTGTGTGTGGCAAAAAACAATAATAATAATAATGTGTACGTATAACTGAATCACTTTGCTGTACAGCAGTAATCAACACAACATTGTAAATCAACTATACTTCAATTTAAGAAAAGTCTTCAAAATATAATTTTAGCTTCTCAGCCATTTTAATCCTAGAATCATACAAGGCGGAGGATAGAATCGAAGGAAAACACCAATCAACCACATCACAAGGACCACCACATTTTCTCTTCATACTTCATAAGTTAGTACGCTCTGCATCCTTCTTGTTCCCCTTACCTCTGTCAAGTCTAAACCTGAATCCCTTCTGACCACATGGCACTTGCATTGCATAAAATATGCTTTTTTTTCTTATTCCAACTACTTGTACAAAATATGCAGAAGGTGTGTTTTTCCTGTTCCATTTAGTTGAGAAGTTACAACATAAACACTGAAATCAACAAGACATTGTTTCCCAGGCCTCACTTAAGGAATGCATCCTCATGTCTACCTGGATAGGAAACTAGCTCAGTGTGCACCTGCACCCACTTCTCAGGTACACTATTCTTTCACCGTGAAGGTTGTTTTGCAATTGATGTTGCAGAGTAGTTCAAAGTTTAACACAGGAATTTTTACATCTGTCATTCTGAAACTGTGTCATCTTATAGTTCATTTATTTGTTTACTGTAGGCATTCATCCTTCTCCAGTTCAGATTCTGTATTTAGTCCCTTTCTTCATCCTCACTGCCAATCCAGCACGTGGTGAGCATTAAGGAGGAGACACCTAATTACAGAGTGAATGCTCAGCACCGTGGGGTCGCCTGAAGAGAGGAGGAGCTCCCGGAATCCTAGCTATAGACTTCCGGGATCAGAGCTTCAGGAAGTGAGAGAAAAGCCCTGACAGGATCTAGATGAAGAAATCACACTCCAGGCAATGTGGCTGGGAAACAACCCTGTTTAGCAGCAGAGAAGCTTTTCCTAAATAGAAAAAATTAAGCCAGTTACTTGTTTGTTGAACAAAAAGAACAGAACACATATCAATATAGTGATCAAGTCCTGGTTTCAAATAATTCACCACTGTCAGGGGTAGATAATGGCATCTAATTAAGACATTAATTAAAACTCATAATACTCACTTAATTAGAAAATGTAAAAGTACTATTAGACTTTTTTTCCTTTTCAATTAGCTGAAGCAGCTGATTAGCAGGTTTTCTTAAGGTAATTTTTTTTATTAAATGGAACACCATATGGGTAAAAATCAGACCTGTAAATAAGAGTGTTACAGTCAATCATTATTAAAAGTTTGGAGCAGCTGCTGGAGAGGTGGTGTGAGGGTCCTGGCCCCAACACCCTGGTACCTGGCCAACTATAAATGTAATTGCTTTCTGCTTACTCCCAAATCCCACTGTAGTTTCAATTGTACAAGCTCCATTCTTCAGCATTTTTCCTGAACTTTCGAGGAGTTCTTATGCCCCTTGAGTGTGTCAGAACTCAAGTTCTAAAAGGAAGAACTCAAGGGAACGATTTAAATTGGTGTGGAAGGAAGATAGGTTAAGACAGGAAGTATTGTAGTTGGCACTGAGGAAGTTAGCGAGCCCCTTTAGAGGTGCCCTAGAAGACAAGCTATGTTCTCATTTGGTGGAGGTACTGTGGGATCAGTACAACCTGCGGTAGCTTCTCACATCTATGTCATATCATTCCTGGACACGATGCTTTATATGTATTATATCAGATCACGTTATAAAAATGCATTTTTTTTTGCTTATTTCTATCTCACTGGTCAAATGAAACCTTCCCAAGAGTAGACATTAATCTGTTGGACTGTAGTGACCTTATATCCACAATACCCAAGCAAGATTGAGTACAAAGTAGGTGTTTAATAAATATTGATTAAAAAATGAATGAATGAATGAGACTACTGAGTTTTGTGTATTGTGTGCATGACCGCACGTGTGTGTGTGTATGTGTGTGTGTGTGTGTGTGTGTGTGTTCATGCGTGTATGTGTACTGCTTTTAGTATTATAAATGTTTGACAGTCAGGTCTGTGTTTGTCATTTCTCATAGAATCAGAACCTCTGGCATGCTGGTCAATGGTCACACATTCATATAAGCCTGGATGTAAACTCCACCATCACAGAGAAGTCTAAATAAATGCTCTTAGCTGAGACTCATAAACAGATGGCTAGGCTCAGCCATTCAATCTATACCCCATTAGTTCCTACAAACACCCCACAAACGAAGACAGCTAATCCTAAGCATCGGCATGGAAGGGAAAACACAAAGATAGTCAGATTCAATCTCCAGGATAGGAGACCAGAGATAAGGGTGAGGCGTTAAAGGAAATAAAGTTTCATGGATATAAATTCTACGCAGCCTACTTGGTTAGGGTTTATTTATACTTGGGGTGCTGGGGTAAAGATTGAAGACATAAACAATGTCTAAGAAAGATGGCCAGGTCCAGGAAATGAAATACCTTAAATGTATGCTAAGTGGTACACAGCTCGTTTTACTTGACCTCAACATCAATCTTCAATGGATTTTATTTAAAGAGTTGACCTGTGAAATTTGTCTTTAGAAGTCTCACTGAGAAATCCTTATAGAGAATGTACTACAGGGGAAAAACCAGAGGGTAGAAAGGTTACATTGTATGGTAAACGTTTCTTCCATTTCTGAATTTTTCATATCTTCTCAAGTGTCTATTTTAATTAAATGAGGAGGACTATACCTCTTGTCCTTTTAGCATTTTTCTTTAGGGTTTCTGTATTCTAAGCAGAAGTTTTTAAGCCCATTGAGGCTTTGTAAATAGAAAGTATGAACTGAGGATGGAGGAAAGAACCTGAATCTATCAAAAACAGTGAGTTCCCTGAAGTTGCTGCGAGAAGGGATGTCTGCCTTTCCAAGCCTTGGTATATGCTGAATAAAAGCACTAATGTCTTCACAAAAGAGAAGATAAAAAAGCATTACCTAAAATTCCTGGGCAACTATAAAGGAAATAAATGACTCTATTACTTTGAAATGTAAGCAAACATTGATACTAAAGCCCTGGGGAACACAGGAAGCCATTCACTATTAATAAGTGGGAGTTCTATGATATATAATATGTTCTTTATATATCACCTCATATGATATGTAAAGGATACATATTTTTTCTGGGAAAGGCCATTTGAATGCTGTGTTTGGAGTGGGATCACAGGGGTGTGGTTGTGCGGTCCATCCTTTTCCTTTGTGTCACTGGCTTCACCTATGTCCATGGGACTTGAGGACCAAGGCAGAATTCAGCATTTGCCCTTGGCCAGATGAAAAGCTTTTGGGAGACCCCTTTACCCCCTGTTTGTTTGTCTGACCCCAGAGATGAAGATCCCTGAGGCTACCATACATGGTAGATATGGATTGGTACAGGTAGCTTGGGGTAGATGGAGTGGGGGAAGGGCGTTAAGCTCATTCAGGTGGGTGGAGAGCGGGCTTAGAGCTTTCATCTTAAATTTTTTCCTTCTGTTCCCTCCTATGTGATTGGCTAGTGAGAAAGACCTGGGATGTCCTGCTTCTGGACCCTAGAATAGACTCAAAAGAAAGGAGGCCTGGAGTTCGCAGGAGACATAAAGTGAGAGAAGGGAAATGCCCAGAAAAGGGCTCTAGGCTCCCTGTGGACAAGTGTGCCTATTTCATTCTGGCACTGTGAAGGAGAACAAGATGAGGCAACTGACCTTGGAGAAAAGGAGCAAGAAAATGCATCCTAGATAGCAAAAACTCAAATCTCATTTTCTTAAGTCAGACCTAATTGACCTTGGGTAACCTTTAATAACCTCTCTGACTCAATTTCTTCATGTATAAAATGCAAAAAAACAAAAAAAACCCTACATAGTATTCCATTCACAGGGGTTTGTGAACATAAAATAATCTGACATATGCAAGTACTGAAAAAATGTTAACTGTTTCTCATTATTATTTCATTACTACTCATGTTTAGTATTATTATTTATTGAGAATAATAAAAGGGATCTACAGGATTCTCATGAAGACAAAAAATATTGATCAGATGATATCACTCATATGTGGAATCTAATTAAAAAATGATATAAATGAACTTATTTATGAAACAAAGACAGACTTACAGATTTTGAAAACAAACTTATGGTACCAAGGGAGAAACTTGGGGTGGGGGGATAAATTAGGAGTTTGGGATTAACATATACACACTCCTATATATGAAATAGGTAAACAAGGACCTGCTGTAGAGCACAGGGAACTCTACTCAGTATTCTGTAATAACCTATATGGGAAAAAATCTGAAAAAGAATGAATATATGTATAACTGAATCACTTTGCTGTACACCTGAAACTAACACAACATTGTAACTTGACAATGCTCCAGTAAAATTAGAAAAAAAATAAGTTGATCAGAAAGGAAACTCTATAAGGATTGTGTGCTCCAATCACCAAAAGAAACATTAGCCAGAAAATTCTGTTCAGGTATTTATTTAAACACACACATGCGCACACACCCTCATATATCCATTGGAATTTGCATCGATAGCTGGTGGAGGTTTTAGGATTTGGGATTGGACTTCTAGCCACACTCTATTCTAAGGTCCACTTAACATTTAGCACAAAAATGTGATGCAGACCAGGATCTCAAAACCCCTGTTGCATGAGAGAGAGAGAGCATCCTCCCTGCAAGTCAGGAAGAACCTTTGAAGCATTGCAATATCCTGGCAGTACGCTTGGCTGGATTTGGCCTTTATAACATGCTACCACCTCTTTAGAGACCATGACATGATAGCCATTCTCATTTTCTTTTCTAGTGGTCTTTCTATTCCCCTGAAGCTCGAAGCTACCCAGATTAGGTGCCCATATGATTTCCTAAATTAAGCCAATAAGCCATAATCTGACAGCACCTGATTTTAATGCAATGTCTCTCATTTAGGTGAAAAATCTTGGTGGACTTCTTAGAAGACTGATGAATTACCACTGCTGAGACAGGCAGACAACAGACTGCCTGCCTGCCAGAAGTACAGAAACATCTGGATTCTACCCACGTGGACCCCAAACCTGAGAGTTTCTGGTGGCTGTCTCTCCTTCCCCATCAGGACACTGGCTGAGATCCCCTGCTTTAAGTGCTGTTTGTTTTTGCTCTCTGACTAGATAGAGCCCAGTGGCTGCAGGAAGAAACTCACTCCCTCTTCCACATCCTCGGCTGCACAGGCAGTCTGCTGTCTAGGGCCTTGAGCCCTTTTCTCCTCTCCTTGACTTCATTGACCTTGTTTCTCCCCTGAGTTTAGGGAGAACAAAGACACTTAGCTTCTCTGTGGAAATGCTCACTTATTATGGAATAAAGAAGTTAGTTTTAGTTGAACTCTAGCTACAAAGTCACATTACAGAGTAGGTAAATGTGTCTAGGACCCTGGTAGGAACTAGACAGTTATCCTTTCAATTACTAACTACCAGTTGCTGGTATTAAGGTTTGGTAGTGCCAAGGGAAGGTTATGGGCACAAGTCCTGCCTGTGACCTTGAACTTGAGACCTGGGCTCCAGCCCACGTCTCCTGGAGTCCTAAAACAATCAGCAAGATGGTACTTATTTCCTTAGTCTGCTATTTTGTCTTCATGAATCTCCCAGGATAGTGGGGTGATAAGTAGGGTATTATCCAGGCCTTCTTGCTTCCCTCCCTTTGATACCAAATGATGCCATTAAAATCTCATCTCTACTTTTGACAGCTTTAGGGAATTACCTGTTGTGTCTGTGTGTCATATCAGCTCCACTCCTGGGTTTTATCTTTACCCCACACCCAGATGTAACAGAGCATCTGTTCAGTCTGACAAGTTTGTCAAGGTCAAGAGGTCGGGAAAAGCATGGTATATACCATTTGGGGGAAAAAAATTGTTTGCAAGAAGTCACAGGTACCTACAAAGGAGCAAGAGAAAAGGCAAGAAAAATCAGATAAACTGAGTGTTACTAAATATCAGGTGTTAAACAGGTACTTTCAAATAGATTTCATTCTGACAACAAATCTAGAGTATAGGCATTGTTATCTTCTTTATAAAAATGTTTCAATTTTGATTTAATTGTAGATTGGCATGAGCTTGCAAGACATAACCACAGAGAGATCACACATATCCTTCACCCAATTTCCCCCAAGAGTGACAATTTGCAAATCTGTACTACACTACAGGGCCAGGATATGAACATAGATACAATTAAAATACATAAAATAATCCATCACCACAAGGATCTCATGTGTTGTCCCTTTATAGCCACATCCACTCCCCTCTTATACAGACTCCCTCCTTAACCTTTGGCAACTGATACTTTGTTCTCCGTCTTCATAATTTTGCCCCTTAAAGAATGTTACATAGATGAAATTGTGCAGTTTGCAGTCTTTGGGGATCTGCATTTTTTTTTTCCCTCAGCATAATTCTCTGGGTATTTATCCAAGTTGTTGAGTATATCAATAGTTCCTTCTTTTTTATTACTGAGTAGTATTCCATGGTATGGATGGTCCACAGTTGAAACATTCACTTCTATAAGGACATCTAGATTGCTTCCACCTTTATACTATTACAAATAAAGCTGCTATAAACATTCATGTAGGGGCTTCCCTGGTGACGCAGTGGTTGAGAATCTGCCTGCCAATGCAGGGGACGTGGGTTCGAGCCTGGTTCGGGAAGATCCCACATGCCACGGAGCAACTGGGCCCGTGAGCCACAATGACTGAGCTCACGTGTCGGGAGCCTGTGCTCCGCAACAAGAGAGGTTGTGGTAGTGAGAGGCCCGCGCACCACGATGAAGAGTGGCCCCCGCTAGCCGCAACTAGAGAAAGCCGTCGCACAGAAACGAAGACCCAACACAGCCAAAAATAAATATAATAAATAAATAAATAAACATTCATGTACAGAGTTTTTCAGGATCAAAGTTTTCATTTCTATGGGATAAATGCCCAGGAGTATAATTGCTAGGGTATATGGTAATTGCATGTTTCTTAGATTTTTTGTTTTTTGTTTTTGTTTTTTAATGCCAAGCTGTTTTCTACAGTGATTGTTCGATTTTACATTCAAATAAAAAATGTATGAGTGATTTATTTTCTCTGTATCTTCACTAGCATTTAGCATTGGCACTTTTTTTTTTAACATCTTTATTGGAATATAATTGCTTTACAATGGTGTGTTAGTTTCTGCTTTACAACAAAATGAATCAGTTATACATACACATATATCCCTATATCTCTTCCCTCTTCTGTCTCCCTCCCTCCCACGCTCCCTATCCCACCCCTGTAGGTGGTCACAAAGCACCAAGCTGATCTCCCTGTGCTATCCGGCTGCTTCCCATTAGCTATCTATTTTACGTTTGGTAGTGTATATATGTCCATGCCACTTTCTCACATTGTGCCAGCCTACCCTTCCCCCTCCCCATAGTCTCAAGTCCATTCTCTAGTAGGTCTATGTCTTTATTCCCATCTTGCCCCTAGGTTCTTTGTGACCATTTTTTGTTTTTTAGATTCCATATATATGTGTTAGCATATGGTATTTGTTTTCCTCTTTCTGACTTACTTCACTCTGTATGACAGACTCTAGGTCCATCCACCTCACTGCAAATATCTCAATTTTGTTTCTTTTTATGGCTAATATTCCATTGTATATATGTGCCACAACTTCTTTATCCATTCATCTGTTGATAGACACTTAGGTTGCTTCCATGTCCTGGCTATTGTAAGTAGTGCTGCGATGAACATTGTGGTACATGACTCTGTTTGAATTATGGTTTTCTCAGGGTATATGCCCAGTACTGGGATTGCTCGGTCATGTGGTAGTTCTATTTTTAGTTTTTTAAGGAACCTCCATACTGTTCTCCATAGTGACTGTATCAGTTTACATTCCCACCAACAGTGCAAGAGGGTTCCCTTTTCTCCACACCCTCTCTAACAATTATTGTTTGTAGATTTTTTGATTATGGCCAATGTGACTGGTGTGAGATGATATCTCAATGTAGTTTTGATTTGCGTTTCTCTAATGATTAATGATGTTGAGCATTCTTTCATATGTTTTTTAGCAATCTGTATATCTTCTTTGGAGAAATGTCTATTTAGGTCTTCTGCTCATTTTTGGATTGGGTTGTTTGTTTTTTTGATATTGAGCTGCATGAGCTGTTTGTAAATTTTGGAGATTAATCCTTTGTCAGGTGCTTCACTTGCAAATATTTTCTCCCATTCTGAGGATTGTCTTTTCATCTCGTTTATGGTTTCCTTTGCTGTGCAAAAGCTTTTAAGTTTCATTAGGTCCCATTTGTTTATTTTTGTTTTTATTTCCATTTCTCTAGGAGGTGGGTCAAAAAGGATCTTGCTGTGATTTATGTCATAGAGTGTTCTGCCTATGTTTTCTTCTAAGAGTTTGATAGTCTGGCCTTACATTTGGGTCTTTAATCCATTTTGAGTTGATTTTTGTGTATGGTGTTAGGGAGTGTTCTAATTTCATTCTTTTACATGTAGCTGTCCAGTTTTCTCCGCACCACTTATTGAAGAGGCTGTATTTTCTCCGCTGTATATTCTTGCCTCCTTTATCAAAGATAAGGTGACCATATGTGGCACTATTTTTTTAATTTTTATTTTAGCCATTCTTAAAGGTCTATCATTGTGGTCTTAATTCATATTTTCCCAATGGCTAATTATGTTGAACATATTATGTGTTTATCTAAGTTTTATATATCCTCTTTGGTGAAATGCTTCTTCATGGTTTTCCCTGTTTTACAGTTGCATTGTTTGGTATTTTAATATTGAGTTTGAGGATTCATTATATATTCTGGATACTAGTCTTTTGTCAAGTAATGGTTTGAAAATATTTTCTTCAGTCTTTTGAAAGACTCAACAGTCTTTCACAAAAAAATTTAAATGTTGATGAAATTGTATTTATCTTTTTTTTTTTTTTTTTTGCTTTAGGGGTAAAGGCCAAGAACTCTTTGTCTATCCTTATTTCCTAAAGATGTTCTCCCATGTGTTTATTTTCCAAAAGTTACATAGTTTTGTGTTCTACACTTAAGTCCCTGCTGCATTTTTTGTTAACTTTTGTATATGGTATGATATTTATGCAGAGGTTATTTTTTTTCCATGAAATTACTCTGGCATCATTTGTTTAAAATGATCTACTTCCCCTATTAAGTAGCTTTTGACTTTTGTCTAAAGTGAGTTAAGCATATTTGAAAAGTTCTGTTTCTGTGTTCTTTTTCTGTTCAATGGATCCATGTATATATCTCTATGCCATTGTCATACATTCTTGGTTACTTTAGCTATTTGATAAATTTTCTTCCTCGTTCATTCTCCATTTCAAAACTGTTTTAGCCATTCTAGTTCCTTTGCTGGTCTATATAATTTTTGGAATAATCTTGTCTACTCCCACAAGGAGAAATCTTGTGATTTTGGTAAAAATTGCATTAAATATCAGTTTTAGAATAATTGGCTTTTTTACTTTTTGAGCTGTCCAATCCTGAACACAGAATATCTCTCCATTTATTTAGATTTTTCAAAAGATTGATTTCATCACTTTGTTGTGTTTTTCAGCATACAATTCCTGTACATCTTTTGTTACATATACATCTAAGCATTTAAGGCTGGAGTAGAGTTGTTACTGTCTACATGTTTTCTCCTTCTAGACTATCTCTTTCTTGGTTCTTTGGCTAGAGAGCAAACTTTTATCAGGACTTTTTGTCTGTGCCCTTTGGACTTTCTTTGTCCCCAGCTTCTTCCACTCCATGTCTGGGATAGAAGAAGCAAAATGAAGATCCAGGGAACTCAAGACTCTCCCTTGTGCTGTGAGGTCCCTAGTGGATCTGTCATCTTCTCTCTACCATTCAGCTTTCTCATGTTTTGTTTTTTTGTTTCTTTTTTTGGTTTTGTTTGTTTTTGTTACTTTATGTATGTATGTATTTGTTTGTTTGTTTATAAACTGTGCAAGATTGTTTTGTTCTTAGCAGGGGTAATAAAGGAACATATGTCTACTCCATCTTCCTGGAAGCAGAAATCATACTCTCTTCCTTTTAATTATGAATAATTTGAGACCCAGGTTGTTAAACAACTTGCTGAAGCTTACAGTAAGTACCAGTGATTGAATTCAATAACCCCACCCTCTGTATTTTTCCCAGTTCTGATATCTGTAATGATAGCTTACAGCCACATAACTGAATGTTTTAAGTGCTAACTTGAAGAATGTAGAGCTCATTCTAAAAGTAACCCAGAAACATTGACAAGATTTTAGAAGAGCTGGGAAGGGCATGTGATCAAGCCTTTTGGATGAAGTTTTTACCTAAAATGAGATTGAATTCTCCTTGTAAGGTCTAAGCCATTTTTTTCTTCTCTGTATAATCTCTTCTAAACACTGGCTATCTTTTGAGTTGAATACCTATTTTTGGATTTTTGCTTGTTATTCTCACTGACATTTCTCAAACCTCAAAATAGACCAACTGGGAGAAGAGGACAGTACCATGCCATGTTACAGACTCTGAGGCAGAAAGTGAGTGAAGAGAGCGTTTAGGGGTATTTTGACAGAAGTGCCAAATTAAAACAATTTTTGGAATATGTATTTATCCAGCACATATTAGTACAGCAGTTGTAAGTACCTCTAGATGGATGCCAGCATCCGTCTCACAGAAGCCAGCTTCCTTGTGTTTATTGATTTGAACATATGTGTGTATGTGTATACACAACACAGATCTCATACAGAGCTATCAATAGAAACACGGTGTATCAGATATATCTTGATAAGCTTTAAAATCATAGATTTTATTTCCCTCTCTTTTATTTGTTTTTCCAAAAGTTCCAATGAAATATCTCTTATCTAAAAAATTAAAACTGATGGTATTTGATTAAATAATTCTCTTCTCACTGAGTAGATCCTGGCTAAATGAACAAAGTTCTTTTCATTTCTCTTTTCTTCATTTGAAAATGTCAATGTATATGTTCTGATCCCATGTGCTTCTCTTTGAGAATAAGGCATATCCGTCCTCTGGATTAAAGTCATTAACATCCTCCGTTAATCCAAGATTAACTTCTCCATCTAGGCATTTGTTCCCCCTTCCCATTTTCAACTCAGTGCAGATATTTCTAAACTTTCTAAATTCACAATACTGGTAGAAAAGAATTCCAGGCATAACGTATACATTATATAAATACATGTTAGCTATTTAAATGTTAGTAAAATCCTCATTTTTCCAAATTCTTTAATCTCTTTATCAATTTGATCTTTTCCATAAGGACCAATACATACTAAAGACTCTCTCCATTCTAAAAACAAGAGAGAAACACTTTGGGAGAAGTTGTTCATATAAAAACCATAAATCTTCCTTGTCCTCCAATCTGAGACTTTCCATCCTTGCTCATGCACATGTCATATCTCTGCAGCTGTTGTCTTTAACACCTGAGTGGAGAGATTCCAACTATAGGAAAGGCACAGCAGTCAGATGCTCGTCAGCAGGTAAGTTTCCAACCCGTTATGCTACCTGCCTCTATTGATAAGTATAAACCTGTTTGAGTTTTTGACTGGAGCAAATAAGCAAGCTCACACAGCATATCTCAGGGACAAATAGGCAGCAACCAAAAGAACATAGTTCTCATGTTGCATTATTTTCCTCTCCTACCTGCCTAATGACAGCACTTCATGACAACACAGTGCTTCTCAACTTGATCCTATTTGGTAATAAGGTTTGCCCTTGAGCAAAAGATCTTAGAAAGTCCCCCAATATATGCTTGCTCCTGAAAAATTGAAGGAATCTATCACTAAAGTGAAAAGCAGTTTGATGGAATTTGTGAGTGGAGGAAAATAGTTGGGTATAGGATGTTGGCCTGCAAAATAAGGCAATCTATGGAGCTGTTTTGCTCTCAGTAAATACATGATAGAGCAGAGAATTAACAGTTCATTCACACTGAATTAAACATGAAAAGTGAGAGGTCAAATGGAGCCTTATTTAAATAATCTGCATTCTCAGCTAGGTGAGATAAAGTTGCAGCCCCTTATCTTGACAATAATTTATTGCCCAGGGGAAATTTCATTGCGGTTTCTCATTGAGAAGTTTTCATCAATAAAAAAATATGACAGGTAGGAATAATGTTAAAATATCAGCACCCAAGAAGGTACCATCTCATTCATTCTCAGTGGAACATGTTCTTTAAAAGGACATGCCTTGACTTCAGTCAGAAAACCTATATTATTTACAAAGAAAGAAAAATACTAAAAAACAGATTGTCTAGAAATATGCAGTAGAGGACAGTGGAAGAAACTGTAATTTTGTCAGCAGTGCAGGGGCTAAATTAAATTATTGTGGTGCTCTCTACACACAATAGAAAACCAAAATGGACTTGGCTGAAAATTCTGGGTTCAATTCACAGCTCTGCCACTTAGTCTCAGACCATGAACAGATTATTTAAGGTGTCCTGGCCTCTGCTTCCTCATCTCTAGGGGATAGGCATCTTACCAAAGAGCACTTCATATCGTGGCTAAATAAAAGTCACAGTAACTGTCCCCAGATCCCATCCTACTCTGGAGCCTCTCACATTTCTACGAAATTATTCCTGGAGACTTCAGGGCTGTCACACGTCAAGCAAGTGCCATTTTCTTCTCTGCTTACAGAGCTGACATCTTTGGTTGCTGTGAAAAACACCGGGTCTGTTAGAGCCTTTCCCGTCTCCCCTGAAGGTGCCTGATGCTGCTGTTTCCTATAGCAGAGTGTCCAGATTAGTACCAAATATCACTTTAGTGTTTCTCATTTTCCTTAGGGCTCATTCTGAGTGAAGCTCTTCTTGGCTCCCCAGGCTGTTATACTTTTCAGGTCTCAATCATCTTCCATTCACAATGTTTTTACCGTGCTATCACATTGCACTAATTTGTGACTCACTCCCCAGCAAGTTTTGAATAAATCAATGGGTGAAAGAAGGTGTGCAAGTGAGTGATGATGAGGCCTGTAAGACTGGAAAAAATAGTGGAATAGAAAGTGAGTTTTAACTTAATCCTTCCTTGGGAGTTAAAGCATTCTTCACCGAAGCCCCACATGACACAACTTCCAAGCAATCAGTACAATTTCTTTCTTGGCTGGAAAATGCCAATATTGTTCTAGGTCAAACCTATGTAGAAATCAGCTCTTTGGCAGTTGATTGTTGTAACAATAATATAAGAGGATATGTGTTGGCTTGGTACTCAGTCCTGCCAGACCTAGGGAGATCAACAGAAATTACCCAGCAAGAATCAGAAAGAGACAAGATTCTGTCTTGTTTTGGAGTTTATCCTCATGGCTTTGTAGAATAAAGTGAAATAGAATAGAATGAGACACATCATATTATCTACCTACATATACATAGAACGAATTAATGAATGAACATATAGACCTCTGAATTGATGGACACATGTAGATATTCTGAAAGTTAAAACACATCATCATCCTCTTCATTACCCTGATAGAATAAGTTAATTCAGTTTCTTTTTCTTTTTTCTTTCTGTACATCCCAAAGAGCTGAGACTAGGAGAATATTGCTTTCCTTTTGGCTTGTAAGCATACAAATTGTTGATATTTTTCAGTGGAGAAGAAATTTGCAAGTGGATGAAGTTGGCAGAATTTGGTCTGAGCAGTAGATGAAAGGTGAATCCCACCATCTTAATGGTAAACACACACACACATTACATCTCATTAACCTGTTAATAGCACTAGAAGTTTACCACTAAGAATCCAGTTTCTTGCTTTTAGGATCTTTATATTGTAACATAAATTACTTGGTAGATTATTTTCAAACATGGGATGGAACATAAGAAGTTGGTGATGGATAGGGAGGACAGAGGCCTTTTGAGCCCGTCTCTGGAGAGAAGGCAGTGCACTGCCCTCATACACCCTAACACCCAGACTAGATCCGGCAACTCTATCTCCAGATCTTGCTAACTTCTCATGTGTTAACACATTTACTCCTCCCGGTAACACTGTGAGGGAGACATTATTGTTACACACACTACATTAAGGGAACAAAACTGAGAGCAAAAGATTTAAATTCATTTCCAATAAAGCCACTAAGTAGGAGATCTGGGAATTAAACCCAGGCTATCAGAACTCATATTCTACAATATCAAATGCTGAGATAGAAACGTCTACCTCACTCTCGTCAGCAATAAAATAGCCCTGTCTCTGATTACACAGAAATGATTCAACAACCCAACCAACATTAAATAAATAACATGTAAATACATATATATGTATATATGTATATGCATACATATGCATATTTTCCTCCTAGATACTCCCATTCTGACCTATTTTTCTCTGTTCATTTTTATCCCTAACCCTGCAGCCAACTCTCCAATTGGAGGGCCCAGATTCCCAAAATACAAACAGGCACACAAAATAGAAAGGGTATTAAATATTTATTTGTTTGTTTATTATAGAATAGCAGGGACCTCAGAGATAAAGAACTCTAGTTCTGGAAGACCTTAGAGGCTTGATTTATTTACTTAGAAAACCATTGGGCCATCTTCCAGGAGATGTAATGTCCAGTTAAAACTTTGCCACTATCTGCTATGGCTCATCACTAACTGTCTAGACTTTATTTTCCTCATCCATGAAGTGAACTACTGAGTTCTATGATGTGTAAATGTCTTAATTTTTATAAAATCTTCACCTTTTCTTGTGTTTTTTATTACTATTAAGGGAAAATGAGAGGAAAACCTGAATGATAAAATGTTATCAGTTGTAAAGTAGTTCTATAGTTATCAAATTATTGTGACTTATCAGAAGGCTTAACATACTGGACCAAAGTTTTTATTGTGTTGCTTAAATAAAGTCCTATCATACAAACCTTGTTTCATTCTCTTTCCTTAAAAGTGCGGTATGTCCTTGCATATTAACCAATCTTCTGCATTGTCTTGGAAGATATAATTGAGTCTCAATTCTTTATTAACATGCTTCAGGAGTCCCTGGTTTCCTTATGACCAAATTGAAAGAGCAAAGCTTATCTCTTACTTCTACCATAGACTCCACCACCCATCACATGATGGTAGATACATAAAAGTGATTAATAATGATAAACTACATATGTCAGATGGAGCATTGTGTTCATTGTGAGCTAAGTAAAAAATCACTCCTTCCAAAATATTTATTTGTTGGTCCTAGGTAGAGTTCCAGGCTTTGGAATTTGAGGCAAACACATTCTTTGCTCTCAAACAGCTTGCGTTTCAGTGAGGGGAACAGGAAATAAATACAAATATAAGCAGGCTAATTTTTAGGAAGCAAAGAAAGCCATACAGCATTAAAACAGGGTGATTTGATAGATAGTACAAAGAATTATTTAAATTGGAGATTTTATAAGATTTCACAGTGAAGCTGAGCTGACACAAATGACGAAAAGAAAGGCAAGAAGATAAAGATAGTATGGTCAGGTCTGTAGGGATTTAGGGCCTTGAGGGCAACGTGAGGCATGTGACTTTCTAAGTCCAAATAAAAGTCTTCTGAGATGGAGGAAACATTCAAATAACTTTCCACCTTAAATTTTAAATTGCATTTCAGACATCCCAGCAGTTTCATATACCCTGATACCATCTCTTTCCATTCTGCTAGGTTTTCCTTTTTAATCACATTTCTTTCTCCCTCTCCAAAGACTGAATCAACAGTTCCAAATTCTTCTCCTTTTACATCACGTAACATTTTAGCACTACCCCTTTTATTCCCTCTTCCAAAATTAGATACTCAATCCTATAATGCTTAATAACATAAGGGAGAATTCTTATTAACATGACTCTATCAATTCAATAGAAATTTAAAATATATATATATATATTTTTTTCTTTGTCTGTAAAGAAAGTTTCTATTGAAGTCTCTCTTGTATTGGAAGTTTCTGGACTAAGTTATCTTGTGGCTTTTCATTTAAGACTTCAGTTGGGGCCACAGTGTTACTATTTTGGTTTTTCATCTTTCTTAGTGAGGTGTAATTTATTTTATTCAAATTCAACAGAGCAAGGGAAGGCATACCATTTATTATCACCTAGAATAAAGCAGCAATAGAAAGCTGAGTGAATGGATCTTTCAAAATTAGCTGAATGTAATGCAAAGAGTCAAATAATCCAGCTATTTTACTAACATTTTTCATTTTACTCCAGATGGTAACGGACACCCTCTCCCCCACCTTTACTTAGAGGACATGCTGCTCCTCATTTCGTTCTAGTCTTAGTGGACAGATAAGCAAGGGCTACACCCAAATAATGCTCTTAAAAATATCAATACGTATTCTGCCTGAATTCCAGTAGGATGCAACATTTGAAGTTTACAAGTTTTGGCTTCCCCTAATTAATATTTACTTTGTTCATCATTGATATACAGTGAAGAAACAAAAGAACATCTTTGGGGGCATTTTTAGGGGAATTAGTAATGTATTTAATTTAAATTCAACAGCAAGATATACCCATTTTGTTCTTCAATCAACTATTTAACCCCTTAACTACATACATCATATGTAAAGATATAGGAACTTATCATGTTTAAAAAAGCTTTATTATCTGGATACTTCACGTTCATACAAATAAAAAAAAAAAAGTACTACAGCTTTCACATAAATGGCTCATCATTCCACACTTTAGCTAGACATTGGTGAACTTCTCGTCTCTAGTTGACGTCTCTCTGCCTTTATTCTCCTCCGTAACCTCCTCAGTTTATTGTCCACCAGCCTTCCAGGCATGGGATTCAGCTAGTTTATTCCATCTAGCTTTCTTCTCCATGGAACAGGAGGAACATATTTCTTCCAAGGGGGAAAGCTTAAGTTTTCTCCAAAGACACAAGAGTTCTTCTCCAGAAAACGTAGCAGTTGTCTTCACTTTGTGGGAAATTACTATGGAGTAACAAAAAATGGATGTAGAAACAATTAATATTTTAGGACATTTTGGAGGATGAGGAGAAAGTCTGATGACTTTCTCAGAAACATCAATAAATGGTGTGTGGAGCCCTTAACCTCATTCCAATCAACGTTGTGTGTTTCAAATAAAAACTCCACAAGACTTACTGCTTGCTTTGTTTGAAGCATGATCATCAAAATTCTGTTAAACCTCTCTGACTTGCATTTCCATAAAGAGAACAGGGAGTAGTCATACACTTTTTGATGACCATTGATTCAAATTTTTCAACTGGTTGCTTAACTCTCTCACTTGGTTAGCTTTACCTGGTGCTCCTATGTCATGATAGAAGCTTTCTGGTCCTTGGTGGCCTGCTGTGCAGCTCGTCCTATGCATATGTCCTTAGGGTCCTAGGTTTAGAAAATCAACAAATACAAACACCACAAGTTATCTATAGAGAATCATTTGTAAATAGGCAATTTTTAAGGACAAAGTGGTCCATTAACAGAAGTGGAGTCCTCTATCTAAGCTTAAGGGAAGGGATTTAGGTTTATATCATGTATAGGCTAGTGTTCTGTGTTCTTTATTTCTCATATGTATGTGGTTTCTAGCTATATATTCTACACTTCTCAGTGCCCCAAACTTCATAGACACAACAGAAATGTCGTGCACTTTAATATGGCCCTAGGTCTAATTTGGTAGCTGGTAGCCATCTTAACATTTCTGGTCTCATTGTTCTTTTGGCCTCTAATGATATGAAATAAAGTGCTCATTTCCAAATTGCTAAATATTGCAGGATCTTCATATAGTAACTACTCGATTAGTATTTGGCTGCCTTCTGGCATCACCATGCTCTCACCTCCTTACTAGATGTGGTATCAAAAATCTGAGGTGAGATCTATAGGGTGGAAAACCACACACTATGACGTAGTTTGGGCCAGAAACCAAATCCATTTCAGTTCTTTTCTCATCTGACTCCTGAGCCTTGGCTCCACCTCCTCCTGCCTGTGCACTTCTCAGCTGCTCCTGCTTTCCCTGTCTCGAAATCAGCCTTCTGCAACAGCTTTGATGTGTTCCTTGTTTTGTTTCTTTTGTTGTCTAACACTTTTGGATGCATCCTCCATGCCTTGTTGCTCCCTCAGACCCTTGTTCTTGTCTTTAGCCTGTACCTGGTACTGCTTTAGAATAAAGGGATCTCAGAGGAAACTGACTATATAAGGTTAAGATATTCTCAGTACCCATGAAATAGTTAGTGGCCCCAACACTAACACCTCCATTGAACCAATCATACTACCAATATTCAGATTAGATCAACATTCATTGCAAAAATACAAGCAGGTCTGCGGATCCAAGTGCTTTGGCTCTTCTGATACAAGGGTGTATTTAGAGAAAAATTGAGAGTTTTAGATAATAAAAATCCAATTATGTGTGTATACACATGCATTTTGATTGAAACATTACACTGAAAACCTACAGGCTTCTTTTAAAAAAAGAAAATCACTTTGAATCCAGGCAAAGGGTTAAGCTCTTCTTGTATATCAACATCTTAATGTATTTCACAGATTTTAGGAATTATCATAAAACAATAGTTGAATATTCATTTTTATATTAATCTGATGTTAGCACACATCCCAGAGTTATAAACCTTAAAAACCAATAATAATTAATATTGTAGCTTGCATTTCCAACTCTTCATTATTGAATAACTAAAATCTAAATTATTAAACTCATCCAGTCAAAATCATGTGATTTTGCTTTCTCTTGCCTCTGTTTCTACTGAAATGATAATAAGGAAGTGAGGACAACATGTAACAGGAAAGAGAATGAGAACAGGGCTGTCAACAAATGAGAAGGTTCAAGCTGTTGACAGAAGAATCACTTGGATGGAAGAAGTCTTAGCCCAGAACAAGGGCCATAAGAGCCTGCAGCAGAGAAGGCACCCATCTGAGGGGGACACAAGCAGTGGCATCTGGAAAGTCCCAGGGCAAGAACAAGAGGTCAACCTGGAGATAAGGAGATGGATAGGAAAGCTACCTACCTCAATCTAGGCCCCCGGTTGTCCGTAGCCTCTCCTTCCCTTCCCCTTCTTTCTACACCAAGAAGCAATGAGACATGGCCTATATTTTTTCTGCCTAGGTGTCTAAAGTGTGTTATGTATGTCTCATTTTCTCAAGGCACTACCTTCTTTAAGGCAGAAAGCATGTTTAAAGCAACAATATGTGCCATCCACTATAAGCTATACTAGGGTTCCCTTTCATGAGTAATTTTTGTTTTCGTTGTCAGTTAATCCACTACTATGTGCCTGACACTATTTCTGTGGCTTGAGTTATAGCAATTGAGAATATAGACCTTGTTTGTGGAATTGACAGTCTGGTAGGGAAATAGACATTACAAGTAAATAACATGTGCTGAAATGCTACAAAGAAATGAACTTCAAACCTCAAAACCATCATCTCTATCTTTATGCTTTCTCTAAATCTAAAGGTCCACATTTTAAACACTTACTAGTCAATTTTATCTAGATGTTTTACCACCATCTTAAACCCTGTGTGTGCCTCAAATTTTCAATTTTCCTTCTTCTATTAATAGCCGTATCTTTGACTAATGATACTTTTTTTTTGTTTAGTCTCTATATTCTAACTCGAATAGAAAGCAGCAGAGTCCTTGCCAGTAACATCTCTATATTTCCCTTTGCTTTTACATCCACTGCTATCTCTTTGGTCAATGCTCTAATCACCTCAGTTCCTCTAGTATGTTTTTTTTTTTTTTGTGGTACGCGGGCCTCTCACTGCTGTGGCCTCTCCTGTTGTGGAGCACAGGCTCTGGATGTGCAGGTTCAGCGGCCATGGCTCACAGGCCCAGCCGCTCTGCGGCATGTGGGATCCTCCCAGACCGGACACAAACCTGTGTCCCCTACATCGGTAGGCGGACTCTCAACCACTGCACCACCAGGGAAGCCCTCTAGTATGTTTTTGTTAACTTCTTTTAAAATTGAAGTATAGTTGATTTACACTGTTGTGTTAGTTTCAGTTGTATAACAAAGGGATTCAGATACACATTATTTTTCAGAGTCTTTTCCCATATAGGTTATTATGAAATATTGAGTAGAGTTCCCTGTGCTATACAGTAGGTCCTTGCTGGTTACCTACTTTATATATAGTAGTGTTTGTATATTAAGCTCTTGTTTCTATACTTCCATTTGATCTGCACAAACTTACCACCTCTAGTTTTATTCTGTATTTTTGGCTCTGTTAAATACATTTAATGCTGACAATATCAATACTGACTCCTATAATCTGTAGTTCTTTTGTCAGAGAAGCCTGTTATTAGAGGAAGTCATATCTCAGTAGAGTCTAAAAGGCTAATAAGGACTCAGAAATAGATGGATAATACATTGCTGTGGGGTGACAGGGTAGAGAAGCTGAGTTTCCTATAGGAGACAGGGTTTCCATGAAGTGGAAATGTGAATGCCCAGAAGCTAATGGTCTTGGAATTCAGGGTGGTATTCAGAGGAATGGAAGTGAAAAATACAGGCGGAGGGGAGGGGTCAGGTAAGGTTGAGGAGGATAGCTCCTGCTAAGGAGTCTGGCTTTGATTTTGCAGGCACTGGAAAGCCAAGATGTGTTTCTAGCAACGTAAGTATTTGATTGCACTGGGAACCTTAAAAAACAAGTCATTCCAGCAGCTTCCCCTGAGCAAATCAGTTCAAACTTTTTATTCTTTTTTTGCTAGGTTAAGATCTGCCCAAGGATGAGAGCTAGGTGGTACTCAATTCTGAATCTCTAGTGAGAACCAAAGTGCCTTGTAGTAGACACACATTCCATGTTAATTGATAACAGATTGTAGCAGGAAGCCTCTTCAAGCCATTTTCCACTTAATTGTGTGTTAAGGTCATCATTGAACTTCTCAACAGTGCAGATCTTCTCTCTCCAGCTAGACAGACTGCTACCTTTTTTTAAAGATAACTATCAAACCCTGTTTTATTATTAAAACAAATACTATTTACTGAGATCTTTCTCTGAACCAGAAACTATTCCAGGAGCTAGAGACGCAAGGAGTGGGATAAATGGAAGAGGCCTTTCCTCTCAATGCAGATTACACACTACATCACTCATAAAGCACTCATAAATTGGAGACACTGACAGATCCCATCATTCTTTAAAAAAATAATTTAGCAGCTGTTCGCCTGTAAATCTCCCAGTGTTGTTAGAACTTAGTCCAAATGATCTTTGCCTAACATGTCTGTTCTTCGAAAGGCCAGGAATGCCTCTTTTTCCTGGCTCGAGCACATCCCTTAAATTAGTTTGTCACTGGATGTGCTAATTTTGATATATTTTGAAGTAACGTGATGGATCTTGAAAAGTAACACTCTGACTTGTGTACAAAATTCAATTTGTGGCATCTGTTTCTTCTGCAAATATTGTGCTAACCTAAAACCCAAGCAGGGAAGAAGAAATAAAGCAACTTCTGTTCAGAACTATTTTCCTTAGGAACATTGATTAATAATTTACTTATTATATCAGAGTGAAGCTTGTTCCAATAAATTATTAACGAATAACTACATTTTGTGTTGATATGCAAAACCTGTCTCCAGCAATTATAAAATGTCAGAGCCCTAATGTAAGCTAAAGTGAAAGGCCACACGGGGCTAAAACTTCTATAGTAATATATATTTAGATTCACCATCATTGGGCAAATTTTATTAAGCAGTTAATTATGTATGACAATGTACAAGAAAAGCACATAAGCCTGATGTTTGTGCTCTCAAGAGTTGTATCCTAAAATAGTCTTTGGAATTTACTATTAATCAGTAAACACTTTCTGAGTACCATGACAGATACTGTATGAGAACCTCAAGAGGAATACAGATCTGTCTTTGAGTTGAACAGAAATAAAGAATGCTTAGTACACAACAGTACTGAAAGTGTTACCACTGTTGACCCCTATGCCTTCCTAGCCTTGGTCATTAAGGTGGTAGTTTCCTTCCCTGGGAGCAGGAAAGGCCTGGAGGAGCCCTCATTGCTCTGTTAGATGCCTCGCCTCAAGCATTCCCTAGGCTTATCCTCCTCTTAGCTGTGATTTTTCTGTAGAGAAGCCATAATCATTAGGTAGAACAAGTCAGGCAATAAGACCATTTTATTTATTTCTATCAACCCATCAAGTCATAGGCAGGCACAACAAGGAGCTTCCAAATATCCAGGACAGCAAGATCTAGTGAAATGATTCTGTAAAACACAATTCCTGACTCTTTCCCCAAAGGGAATAAAATTTAGCTGGAACTTCTTCACTCTACATTCTATTTAATATGTTTGCCTGTGACTTTATATTCTATAGCCTCTTATTTGTTTTAGTTTTTGCACAGAAGTGTATAAATAAATTGTGTGTAGGTACAATATGTTGAAATCCAATTATTTTATATGGTTATATATATATATAGAGAGAGAGAGAGAGAGAGAGAGAAAGAAAGAAAGAGGTGAGTTTCACCATTGAGAGGCGTGTAAAGTGAAATTGACTCAGAGGGAAGATACAAACAACCATCTTGAACAAGCTTTCAGTGAGCTCATCTGGGGGGAAAGAGGAGTCAGAACACCAGGTAGCAGCAGCGTCTGGGGAGGATGAAGGGAAGGGAGAGGGTGTGTGTCACAGCAATACGTATACAGGTTGAAGGTAAGTTGTTCTCCACTGTGTCAGGGGATTGAGATAAGTGAGACAGAAAATTATACCCAAAGTTTTAGTTTCGAGAGGAAGAAATTATTACAGATGTGGGCTCTTTGACTCCCCAAAGCTGAATGAAGACTATTAGACTTACATCCCTGAGGGAAAACACCACTCTCTGTCTTCTTTCATCTTCAGAAGACAAGTCAGGGAAAGATAGACATGTAAGGTTTGGGAGCCTGGACTGGGTGATTTCAGGACAGGGCTTGCACAGTTGGGAACTGGTTGAAACTGAGCAGGGTTATCTAAGAACTTTGGATTTGCGGACATGAAGAGAGTTGTCAAAGCGAGTATGGATTAGCAAGCTGTTAGCCTCAAAAGTGAACTAGGGTAATTAAGGTGCAATTGTATTTTCCAGGAATAGATATTTCCTGGAGGAAGGATCTAAGCAATTTTTGCCTTATCTTTGTATTGATGAGCATAGAAGCAGGAAAAATATTCTTCATCCCAGAATTGTTTAGCACAGGAACACGAGAGTATCTTGGTTCCAGTCTCATTGAATTTTGAAGGGGTTTTAGTCATGATGTTAGGATTACACAGGGTTAAAAAGTAAATGGGCTAAAATTCCATATGTTCAAGGGACATTGAGCCCAAGGACTCAAGAAGACATGTTCTCCTTTGCTGATTTTATTTCTAGACCCCATCTGTTAATTCTGGAAGTTCCCCAATGTTTCTCTTTACCTTTGAAGTGATGCAAAGATGGTTTTCAATATGTTGGTGGTGGGAGTGGTTTCAATCCTAGTCTGGGACTCAGTCTGCCTTTGCTGTGATGGAGAAGAGCCACAGGAAGCAACTTCCACAGCTACTGCCTCATCAATATCAGCCTCAGGACTCCCCAAAGCCCCAGACTTTACACATTTATCTCTTCCTGTTCTGTGTTAATTTCAAGAGTGGGGAATGCCCTGGGACTGGAATAGACACAATATCCAAATTAATCAATGTCTTATAAGGCAAGTGCTATGCCTTCAAGCAAGGCAGAGCAATTATTACCCAACATGGGTGCCCCTTCTGGTTCTCAAGGACAAGCAGAAGAAGTGAATCCATCACAACCCTGCCATTTGAGGTGCATTTTAAACGACAGTGACTCTTCTGCACAGGCATCGTTCATTTATGCTTGGTGTCATTCTCAGCATTCTTTCAAGACTGGCAACTTGCAGGAAGGAAAAGAAGGGCTAGTGGCTTTAAAACTGAAACTGAGATAGAGGTGAAACTGCTCTTCCAGGGGAAAGAAAATCTCTTGTGTGAGAGCTTTTTGGGGGACATTTCTAGTTAACTGTAAATCCTTCAGCCCAGCCTGGCACTGATAATTAAATTATGTGTGTGTGTGTGTGTGTGTGTGTCTGCATTGCCACAATACATAAAAAGGAGTCTTAGTTTGGCATTTAATTAGTCTCTGTTGAGGGATAGTAGGGGAAACACGGGAATATCCTCAAGGAGATCCCATTCTGTTGTTGGAGACAGAGACATAAATAGCAATTGTAATATCAGTGATCAAATTAGCAGCATGGACAGAGGAAGGGCGTATCAGGAGCATAAAGGAGAGAGTTTGACACATCTGGCTGGACTGCTCAGGAAAGCTTCCTGTCTGCAGGTTATGCCTGAGCTGAGTTTGGAGGAACAAGGAGCAAAAAGGGCCAGGGAAGAGCATTCTGGACACAAAGGATCATATGTTTAGAGAGAACACTTGGTGAAGGGTATTGGCTCAGGTGCATTGAGAATGAGATCTGAGAAGGGCAATAGAGGAGAGATGAAAATAGAGAGGGAGGTAGGACCAGAGGCAGCTGTACCTTCAGCAGAACCATGAGGGAGGATGGACCCCATTCTGTTCTGGGAGAACAATGGAGAAGTTTTGTGCAACAGTGACCGACCACAATTCAACAGTTCCACCTAAGTGAACGTTCTAGACAAGATTTGTGCTTTTCTGTCCCTAACGATTCTGCTTTGGTAATTGTTTTATGCTGTCTGCTTACTGTCTTGAGTAGTGATTTTGCACCTGTCTTCCCCCCCACCACCACTAGACCATAAGATCCTTGAAGGGGTCACTTATTGAATTATTATGAGGAGGGGGTTGTTTTCATTTTTCTTTTTAGTTTGTTTTTGTTTGTTTTCATCATAGGACACAGTTGGGATTTTTCATATTTGAAGTGCTCAAGATCATAAGTCCTGGAAATGGCAACCTTCAGAAAGCAGAAAACACGGTCAGGACACCCTAGCTTGATGTCTGAGCTTCTTTATCTGCTCCCAGACAAGTGGGGTCTGGGAGTGTTTCAGGGAGCCTGCCTCAGAGGAAGAGCATGGCAAGTTCTCAAAATGTAGACCAGGAGGACAAGGGAGACCTCAAGAGTGCTCATCGGTGTATTTGGATTGAGCTCAAAGCAGAAAGTCCTTGGGAAACCTCCATGTTGAAGAGTTGGTCAATAAGAATCAGAAATAAGGTATAAATGTTGGAAATATGAAGCTGGAATCATAGCTTGGAGGTGGTAGAATTTAACAGAATTTAATGGTCGTAATTCAATCTGAACTGAAGGAAGATTTGGACATCAAAGACTCAGAGAGAATAAGGAATTAGAACCACAAAAATCTAGACGAAATTTTAAGTGTACTTCCTTGCCATATCAGAAAGGAGTGGCAGAGAAAATGCTACTTGATGCCTGCAGACATGTTTGCAGGCATTTGCAGATTACAAAAAGGACATAGGGTCATATATTGCCCCCAAATATTCAAGACTAAAGATGTCTATCATTTAACTCTAAAATGCCTAAACCTTTCCCTCCTTTCCAAAATATATTTTACTAAGTATCCTTATATTTAGAAACTTGATTAAATAGTGTGTAAAGCAAGAGTAGTTAGGGTTTGATTGAGATTCTGAAGATGGGACAAATATCATTGTTTTCTCTTTGCTAGATGGGCAGTGGTGTTAAGTGCATGTCATGTAGTCACCGGTCAGTTTTTTATGATGTTAAGCATCATGAACAAGACAGTGTCATAGAAGTGTCACCAGAGTCATTTGCCATGGTAGACAGCAGGTATGAAAAATCATGGTATTTGGATTCAGTCATAAAGGTAGTGGTAGGGAATTTTCACAATAAGTACCTCTGTTGTGCTGGCAGAACTGCTTAGAGAAATGTTTTTGCTATGGCCTAAGGTTGCTTCAGTGGCTGCCAGAGGGATTCTGGCCTGTTAAGCAAAAGTAAGTCAGACTTCCTGTGTAGCCACATTCTGTCATGTGAAAGGGCCCACTGTGGATCTTGATTTGTCTCCCCTGCCAGCAGGATCCTCCAGATGTAGATCAATCTACTGCAGACACATATAAATATTCCAAGGTTGGATTCCAGGTCCTCCAAATTATCTCTTAAAAAAAAATGTCAAATATGAAAATCTATGGGTTCACACTTAGAAGATACAGAAAATTATCAAGCAGAAGAAATGCAATCACCATTCAGAGACAACAACTTGGCATTTAGGCAAAAATTTTTTCTATGTTTTTCTTGTATGTATGTAGTCATACATGTTTAACTTTGTATGTACTAAGTTGGAATTGTGCTGTCCTCTTGCTCAACAAATATCTTTTGGTGAATGTCCTTTATACTTAGGGAGAAAAATAAATATGGTAGCATTTGACAACTGCTGTAATAGAGGTACACAGGGTGCTACAGCAGTATGTGAGAAACTCCCAAACCTGTCTGGGTGAAAAGGGTTAATTACAAAAGAGATGATACCTGATAAGAATTCTAATGGATTAGTAGAAATTCTTCTGGTAAATGGTAGGAGGGAGAACAGGATATGTGAACAGAGAGTAAGTTGTTCAGAGTTACAAAGCTAAAGCTTGGTTGCAGCATATCAGAAAAACTGCAAGTGGCTTGTTATGGCTGGAGCGCAGCATTAGGTGTGGATATCAAGAAAGGGTGAATGAATTATTGGAGAAATCAGTTAATGGAGTGTCAGACACCCCTGTTCAGTATTTTGTGAAATCTGTAAACAGTTAACTGAAATACTGAATATTGAATTTTATTGAAAATACTGAAATAATGAATTATTTCATTATTGAAAATACTGAAATAATGAATTATTAGAGAAATCAGTTAACGGAGTGTCAGACACCCCTGTTCAGTATTTTGTGAAATCTGTAAATACTGTCTTAAAAATACAAACATTTGTGGGAGGATGGTGGTCAGTGAAAGTGCCAAACTAAGAACCTCCAAAAATGCAAAAACCTGCTTCATAATAAACAACAACAACACCTGGAAAATTTGTCAGAATAATTTTAAGGAGTCTGGAAATTAACCAAAGGCTTGCAGCAATCCAGGGAGTACTTATTCAAGAAAAGTGACTGAACCTCAAGAATAACTATGAGCTGCGGGGCTTTTTAACTTGTGCTTTTTTCATTCCACATCTCCAGCTCCATGTTAGCCTTAAAAATGAGCAGCCAACAATCATGGCCAAACCTGCAAGATGGCTACTGGAGGAGGCCAAATGGAACTGGTGCTCCTTCAAAGCCCCATTTCCAGGAATTGTTAAGATTGCCTTCTCTGGCTGTTTCCTACTCATTTGTCTTGACTTGGAGCTCCCTCAAAGTGAATAGCCTCTTCCCTGGGGCATTTGTTTAAAAAAGAAATAGCAGTTGTTTAACATTACAGCTGCCTGAGGCAGCAGATTATATTTTGAACAAATAATAGCTACCCAGAAGCCTTTAAAGGAAAAACTTGGGAATGAGATATTCATAGGAGGCTGTAAAAATGTCTGACATGTTCCTGGGATTATATAAGGCCACGTGCATGTGTGGGGCTCTGCACTTGCCCAGGGCTATGCACGGGGTCAGAAGAGTCATAAGGATGTTCTAACCTCTCGTTGCTAAACTTGAGGACCTGCACAAGAGGAAATAAAGGCAGAATTAACTGCCTGGCCTAGTGTTTAAGGGGTGCCCTGACACACACAGAGCCTATTGACAGAAACTGGGAGACTTGCTAGTTCCAGGCAGTTAAAGAAATTTTCATCTAATCATTAGGTGACACTAAGATATCCAGAGAGAGACTTCATTATACATACATTTCAAAGAATACAGACTTTGCAGAATTAGTTCAGAAAAGTTACTAAACAAACACACCACAATAAATAGAAACAACAACAAACCCTGAGTAGGGAAGAGAATTTTATTTCCAAAGTTACAACATATAATTACATATAATTATAATTACAACATATAATTTAAAATAAACTAATTCAGAAAAAAACAAAGTTAGACAAAAACAAGAAAGTATGGCTTATATTAAAACAAACAAACAAATAAACAAAGAACATTGAATTGTACATTTTAAATGAGTGACTTGTTTGTTCTATGCCGGGGGGTAAAAACTATCCATGGGAACTACCCCTTAGGAAGTCCAGACATTGGAAAATTTATGGAAAGATTAAGATGAGTACAAATTAAGAGAAAGATTTTAAATCAGCCATTTTACATATGTTCTAAGAAGTAAAGGAAACTATGTTAAAAGAATAAAAGGAAAGCATAACTGATATCTAATCAAATAGAGCATACAATGAAAAGGTAGAAATTTTAAAAACAAATCAAAGAGAAATGCTGAAGCTGAAAATTAAAATAACTGAAATGAAAAATTTACTAGAGGATTTCAGTAGCAGATTTAAGAAGGCTGGAAAAGGAATCAGCAAACTTGAAAACAGGTCAATTGAGATTATCCAGCCTAAGGAACAGAAAGAAAAGAAAAGTGGTTAGAACCTCAGAAATCTATGGGACCGTCAAGGGCATCAACATGCACATAACTGGAGTTCTAGACAGAGAGGAGAAGCGGAGGCAGAAAGAGATTGAAGAAATAATTTAGAAAACTTTCCAAATTTGATCAAAAGACTAATCTACACATCTGAGAAGCACAATGCACTCAAAGTAGGGATAAGAAAGTCATGCCTAGACAAGCAATAATGAAACTGCTGCAAAACAAAGAGAATCTTTAAAGCAACAAGAGAGAAGTGGCTTTTCACATATGAGGGATCTTCGCTCAGATTAACAGCTGATTTTGCATCAGAAACAGAAGGATGCCAAAAGGTAGTGAGATGATATAGTCAAAGTTCTAAAGGAAAAAGAATGCTAACAAAAACTTCTAGATCCATCAAAACTCTCCTTTGAAAACAATAGAGAAATTCAAACATTTCTAGATCAAAAAAAAAGAAAAGCAGAAAATTTGCCAGTAGCAAATCTTCCTTACAAGAAATAATAAAGGGAGTCCTTCAGAGGAAGAAAGAAAAAAACAGTAGACAGTACTTAAAACGACATGAAGAAATAAAGGTAACTGCATACATAAACATATAACGTGTGAATGCGTTTTTACTTGCAACCTTTAAAAAAAAACCTATCTGATTAAAAAGAAAACGAGTAAGTGATAATTCTAAATCATGGTGATTAAATTTTATGTGCCTACTAGGCTACAGTGCCCATTGTTTGATCAAACACTGATGTTACCGTGAAGGACTTTGTATACATTATTTTCATCTATAGTCAATTGAACATAAGTAAGGGTTATTTTCTTCTATAATGTGAATGGACCTCATCTGATCAGTTGAAAGCCTTAAGAACAAAAACTGACATTTCCCATAGTAAAAGAAAGTCTGCTTCAAGACTGTAACATTGAAATCCCACCTCTGTCTGCAGCCTGCCAGTCTGCGCCTACAGATTTCAGACTCAGGAAGGGAGATCAAGTCCTTTTGATTTTCCAGCCTAATGGCCTGCTCTATGGATTTCTCACTTGCTTGTTCCCACAATCGTGTGAAGAAATTCCTTACAATAAGCATGTCCTGTCGGTTCTGTTTCTCTGGAGAAACATGGCTGAAAAATCATGGGATGTATACAGATACACAGTCAATTCTCATCATTCATCATAGATATGTTCTACAAAACACTGAATTAGTGAATACCAAACCATTGTTCCTTGGGAAAGTCATAGATACAGATATAGACACAGATATAGATAGTATATTTATATATATGTAATCAATCTCATGGATTATAATATTAAATCCTAAAAACAACTCATCTTGGTGGATTCTGGTTTTTTTTTATTTCACAAAGGAGAAAATGAGATTCAGATGTGTTAAGTGACTTGCTGGAGGCCCCCCCCACTAACAGGTGCCAAAGTTTAGATTCAAACCCCATCCAACTGGCTCTAGAGGGAGAAATTCTTGCAGTGCACTACACTTCTCCATGCCACTTCCACCCTTTGGTCATCTTTGTATGAGAGCTGAAACAACAGGCAGAGCACTGCCGTGTTTGACCTCAGATGTGAACGTACACGCTGGGTAACTCAGTTCTTTTTGCTATCATGTACCTGTCCTCAAATCACCACAAAAGTGTCACTAGTATTGCTTTTGGAGTTACAAATGTATTTTAGCATGTAGGGAAATGTGGAAATATAGAATCCATGAATAATGATGTGTGTTGACAATAAGCACCAAAAAAGGTGGAAGAACTATAGCTATATAGGAGGAAAGTATGTGTATTCTTCTGAAATTATGTTAGTATTTATGCAAACTAGATTACTATAAATTAGGATGTTAATTGTAAACCCCAGGGAAACCATTAAGAAAATTATTAAACAACAATAAGGGAAAAAGTAAAAGAATGGCAAAGTAATTAATATGATGCAATATTATTGAACACAAAAGAAGACAACAGTGAAAGAACAGAGGAAAGACAACAACAACAACAAACAGCATAAAACATACAGTTAACAAATAGCTAGCCAAGTAGCAGATGTAACTCCTGCTTTATTGTTAATTACATTAAATGTAAATACATTAATCATTCCAATTAAAAGACAGAGACTGGAAGAATGGATTAAAAAGAAAACAAAACTTGATCAAAACAAATTGTTGCCTACAAGTAACACACTCTAGATTGAAATACAAATAAATTGAAAGTAAAAAAGAGTGAAAATAGATATCCTAGGTAAACAGTAACCAAAAAAGAGGTGGAATGGCTGTACTGATATGAGAAAAAAATAGAACTTAAGGCAAAACTTATTATTAGAGATGGAGGATAATACTTATCATGATAAATGTCATTTTTTGAAAAAGATATAACAATATAAATATGTACCTAACAAGAAATCCCCTAAAGACATGAAACAAAAACAGACAGAATTGGAAAAATAGACAATTCTGCAATAATATAGGTGTCAATACCCCACTTTTAGTTACAATAATGTTTTAGATAACAGGTTTTCACAAGTGTGAATGAATTATAAACACTCCTTTCATCCTCATCCTGTGAGCCTCTACTCTCCTTCCAGGTCCTGCTCCAAGCAGCTCTTGATCAAAGTTTGGCCTGTGTGACACTAATTTTCCTCCTGCATCCATTTGAATTTGGTCTTGGCTCACACTATTTTTGGTTCTCTCATAATCAGGTATCTTTTCTTTGCTTCTCAGTCAAGAAGATGAACTCCATGAATAAAGAAAGCTCATTCTTGAGTATATGCTCTGCTGTAAGTGTATGCTTTATAAAATGAAACTGGGTCATTTGTAGAGACATGGATGGACCTAGAGACTGTAATACAGAATAAAGTAAGTCAGAAGGAGAAAAACAAATATCGTATATTAACGCATATATGTGGAATCTAAAAATATGTTATAGATAATATTATTGCAAAGTAGAAATAGAAACACAGGTGTAGAGAACAAACTTAGGGATGCCAAAGAGGAAGGGTGGGTGGGATGAATTGGGAGATGGGGATTGACACATACACACTATTGATACTATGTATAAAATAGATAACTAATGAGAACCTACTGTATAGCACAGGGAACTCTACTCAATGTGCTGTGGTGACCTAAATGGGAAGGAAATCCAAAAAAGAGGGGATATATGTATACATATAGCTGATTCACTTTGCTGTACAGTAGAAACTAACACAACATTGTAAAGCAACTATACTCCAATAAAATTTAAAAAATAAAAATATTTGAAAAAATGGAATGAATATCCATTAAGTTTTTTCAGTTTGTACTAAAAGGTGAGACTGGCTGAGTTATATAAAGATCGACACAAGTTTGAAGGGACTATTATACTAATAAGAAGTTTGAAAACAATTCTGGAATTATTCATTAACTTCTAGGGCTTTCCCAGTAACTCTATGACCTTTATTAATATAATAGGCTGATTAATAAAGGCTAAATATGCTTTCTATTTTCCAGAAATTATCAGTATTAACTTTATTGGAACTTCCCTCATGTAACAGTTGGTATTTTGTTTTAATTGTCCCATATGATTATTCAATAGCTGTGAAGTCGGAAATTAATAATTGAAGATGTGAGGGCTAAGCTATTTGGCCCTTTTCTTCTCAGATGGAAATTTACAAAGTTTTGTTTTCAAAAGTAAGGAAGGTTGAAAAGTCAAATGGATACAAGAAATCCCACAGAGAAACAAATAGAAGGATTGATACAAAAATCTCTGTTGTTCTCTTCAAACTTCCTGAAGAGTGTGTGTGTGTATATAAAACCCAGAAACAATTTTATATCTAACTGGATTTAAGTAATAAAGGATAAGGGTTTAAAACAGCTGCAAAGAGATTAGAAACATTGTTTTCACAGGTAATAATAAAAAGGTCAAATGTAGATGAATAAAATTTCCTTATCTCTCTTTTTTTTTTTTTTTCATGGTTTATTTTCTCCTTTCTGTTGGTTATAAGAACTGCCATTCTTATCCTGGACCAGTTATAGCAGACATTTTCAATAGAATCTAGTTAGTAAAAGGAAACTGAAGCAGTTTCTGTAAAGGGAAGGGCCTCAATTATATGGTAAATGGATTGAGGAGAAGGGCAGGTGAGATGGTCAACATTGTATTCATTTGCCAATCACTTAATCATTCTGGGCTGAGGGGAAGCAATTAGAACTCTGAATTGTTTTCCACCAAAGACCACTAGGAGCTCTTCCCCACTGTCATTTTGATGCAAGTGTGTGTGTGCACACTGCCTGTATTCTAATTTATACCATGCGTTTTTTTGTGTTTGTTTTAAAATGTTGGAAGATATGGGTAAGATATAGGTTACATTTCTGAACGCTTGACAATTGTAAAGTTTTAATAAAAAGCAATGCAAATTTTATTCATTCATTAGACAATTTTTCTTTTTTATTCTAGGCACATGTTCTGTACATCCTGTCTTATAAGAGAAGATTTTGGTCCAAAATTATACAAAACAATATATTTCATTCAGAAAGCTTTTTTAAAAAAAAAAAAATGGCCTAGTAATCTACTTCACACACACCTACCTCTCAGAGCTCCTAAAGGGTGTGATATCTGGTGAGCTTCAAGAAAGATTAGAGAAGTGATTGTCATGGTGCGGTCTAAAGACCAGCACTGTTCCATTACCTTTTGTTATGGGTCTGCAATAAGATAAACACAAGCATTTAAGTAAGAAACTTACTTAGAAATTTGTTATTGCTGCAGTTCCCAAGCGTTGGATATTTTTTCCAAATTTCTTTTTAATTGAAGTATAATTAATTTACAATGTTGTGTTAGTTTCAGGTATACAGCAAAGTGATTCAGTTATATATATTCATATATATATATATATATATATATACACACACACACACATAAATACATTCTTTTTAAGATTCTTTTCCATTATAGGTTATTATAAGATACTGAGTTGTTTACCTATTTTATATATAGTAGTGTGTAAATGTAAGTCCCAAACTCCTAATTCATCTCCCTCCCCCATAACCACGTTGTCTTCTATGTCTGTGAGTCTATTTCTGTTTTGTAAATAAGTTTATTTGTATCATTATTTTAGATTCCACATATAAGTGATATCATATGATATTTGTCTTTCTCTGTCTGACTTACTTCACTTAGTATGATAATCTCTAGGTCCTTCCAGGTTGATGCAAATGGCATTATTTTATTCTTTATTCATTTCTCTGTTAATGGACACTTAGGTTGCTTCCATGTCTTGGCTACTGTAAATAGTGCTGCTATGAACATTGAGGTGCATGTACCTTTCTGAATTAGAGTTTTCATCTTTCCCAGATGTGTGCCCAGGAGTGGGATTGCTGGGTCATATGGTAGTTCTAGTTTTAGTTTTTTTAAGGAACCTTCAAACTGTTCTGCATTGTAGCTGCACCGATTTACATTCCCATCAACAGTGTAAGGGGAGGTACCCTTTTCTCCACACCCTCTCCAGTATTTATTATTTGTGGACTTTTTTATGATGACCATTCTGACCAGTGTGAGGAGATACCTCATCGTAGTTTCAATTTGCATTTCTCTAACAATTAGCAATGTTGAGCATCTTTTCACATGCCTGTTTGCCATCTGTACGTAGAAGCACACAATTTATAATCTGAGAACTATAAAACATTGTTGAAAGAAATTGTACAGATCTCAATAATTGGAAAAATTATCCTATGTTCATGGATCAGAAGACTTAATAGTTATAACGACTATACTCACCTAATTTATTGAAAGACTCAGCACAATCCCCATCAGAATCTCAGCTGACCTCTCTATAGAGATTAACAAGCTGATTTTAAAATTAATATAAAATGCATGGGACTCAATATAGTTCAAATATTCTTGAAAATTAAGAAGAAAGTAGGTGGGCTCATACTTCCTGATTTCAAAACTTACTTAGAAACAATGGTAATAAAAAAAAAAGTGTAGAACTGGCACAGAATAGACACATAGATAAATAGAATTGAGAGTCCAGAAATAAAGCCATTCATCTATCGTCAAACAACTTTTGATAAGGATGCCAAGACCATCCAATGGGGAAAGAATAATATCTTCAACAGAATGTTGGGGAAGAGGGACAATTGGTAACCACATGCAGAAGAATGAAGTTATACTTTTACCACACGTCATATACAAAAATTACAAAAATGAATCAGACCTAAATGTGTGAGCTAAAACTATAAAATTCTTAAAGACATAGGAGTATACCTTCATGACTTTGTATTTGGGAAAGGATTCTTCAATATGATACCAAAATCACATGCAACAAAAGAAAATATAAATAAATTGGACCTATCTATATAAGAAACACATGTTTCAAAGCTGTCTGCGAAGAAAATAAAAAGACAAACAGAAAATGGAGGAAAGTATTTGCAAATCATATTCTGATAAAGGATTCATTTCCAAAAATATATAGATAATGTTTACAAAAATAATTAAGAATTAAAAAAGACAATTACAAATGGACAAAGTATCTGAATTGACATTTCTCTAACATATACAAATCTCCAAAATATATGAACAGCTAATAATTACATAAGATGCTTGACATTGTTAGTGATCATGGAAATGCAGATCAAAACCACAATGAGATGCCATTTCATACCCACTAGGAAGTCTGTCATCAAAAAGTCTATAATGAGTGTTGGTGAGGATGTGAAGAAATCTGAACCCTTATGCACTGTTGATGGAATATTAAATGTTGCAGCTGCTTTGAAACAGTCTAATAGTTCCTCAAACAATTAAACCTAAAATTTACAATATGACCCAGCAATTCCAGTCCTAGGTATAAATGCAAGAAAAGTTAAAGTGTACCTTCACACAAAAACTTGTAAATGGTTATTTTTAGCATCCCAAGTGTCTATCAACTGATGAATTGATAAAATAAAATGTGGCATATCTATACAATGGAATATTATCCAGCCATAAAAGAATGACGTACTGACACATGCTACCTAGATGAACTTTGAAAACATTATACTAAGTGAAAGCAACCAGTCACAAAAGCACACATATTTTATTATTCCATTCATATGAAATGTTTTGAGCGGATAAACTTATAGAGACAAAGTAGATTAATGGTGCTTATGGCTGGAGGAGGAAGATGGGGGAAGGTGGTGATAGCTAAAGGATACAGGATGTTTTTTAGAGGTGATGAAAATATTCTGAAATTGACTGAGGTGATGATGGTTGCATATATTTGTGAATATACTATAAAAACAATGCATTATACTGTTTAAATGGATGACTTATATAGTATATGAACAGTGTACCAGTAAAGCTGTTAAATATTTTTTTTAAATGTGCTTCTGATGAAATTCTGGCTTTGTATTTTCATCCATATATTCAAAAGGTATTAAGAACCCTGTTTATTTCATATACTTTGGAAATAACAGAGTGAACAGAACTGACAGAACCTCTACTGCAGTGCAGTCTGGATACATTTCTGCTTCTGCCAGAAGGAACTGACTCAGTTAATACAACAGATGTTTGCTGAGCACCAGACATACACCTGATCTTGAGATGTCAGGGACCAGAGCCAGTGTCTATGTCATCAAAGCAGCTCATCTTTTAGAGGGTAAGACAAAGAAATGGTGAGAAGATGACACAGGGCAGGAATTAAATCCAGCCAGAAAGTGTCAGGTCATAGAGGTTTCTGAAACCTTCCTGAGACATGTCACAGCTAAGTGGGCTCTGAACTGTCACTAGGTGCTAGCCATTCAGCTGAGGAACAAACAGAGGGGCAGCCACCCTAGGGGACTGACAGGGCAAAGGCAGAGACAGGAAGAGAAGCTTAGATGTCTGAGTCCCCCCACCTTTAAAGAAAGATGATAGAGGATTAGTGGGGAAGCTTCTCTATCACTTCTCTCTATCACATTTCATCTCTTGTTGCCTAGGAAGTAGAAATGAGCCCTGCTTAAGGTTCAGGAAAGAATCACTCCCAAGTGCTGAGGAAAGGTAGAAGTAGTGGTAGCCTGAGGCAGAGGAAAGATTAGGAAAAGAAGAATCCCTCAGTGTGTTAATAAGTATCCAATGCTATGAAATCCTGCAAGTTTAAGGATTTTGGAAACTTTAGTGGACCATCAACAGTTTAGCTATCTAAGAATAATACCTGGGATTTATAGAGCACATTGACTTCCAAAGCACATTCCCATCTCTTTTTCCCTGCTCTCCTCCTGGCTGTAAGCAGGGGGCATGGGGCCTGCTAAGCGAAAAACTCAAGGGCCTCTCTGAACTTGTGCCAGGGACAGAACCCTCAGTGGCCCCTTTCCACTCTTTGCAGCCCAAGAGGTTCTCCTGTTACCGTTGCAGTAAGGGAAAGTCATTTTCTGAATCTTTGCTGAAATCTAGACATCATGTTAGAGGCTCAAGAGGCATCTCATCTTCACAATAATCTCTCGAAATGTGAATTTTAGCTCCCTATTCCTACTGAGGAAATTGCGGGTCAGGAGGGTTAAGTAACATGCTCAAGGCAATGCAGCCAACAAAGTGCAGAATTGAGGCTTAATACCTGGACACGGCTGTGTACTTTCCACTGTAGCATGCCACTTCCGAAAAGCAAAGCCTGGGTTTCTGCTGAAGACCATTGCATTTCCAAAATTGCTAAAATATAAAGGCGGATTATAAAATTTTTGGACAGGTGGTAATTCTTCCCCAAACTATGTGAACTTTTCCCACATCAGGAGGTCTTTGAAGGCATTGTTATGTATATAAAAGTACACTGTAAATGCATATAATTTATACATTGTATATATTTATATCATGTAAAATTAATCTGCATAATCTACATACCGTATAATATTCATATAATAAATGTAAATATACATGACATGTAAATATACATGACACACAAGGAGTCATTGCCAATACCTTAACCTGCTGTCCTCTGGCTGACCAGGGAAAGCCTGCTGAAAAAGGGCTCAGTCAGTTTAGAGGGTCAGAGCAGCAGCAGTTAAGAGATGTTCACCTTTGTTAAGACCTTCACTGGTGGCTCTTTTGTAACTTACAGTATCAGAAGCTGTGTGTCTGTGTCTGTGTTGAGGGGTATTGGAAGGAGTTGAATAAATTCAGACTCCAAAGACCTTCAGTAACACAGAGGATAATCCTTAAGGTTTATTTGTTAGGATGTTTGCATGTTGACATGCATTAAATTAGAAAGGTGACTACAGAAATGAAGCCCCCTGACTTAATATTACATGTGAATTGCTCTGAGAGTTAAATCAGCACTTTTCCTGCCTTCAGCATATAGTTGAAAGGAGCGTATGCCCTTTTGGAGTAAACCAGTGAATTTAAGCAAAAAAACAAAGGTACCCTTCTAGGAGGACATTATATATAAAGACAAAAAAGACATCAGCTGCAAATCAATGCATATTGATTTAAATAAATAGGATCATTGACCTCTGGTAAACCTGGCTCAGAGGCTAAGCCAGCAGTATCTCTTGCTCAGAAACCCACTGGCTTTGCATTTCTAAGCAGAAACCCAAAGGGGCATTTCCTCCAGGACCTAAATTACCTGTACTCTCTTACAGTTTCTGATTTTATCCAGGTGCTATGCATATCCAAACAAAGTTGCACAGAGGCCCTGGGCTATGGGTAAGAAGAGATTTGCTGGAAGGTATCCATGTCTGTCTTAAATCAAAATGAGGCACTAATGAGACACTTCCACAGAGGAATTAAGGCAGCTGACCCAGGAAGTACAAACCAGGAGCATTTCTGTGTTGCTGTCCTGCTTGTCCCATAGCCAGTGCCTTGCCAGCTCCCAGTGTGGTCCCAGATATTGTGCTCGAGATTTACCTATATTAATTTTTAATTTAATCCTTATAATAATAACCTGATGAGGTAGGTTATTATTATAATCCTCTTGCACCGTGCTTCTGGCCAGCAAAGTCAGAGCAATATATTGTGACATATGACCACTTCATCCACAATCCCCCAAGAATCACTCAGCTCGTAACAGAAGAAGCTGCAGTAGATGAGTCTGGGAGTCTGGGAATCCAGTGTTAATCTTCCCCATTATTAGCTCTGTTATCTGTCATTAATTAGCTATATGCTCTTCAGGAAGTCCATTTTTGCTTCTGGGCCACAGACTCTTTCACTGAAATGTAAGGATGTAATTTTCTGGCTCAAAAGTTTCCCATCTATTACTTTCCTTTGATTTGGGAAAAAGACAAAACCCAGCAGCAGGGGAGGCGTTTGGGTTTTGGAGCAAGAGACTTAGATTCAGATCTAGCCTCCCTTTTCCCCAGCAATGTGAAATTAAGCCACTTGCTAAAACTCATGCTTCCACCTTGTGAAATGGTAGTTTGAAAACCTGGTTGTCATTTGAGTTGACAGTGCATTTAACCACAGCCTCGAAATGCTAAAAGGGAGCTCACAAAATGTAGTCAGATCATTGAAGGGAAAGTTCAAGTGAAAGGTCTCATGCCTTGCAAAAATCACATATAGGAACAATGAGAAACTTCGGGCCATGGCTGCCACTCCCCAGAAGTACTACTGTGGCAGCGTAACAACAAAAAGGCTTCCATCAACTCTGCTTGTTCCAGGAAATGGCTGGTCACACAGAATCTTCTGCCCCTAATATTTAATAAAACTTGCTCTTTCAAATTGTTTCCAAACAACTTTCTTGACCCTTTGTAGCCACCCGACTGCCAAATGTGCCTGCAGACCAATTAGAGAGTCTCCTAAAATACCAACTTAGTAGCATGCTTGCCCTTTAGTGTTTCCCCTTTTTACCTTATAAAATTAACTTTGTTTTCAGGTATTTTTGAGATATTGCTGAAACAAAAGTGACAGTAAATGGGTTCTTTTGCCACAAATCGATGAATAAACAGCCTTTCTTAATTTTGTCTTAAATTTGGTTCTGTCTCTGATGGCAAGAAAGGGTTGAAGCAGAGAGGAAAAGTCCAACATGTAGGTGCTGGCTCTTTCCTACAGTCTAAATAAATAAGAAAATCTGTAGGTCAATAAACAAATACAAACATCATCAGTTCAGGCTTTCAGCATGTTACAATTTATTAGGGTACTACCTAAACATGGAGTCTTCTGTTCTTCAGTGTTTTCCAAGGTATTGGTACATTTTGACTTGTGGATAATTAGATTAGTGCCTTGTCTCTGGAGGATGGTGATTACTGCCTATGACAAAGCCTCAAAGCTTTGCCAGGTACTGAACTAAGTACCTGTATCAGGTACTAAACAGGGCATCAGTCTTTATCTAGTTGAGATGGTAGGACTTTCGTCAGTCACAGAAATTGACTTGCCAGTCTCCAATGTTAACAAACTTTCTAAAGCTTTTTCAGTGTGTCTTTGTTTAGCAGAAAACTCACCTTTCATGCAAATCCCATTCTATAATGAATTCCACCCAGACATTCATTTTTATAGACTTTTTTATACAAACGTACTGCAAAGGCGTTTCACATTGTGCCATATAAATCATAATGGTGGGTTGATGGGTTTTTTCCTAGACACTTTGTCTTTTCTCACACCTTTCCTATTGTTATTAAATCAAGCAAATGTTTACACATTTTGATGGAAATACCACAAACAAGACAGGACACCCTTGTGTATGCTAAGGTGCTGGCTAAATGAATCATTAAGATCCAGCCTTGTGGACACATTCACACTGCAGGCAGATGCTGTCTGCAGTGTGAATGGGAAGATAAAGTTCAGAATATACATATGTAGATTATGCAAATAAACCTGCACCATTGAAATATTATTGTTGAAGTCATAAAAGGTTAAATACTATTTGTTTAATTTTATTTTTGAAATGGAGTTTGCAGAAAACTTCTGCCTATTTTAAAATTTTGAAACTTCACAGCCTACATTCATCAAGGGTGCGCACATTGGTAAGATAAAGAAAAGTCTGTAGATTGGACTAGCCCTTTTTAAAACAGCGGGGTCAATTAAGTTTGCTCTTAAAACCTTCCAACTAATTTTTCCTTGGTTCTTTTGTTTCCCCAACAGGGTAAGGTGATCAAGAAGATTTCATTTAGCAGATAACTTGGCAATTGTGATTTTAAAGACCAGATGGATGCAGACATTTAATGATCTGAAGGAAAATTACCCTTGCAGACATAGTGCAGAGAAAAGTATTAAGGTACTGTTAAACTTGGCAGGTTAAAGAAACAGGAAGAAGGGGCAGATGATGATGCGGAGAATACAATAAGAACAGGTGGGAGGGATGGGGAGGTGCCAGACATGTAGGGATTTCAGGGACAAGATCAGCATTTGTATCAATAGTTTATTCTAAATGTAATGGGAAGCCACCAGGGACTGTATTAGTAGGGTTTTCACTAGGAAATATATAGCACCCTTCAAAGTGTTCAGTTCAAAAGAAATCAGTGAAGCGTTTTGGGTTTTTTTTTTTCTGTTTTTTTGTTTTGTTTTGTTTTGTTTTTGTTTTTGTTTTACAGTTGTGGAAAGAATCAGTTAGGAAACAAGAAGAGATGTTTGGGGTTCCAGGGATTAGCAATTATTGGAAGTTCTTACCAACCCTAGGCCTGAAGGCAGAAATGAAGTGGTCAATATTATCATAGTAAATTAGACCCAGAGACATGGATGAAAGACTGCCAGCTAGGGCTATGTACCTAAAGAAACACAGCTGCCCCTAGAACTAACTAACAAGAGACAGCAAGGGAAAAATGCCACAACCTCTCATTTCTCTCCTTCTCTTTGGTTTCTGGTGCCAGAGAGCATGGCAGCCTCAGTGATGCAGCTTGTTCAGGTCAAGTTCACAGGGTGCAGACTAAAGCAGAGAAAGATGAGGGATAGGGGTGGCAAACATAGATTAACCACATGGGGATTTTTATGGGACTCATAGAAGAAAGTGCCTAGGACTTTAAAGAATTTTTAAGCTAAAATGAGCAGTGATTTTTCTGAAAAATAAAATGGTTTGTGATTTTATTTGGAGCACAATAAACTAAGGAAGTGTAAGAACAGCTATGCAAAGCCAGTGGAGCAGTTTCTACATCATGGCATTTTTGTCTCAAACAAGCAACACTATCTTTGGATGAAAACTCACCAAAGACAGATAAAGAGAATATTCAAAGGCTGAGGTGCACCAAATCTCTAATTGTAAACTGATTGTAAAGCATACAGTCATTTCAAAACCAGACTGCATAAATTACTTGATTGGTTCTAAATAAAATGCAGATTACTTGAACCCTCTCAGACATATGGAATATTTTTATGATCTCTCCAAATAATTCTGATCAGAGTCATATTTGGGAATCACTGATATAGTGCATGGAAAGCAAATTTTGTCAACACAAACAATTAGGCTTCATGCTGGGCTCTATTGATGCTGTAGTTTTTGTGATGTTCACCTCTTTGATTCTCATTACCTTTTTATTAACTGGAGGTAAAGATAGTACTTACATGGTCATTGCAAAGAATTGAAATATGAAATGTAAAGTAAATGGTAGTATTTTGCATATACTAGGTCTCTGTAAATGTTAGTTACTACTATGTCTATTAGTATTAAATGATAATAAATCAAACAGTAAAGTAAATAGAGCATGTAGTCTTTTGAATTGTACTTTACATGGTCTCTCATGATAGTTCTTTGGTGAAAAAAAAGCTTTAAAAATGGAGTAAAAATTATCTGGTACATCAACATGTTATTTAGTGAAAATACAGAAAAATACTAAATAGTACTGGTAACAGTCAAGAAAACACTCTTCCAACAGCTTGCCTCAGGATAAGACAATGTCAACCATGTCCTGAAGTACATTTTTATTGATGACTTGAACAAAATTAGGGAAAGCACATTCAAATTATTCCAAGGTGATGCTGAGCTAAGGAATGAAAACAGCAATCAGGAAAGTGGAATAGATCAATGAGCCAAGTTAGGCAAACTACAATCTAACTTAAGATATGTATGAAGTTCAATACTCGGGTCCAAATAATCAACTACAAACACATCATAGATGAAATTTTGATAATCAAGATAATATAATTTAAAATTTTAAAGTTACATCTGGTTTTAGCTTCAACAGATAAATAACTTAGAAGCTGTCACACCTATACTTAAAAGAAAGTTGAAAAAAATTGAGGAACAGACTTATTTTCTTGGGCTCACCAGAAAACTGAGGATACAGGACAAACTGTCACCTTGAAATCTGGAGAGATAGCAAATCCAAAGATTCACAAAGACCTACTTAACTGGAGATGCTGAAGCCATAAACTGGTAGGAAGACTTAAATGGTACTAATGGCAAATTTTTGGAGGTTGAGTATGATTAGTATAACAGTGGAAACATTGTTGGGCTCTCCACACTTTCATTAGTGTTACTTCCATGACCCCAAGATGTCCTCATGAAGTAGAGTTAGGAGATATACTTAAGAGGTATACCCCTGGCTCTGACAGAAGAAGATGAAGACTAACCCTGGTCTAATATACCAAGAGCATTATTCATAATTAAACCTACTTTACAGGGAAAAGGACTTTGTCAGAGTCTTATTCCAGAATTGTAGATGAGAAATTTGTAGGGAAGCCCAAAGTCAACATGGGGAGAAGGATGAAAACAAACACATAAGGATACTAGAAGAATTTGAAAACTATGGCAACTAACCCCACCACTCCCCCGCAAAAAAGCTCAAAAACCCAACTCTACTCCTAAAAAAATTAACAAAAACCTCACACTAAAGGGTTATTTACTCCAGTCCCTATAACACGTTGTATCATGTCAGACTTTTGACAACCAAAAATTACAATGTGTGCTGGAGGCAAGAAAAAGTACAGTCTGAAGAGGTAAAGCAAGCACCAGAATCAGAATCATGCATGACAGATATTGTAATTATCAGAAAAGGAATTTAAAATAATTAATATGTAAAAGACTCTAATGGAAAAAGTGGATCAGATGGGGCTAATATAAGAAGAGAGACTCTTTAAGAAGAGCCAAAAGGAAATTCTGAAGATAAAAAATAATGTAACAAAATACTTTTGATGGAGTTATATGTAGATTGGATATAGGTGAGGAAACAATAAGTGAGTTTAAGACAGATCAATAAAAACTTCCTACATGAAAAGAGAAAAAGAATTTTAAAAAATCAAAATGAAACATCTGAGAAATATGATATAATTTCAAAGGTTCAACACACACATAACTGAAATGCCAAAAAGATAAGATTAAAACAGAAAAATTATTTGAAGTAATAATGTTTGAGAAATTTCAAAAACCAAACTACAGATTCAGGAAACTCAGAGAACACCAAACAGTATTAAAACCAAAATGCCTCCACCCAGGCATATTACATTTGAACTTCAGAAAAACAAAGACATAGAGAAAATCTTGAATAAAATCATAGGGGAAAAATCACATTATCTATAGAAGCAAAGGGTAAAAACTGAAGAGTTCTTGTTAGAAATCATGCAAGCAAAATGTTAATTAAGTAGAATATTTAAAGTACTTAAAAAAATAAAACATAGAATTCTATATCTTGTGAAATTATTCCACAAGAATAAGGGGCAAATAAAGACTTACCAAAAAAAAAAAAGACTGAGGAATTTCATTGCCAGCAAACATGCCACACAAGAAATGTTAAAAGTTCTCCAAAGAGAAGAAAAATTATATATGTCAGAAGTCATTATCTTCATAAAGAAATGAAAAATATCAGGAAAGTAATAAATGAAAGTAAAATAAAATCTTTATTTTATTGTTAATTTATCTAAAATTTAATTGCTTAAAAATATAATAGTAATGAGACTTTCCTGGTGGTCCAGTTGTTGAGACTTTGCCTTCCAATGCCGGGAATGCAGGTTTGATCCCTGGTCAGGAAGCTAAGATCCTACATGCCTTGTGTCCAAGAAACCAAAACACAGAAGCAATATAGTAACAAATTCAATAAAAGACTTTAAAAGTGGTCCACATCAAAAAAGTCTTAAAAATAATATAATAGTAATGATGTATTAAGTGATCATATCATGTGAAAAAGTGAAATAACTGACAGCAATGTCATAAAGGATGGGAAGAAAGAAATGGGAATACTCTCTTATACAGTGTGTGCAATACATGATGTGAGATGAGGCTATATAAATGTGGATTTAGATAAGTTAAAATATATATTTCAAATTCAATCAATAGTATGATATTTTTAGTTTTGAACTACATTTTAAAATTTCCTACAGGATTTAAAAGTCAAAAGCATAAAAAGTATGAATCTGAATTTTTGGGCACACATGCATAAAGATAAATTTTTTTACCACAATAATGTTAAAAGGGGAAAGAGTTGTATAGGAGCAGATTTTTTGGTACCACGTTGAAGACATGTTACTATCAATTCAATTAATTGTTATAAATTTAAGGTGGCAAATGTAATTCCCATGATAACCACAAAGAAATTATTGACAGAATATATACAAAAGGAAATGAGAGGGAATAAAAATGTATCACTATAAATAATGAACTAAAAAAAAAGAATGGCAATAATGGAGACAATCAGGGACAGAAAAGTTATAAGACACACTGAACAGAAATAGAAAAAAAGACAGAAGTAAATTTTTCTTATCAGTAATTATTTAAATGTAAGTAGATTAAATTTCTAATCAAAAGACAGAAATTGCAAGAATGTATATTTAAATATACAATCCAACTATATGCTGACTACAAGAAACTCACTTTAGATACAAAGACAAAAATAGTTTGAAAGTAAAACAATGGAGAAACATATCCAATGCAAATAGTAAAACAAACAAAAAAACTGAGGTAGCTATACTAACATCAGGCAAAATAGACTTTAATTCAAATATTATTACAATAGATGAATAAGAAAATTATATATTGTAACATGGGCCAAATTTTCAAAGATGAATAGCAATTATAAATATGTATGCAATAAACTAAACAGAGTCCTAAAATATATAAAGCAAATATAGACAGAACTGATGTGAGAAATAGACAGTTTTATAATAATTGTTCGAGACTTTAATACTCCACTTTCAGCAAAAGATAGAACCTCTAGACAAAAGTTTGGTAAGGGAAGGCTTGAATAACACTACAAACCAAGTGGACTTAACAGACATACAGAACATAAATGTGGAAACCCAACACTATCTATTGACGAGGCTATTCTTTTACTATGCATGGGTTTGGCAATCTTACAGAATCCAATTGGTCATAGTTGTATGCCTTTTAACACTACTGTTAATAATCTCCTCAGCTAGATAACCAGTTTTGTTTATTGTAAGTTCTACCTTCCACAAAACACTAGAATACAACTCAGCTAAGTTGTTCGCAACAAGTACAGCCTTTCCTCTAGATTCCAATGACTATTTTTCATTTCCTTTGAAGATTTCACCAGAATGATTTTCAACATACCATATTCCTACCAACTGTCCCTTCATAAAAATCTAGGCTTCTCCAGAAGAACACACATCAAAACTCTTCCAGCTTCTACCAATTACTCAGTTCCAAAGCCACTTATACATTTTTAGATATTTTTTACAGAAACGCCCCACTCTGGCACCAAAACCTATATTACTTTGTTAGGACTGTCATACTGAAATACCACATACTGGGTGCTTAAACAACAGAAATTTATTTTCTCATTGTTACTTACTTTCTCAGTAAGTCCTGGGACATAACAGGACTAAGATGCCAGCAAGGTAGAATTAAATCTGAGGCCGATTGTCTTGGCTTATATGTGGTCATCACTTCATTCTGTGCTCACATGGCATTTTCTTTGTGTGTGTGTGGGAAGAGACAGAGCAAGATTGAACAAAAGAAAGAATGAGACTGTGAGTAAGAGAGATAGAGAGAGAAAGCAAGCTCCCTGGTGCCTCTTCTTTTTTTTTTTTTGGTGCCTCTTCTTATAAGTGCACTAATCCTATGAGTTCAGTGCTCCACCCTTATGACCTCATTTAACTTTAATTATTTTCTTAAAGTCTACCTCTTCAAGTACAGTTACACCATAAGATAGGGCTTCAACATATGCTTTGGGTGGGGAGGGCATAAACATTCAGTCACTAACAACAAGTATTGGCAAGAATGTGAAGAAATCAGAACCCTCTACATTGCAGTGTAGCTGCTATGGAAAAGAGTTCGCAAGATCCTCAAAAAGCTAAACAAATAATTACCATATCATGTTGCAATTCCTCTCTTAGATATATATTCAAATAAAATGAAGGCAGGGACTTTGATCCTTGTATGCCTTGTATGTCTTCATTGCTATGTAATTCACAATAGACAGAAACTAAAAACTACCTGACTGTCCGTGAACAGATGAATGGGTAAACAAAATGTTGAATACACATACAATGGAATATTATTCAGCCATGAAAAGGAACACAGTTCTGATACATGCCATAGCATGGATGAACCTTGAAAACATGCTAAGTGAAATAAGCCAGATACAAAGGACAAATGTATGCCTTCACTTATATTAAATTTCTAGAATAGGTGAATTCATAGAGACAGAAAGTAGATTAGAGTTCTCCAGAGTTGGAAGTATAAGGATGGGGAATTACTGCTTAATGGTTATAGTTTCTACTTTGGTGATGAGAAAATTTTTCAAATAGTCATACAATATTTTGAATGTAATTAATGACACTGCATTTTACACTTTAAAAAGATGGCAAATTTTATGTTACAAATAGTCTACCAAAACTTAAAAGGTAGTAGAGTACTCAGAAACATTGAAATGCACAGTTTAACTGGATGAATTTTATGGTATGTGAATTATATTTCAACAAAGCTGTGAAAAAAAGAGATTCATAAGATAAGCTACAAACTGGGAGAAAACATTTGTAAAACACATATCTGATAAAGTTCTTATATCCAAAAAGTATACATGCAAAGAACACTTCAAACTCAACAGTAAGAAAATAAACATTTCAATTGAAGAAAGAGGCTAAAAATCTGAACATGTTTCTCACCAAGAAAATATATAGATGGCTAATAAGAATATGAAAATATATTCAATCATTTGTCATTAAGTAATTGAAAATTAAAACAACAATGGCATGCCATTATACAACTATTAGAATGACTAAAATCCAAAATACTGAAAATACCAATTGCTGTCAAGGATTTGGAGCATAAACAACTCTCATTCCTTTCTGATGGGAATGAAAAATAGTACATATTATCCAGCAGTCATGCTTTTTAGATATTTACCCAATTAAACTGAGAACTTATGTCCACACAATAACCAGCAGATAAATGTTTATAGTAGATTTATTCATAACCACCAAGTCTGGAAGCAACCAAGGTGTTTTTAAATAATTGGGTAAACTGTGGTATATCCATAAAATGGGATATTTTGAGCAATGAATATACATGAGCTACCCACAAAAAGATACAGAAGAGCCTTAAATGCACATTCTTATGCGAAAGAATGTAGTCTGAAAATACTGTGTAGAGTGTGATTCCAATTATATGACATTCTGGAAAAGGTAAAATTGTGGTTACAATATAAAGTTCAGTGGTTTCCAGAGGTTTGGGAACAGGAAGTGTTGAGTTATTGAAGCACAGAGGATTTTTTTTTAGGGCAGTTAAACTATTCTACAGGATACTGTAATGGCAGATATTGGACATAATACATTTGTTAAATCCATAGAGTTGTAAAGCTCAAAGAGTGAATGTTAAGGTATCTAAATTAAATATATATGTTTAAATATACATAGTTAGGGGATCTCAGGATGGAATGTGAATGTGACAAAATAATCTAACCATACTATAAATGTATGAAAAAAATCTCACTGAAATTGTGGGGAAAAAAGTGCTAACATAAGTAATATTGGGGATGAGCAGAGTCTGTGAAACTAAAGGTGAAGGAAGCTGTATATAAGCGCTTTTCTCTAAATGATAAAGTTATTTTATTTTTTAATTCCTTTATTGGATAATGAATTTCTAAAAAGGAACAAGTGTACAGTAAACTTCATGTTATGATAAACTACTGTTCAGAAATAAAATGACATGGGTTTATACTATCATCACTTCTAGTAAAAAGTGTACTGAAAATACTAGATATTGAAATAAGAGAAGAAAAATAAGTATATAAAGACTTAAAAAGAAAAAGAAATCAAACAGTTATTCATTTCAAATGTGAAAAATTCAGGATACCAAGAAAATGGACCATTTGAAATGCTGGAGCCAACTGGATGTCTTTTAGTGAAGACACCATGTAATAAAGTGGAGTTCTTCTAGCCTCCATTAGTTGCCAAAGCATTCATTGCTCCAGAGCAATGACAAGGTTAGTAAGAAATACTGAAGGCAGCAAGCTTGTGTCCTTATCAACCTATATATATAGACTCTCTGTAAAGCTAGATATAAAATAGTCAAGAATTGTAAAGAGTACACTGAAAATTACTAATCTGTCAGAAAAGATGTCCTCTCTACATTTCAAACTTTTGTATCTTGGTGCATCTTTTCATTCTTCCTCATCTTGGTTTGTAGTTCAGTCTCAAATTTTACATGATCTCAAAGAGGAGGGGATAAAAAGTCCCATGATTATTTTCTCCAAATCAACTTCTTACTGAGTAATAAGAATATACATTAGAAATAAGTGAAAGTTTTATATTTTCTTAAATATTTATCCAAGTATGTAGTAAAAATATTTTCATTAATTTCCTAAAAGATTACCATATTCTCCAAATTCATATTCATTAGACTTGTTATCAAATCTCTGACATTCTATAATTATCCAGTTATCTGCTCATTTATTCATTTCTGGCATGAACTAATTAAATCTGGAATAATTAATGAGAACATGTACTCATTTTACTGTAAATAATGCATCACCAACAATTATTAATTCACCTTTTTAGCACTTAGTTAATGTGATCTAAACTTTCTTCTTTTTTTTTTCCCTCTGTTAATTTTCATTGAACTCTCTCTTATTCTAGCAATTAGTAATGTTTATTTATGGGTTCATGAATTAATTGAAAAAATCCATCTCATGAAGAGATGAGTTTCATTTAAAACTGTACTTTTATGTTTAATAGTGATTAATTCAAATTTTTAGTATAAAATCATTTTAGTCAGTTGTGTGCTACTAAGAAATGTAATGATAGCTTAATCCAGAATGAAAAAAAAAATGCTTAATGCTTTTCGGTCACCAGAAACACAAAGAAATATAAACATCTAAAATTTAAATACAGAAATATTTTATGGCAGTGATGCATAAGAAAGTGATAAGTAGAAGATTTTCAAGGATAAATATATATTACATTAGGATTAAATTCTGTGCACAAATACGGAAGGAACACACAAAGTTAAAGAGAAAGTAGAACACTGTAAAATGTATGACTTTTGAAAAATCTTTTTAGTTTTAAGTAAATGGTTGTAGGTGTCTAATTGTTACGGTATTTCTACTTCACTGTATATGTTTATATAACAACTTTATTTTTAAATGTCAGTATCTTAAAAAATCAACATATATAACATTTGTAACTACAGTATTTAAACATAAGATGAAAATATTTTAAATCAGTTTACAATTTGTAAATATATTCATATTTCTCACATTTTCTTTTTCTCTCTTTTTTTTTTTTTTTTGTGGTATGCAGGCCTCTCACTGTTGTGGCCTCTCCCGTTGCGGAGCACAGGTTCTGGATGCACAGGCTCAGCGACCATGGCTCACGGGCCAAGCTGCTCCATGGCATGTGTGATCTCACCGGACCGGGGCACGAACCCATGTCCCCTGCATCGGCAGGCGGACTCTCAACAACTGCGCCACCAGGGAAGCCCTCTCTTTTTAATTTAGAGAAATTATTGAGGTATTGTTGATTTACAATGTTATAGTAATTTCTGCTATACAGTAAAGTGACTCAGTTATACATATTTATATATACTTTTTCATATTACTTTCCATTATAGTTTATCACAGGCTATTGAATATAGTTCCCTGTGCTCTACAGTAGGACCTTGTTGTTTATCCATCCTACTTATACTAGTTTGCATCTGCTAACCTTAAACTCCCAGTCCATCCCTCCACCACCCCTCCTCCCCCCTTGGCAACCACAAGTATGTTCTCTATGTCTGTCTCACATTTTCTTTAGAGGGTGTTACAGCAAAAACATTAATGATCACTAAGCTAGACCACTTCTCAGTTCCATTGAAAACTGAGACTTGACTTTGCACAAACTTATTCCAGGTCAATTTTAAGATCCAGTCTATGAAACCTGGGGTGAAGGAATGAGGAAGCATCACTGAAAGTGCAGACAGGAAATTCCCAGGCAACAGGGACACCTGGCTCAAAACTCTGGGGAAAGCCCCCAGGAATAAAAGGCATTTAACCCCGATCCAGAGAATTCTAGGCAGTAGCTTTGGCTGGTGGCAGAGGAGAGTGATATTGGGAGCTGAAGCTGGGTTACTTTTGAAGTGGGCTCAGGCTTTTGGGATCCACCCAAGTCTTGAGGCTGTGAAGTTCCTGGATAACTCAACCAATCCCTCCAGTTTCCTGGACTTGCTTTTCCTCCACACTGGAGATTAAGACACTCACCCTGCTCTACTCACCTCTAGTGACAGCATAGACCTCTCAACCTCTTAGGTTTCTTCAGCTCTAAGAGTGAACCATAAGAGGGATGTTGTCATTCCACTTCTGTCTTTTCTAGCTCTCCAGAAGCCTGGACTTAAGCAGTCAATAACTCATTTGTTACCCAACAGGTCTTCAGAGTATAGGAAAACAATGCAAAGATAAGACATACCTACCCATGGTGTGGTATCATTTGCTTATACTCAGGAACTCCCTTGTTACAAGTGGAGTCTTTTTCTCTTAGAATTCCTCAAGATTAGTTGATCCCCATTTCATGGGATCCTGGAGAACAACATTCATCAAGGCATTTTCTTCTAGAGTGTATAAATGTCTAGAAGAGTTGCATGTTAGGAGCAGTTTTGTCAATACAGACTTTTTCCTTATTTGCGATGCCAGGATTCTCTCAGATGCCTTTGTACATCTGACAACTGGTAAAAATGCCTCTCACTGCCCAAACCCAGCTTGTGCAGAACTTCTATCCTCAGATGCTAACCCTCACTGTGCTCTTCCTCACTTTCCCTCGTACCTAGCCTATACAACCTTATTGTAATTAGCTTATCATACTGTAAGCCGCCCTTTGCAGGAAACTGCCCTCCACAGGGAGCCTCTTTTCTTGTCACTTTAGCAAAGCTACACTGTAACTAACTTTTAAGCAGGCACCTCCATGCTCTACTTATCTCTGGACCAAGCACACCTTTCAAATTATTTAATCAGGCAATACTTTTCCTAAATTGTGGGTTCTTTACATAGATCAAAGAAGTAGAAATGAAGAAAAGAAATTAACAGATGAATAGATGTCTTCCCTAGCTTACCCCTCAGTAATCTCACAAAAAATTGTGTGACCAAACTGTGTTAATAAGATAGCATCTACAGGAAGATCACGAGGAGTTGACAAGCCTGCATGCAGTGGGGGATGGTGATGACTCTGACCCTCCCCCATCTCAAGGATTAACTGATATTTCTTCACTGTTTCCCTTTAAAAATTTCATGGCTGAGCAGAATCTTCAGAGGTGGTTTTTGGGGGACACTGAGTCCATCATCCCCCCAGATTGCCAGCATTCTGATTAAAGGCCCATTTCTCCTCCATCATTTATGAGTATGTAATTGATTTTTTAAGCAGCAAACAGGGGGATTTGATCTATTCAGTAACAATATTTCAAAAATCTGTGTTCCTGTCTGTCTACTTTATCTTTAGTCTTGATTTACAACAAGATACGAACATAAAGTCCTCATTCTAAAGATGCTCATCCACTCTTCTTTCTCTCCAAAGTGCTCAAATTTTCTGAGCATGTCTGAAATAGTATATGCAATCAAAGTATTTAAAGAACACAGAGCTCGTCCATCTACTAAACTCAAATTTTAATCTAACTTGATATCTAGCTCAAAGCTTTGAAGTCAGAGAAAGGAGTTGGAAACAAATCCATGGAAGTTTGGGTAAGTGCCTTAGGCTTGTAAGCAAGACACAGTCCATAGCTCATTCTGTTTAACCCTCATAACAAGACTATAAGATAGGTATTATTTAGACCACCTGATAGATTAATATAAATGAAATTCAAGGGTACCTTACACAGAGTACCACAAATATTACAGTATATCCAGGGTTTAAGACAACTCTTTTCATCATGCCATGAGAGTAACGTGGGATTCATTACTTTGACAGGGTAAAATAAGTAGTTTAAAAAACTTTGGACATGCTACATGTCCAGGCATGCTAAGTGACATCAATTCAGTGAATGCAACTCTCCATTTGATCTGACATTTCACAAAGTCTTTAATCCATTTTAAATAAATTTGTCTTGTTAACAATGAGAAGGGCTAGGAAATTATAAAAAAGACACTTTTTCTTCCAAGTACTTTATATTTTACAGAACAAGGAAAAATCTTTAAAATAACTTAAAAATATGTCATCCTAAAATTTCACTCTTCTCCAAATGACATAGATTTCCACTTCTTTCCATAAAGCCAATGCCCATAATTTAACACATTTATTCTTTCACTAGTCTTGAACTGCAGGCATCCTGAAACATTGTAGAAACCTTGTAGAAACGTTTTTTTTTTTTTAACTTCTCACAGAAGACGGATACACACCAAGGATTTTTTTTCAGGACTTCGCAAAGTCCAATTTAGTGTTTTATCAATTCTTATTTAAATTGTTCCCAGTCCCCTATGCAGTGATTATTGATAGAACTATGCCACAGGTTTTATCAATACTAATAAAGCCATCATGTATTTGTACAGATATTTCTATAGACATACTTTAAACACAGTATCATAGGGATAAATTAATTTGTCACCAGATTTCTTTTGCAGGAACCACGTGGGCAGTGCAGGTGAAAAAGTGATACCTCCATTGTTGTCCGATTTTCCAGGTAAACTGCTACCTGAAAAAACCCAGCTTTCAATTTGGCTTCTACAGTATTTTGTTTACAGTCTAGTATATCACATAGATGCATTGCAATGTAATTCATCCATATACATGTCTGCCTTCTCCATTAGAAAGATAAATTCTGAGAAAATGGATCGTGTCTGTTTCATTTTAATATTCTGTGACCTTCCGTGGGTGATTGTACGTACACAGACAAGTCCCATGAAATTCTGAATGAATAAACGAATGGTAGCTCAGGGTTTCCTGTCTCACTAACTCCATGTATTCCCCTTTTCACTCATATTTCTTCTAAAGAGGGAATGTTTTAATCTAACAGCCCTTTGAAGTTAAGCTATGAGAAGCAATGTTCTTGGCAGGTGGAAAGTTTGTCTCATAGAGGATCTATTTTGGCCAGTCTAAAATAGCTACTCTTTCTTCCGTGGAGAATTGTGAGCCTACACATACTACAGAGAACTCAAAGCACATGAGAAGGAGGAATGATACCCCAATAGTCTTGATCAGACAGCGCTCAGCCAGAATGGGACAGGGGCAGGGTGAGTATCAGGAAGAAAGGGTAAAAATGCAAAAATAGAAACAGGGAAACAAACACAGAGGGAGAAAGTTCATCCGAGGCTGATTCCATAGGAGAAAAAGGATGATGCAACTGTAAAATTATACACTCTGTATGACTCTCTAGACTCTGTATATGTTTGATGAGTTGGCTGGTGTTCTGTTCATGGACTGTGCCTGCTTGCCTTTCTGGACATTTTGGGGGTATAATGTTGGGATCACAAAATGAAACAAATTATAGTTGAGAGATACAAAAGAATTAAAACTGTTTCCAGATAATGTCCTTATTTCATAAAAAAAATTAAGGGCATTCACCAACTACCCATTTCACTAGTTCACTAAATTCCCCACATGATACCTCATTTCTCTGGAAAACAATACTGTATAAAGCATCCTTTCCATGCATTTCTCCAGCTTAAAAGGCCCATAAACCACCCATGTTTACCCATTCTATCTCCCAGCTCCCACCTAGCCCACTGACCTCAAGCACTGACCAGAAATAACTGGCTTCAGTTATTTTGGAGGATACTCAAGTGTGTATGTGAAATATAGTCTCAGAATGCTTTATTTTCTATAAGGCTCTAGTGGGATTTGGTTTTCTTCTCCCAAATCTAAATAATATATTCAATTTACTACAACATACTCAGGAGTGAGGCACATAAAGAAGTTGTTCTCAATCAGGCATATAAAGTTAATATAAACAGAATGAAAAAGGAATATGAAAAGGCAAAGAAGCAAGGGGAGAAGACTTTCACCAGAGTGATTTCATCAAACATTGATTATCTAAATTGTAATTCATTCAACAAATTAATATACAATGAGATCCAGTAAATAAAACAGAGTAACAGTAACTAAAATTATAGTGTTCAAAAAGTATGTGCACACACCATTTTATATTTCTATCAAAATATACAAAAGGTTCTGTTTCACATACATACTAACTTTGCTACAAAGAAAATAGAATGGTATGTAACTATAAAGCAGATAAATGTAACAAATGTACTTCACTGGCCAGAAGATGAAAAGAATAGTGACAATGGAGCATTTCTTAATCTGGAGAAAAAATAAAACAACAAACGTAATTGTTGCTGAGGTATTGGAGAAAGTGCTGATTGAATAAAGAAGGGCATACTTTAAACTTTTCATGTAGTCCAGCAGACAGACTTCGTTTTCTCCTTCTCTTTCTGCTTTTGCTCTTGAGAGTTATCAAGTCGCGAGTATGAGGAGGGGCCATGGAAGAATACCAACACCTTGGGCAAATGTAGTTCTCCTGCACAACAGAAAGAAATAAAGGATGAAGCAAGGTCATCCTCAAGGCAAGCCTTACCAGCTGTCCTCAAGGGGTGAGACACTCCAGGGCTTAATAAAATGTAGAGGGGCTTTTCACAACTGATCCTCACACTACTTTGATTAGCAAGCACTTACTAGTAGTGGTACTACTACTATGAAGCATTTGGCCTACAGGAGCAATTTTATGAACAGAAAAGATGATTTTAAAAAAATCATTTAGTTAATAAATATTGCAAGCCAAATGTGTGTCAGCCACTCTAGGAGAATTTACCAGTACTATGGTTAAAAATACGTTATCTCAGGGCTTACATTCTAATGAACTAACAGAAGTTGGCACAGGCCAAAATGCACTATTTAAAGAAATTTTAAAATATTATATATATATTATATATATATTTATATATATATCTTAGAGATAATTTTTAATGTTTGCCATTAACAGTATTTTCTCTGTATTAAGTTTATTTCACCAACTACTGGTGGTCATTGGAGAGAAATATGAACAGGGAGTAATATTTGTAGAAATAAGTTTTTAAAGTAAAAATTTGAAAGGCATGTTGAGAAAATTAATTTGTATTATTGATTTTCTTTTTTGTTTTTCCTTTTCTTTGAATTAGAAAATGACCACCATTATTGTATTTAAGTAAAGGAAAACCTTAATTCAGCCGGGAGAAGCATAGTTTGAGAACCACTGATGTAGGAAAACTATTGAGTCAAGTGGAACTTGATGGCTGAGCAAGAATAACAGTTATTAGAAATGATTAAATGTTCAGAAGCAAAATCTGAGCTTCGTAAAAATAGAGTTACCATATGATCCTGCAATCCTACTCTAGAGTTTCTGGAGAAAACTCTAATTCAGAAAGGTACATGCAGTATTCACAGCAGCACTTTTTATAATAGCCAAGACATGGAAGCAACTTAAATGTCCATCAACAGATGAATGGATAAGAACATGTGGTACATATACGCAGTGGAATATTACTCAGCCATAAAAGAGAATGAAATAATGCTATTTGCAGCAACATGGATGGACCTAGAGTTTATCATACTAAGTGAAGTAAGTCTGACAGAAAAAGACAAATATTTGACATCAGTTATATGTGGAATCTAAAAAATGATACAAATGAACTTATTTACAAAACAGAAACAGACTCACAGACACAGAAAACAAACTTATGATTACCAAAAGGGAAACGGGGGGAGGGATAAATTATGAGTTTGGGCTAACATATATATGTGACTATATATAAAATAGAAAACCATCAAGGACCTACTGTATAGCACAGGGAACTGCACTCTACATCTTGTAATAGCCTATACTGGAAAAGAATCTGAAATATATATATATATATATATATATATATATATGAATCATTTTGCTGTACACTTTAAACTAACAAAACATTGTAAATTAACTATACTTCAATTTTAAAAAAACCTGAACTTCTTTCAGGCAGGAAACCAGAACTAAGGTGTTCCCTGAAGGTAACTAGGGACAGTCCTCAAAATCCAAGTGGGCAGCAGAGCTAGGACATGACAAGAGCACTAAGAACAGGAAGCTAAACGTGTTTTGTGCAGCCCAAATCCAAGGTGCAGAGACAGGTTCAGGGGTGGGGCTACAATATGAAGATGCAGGGACCAGGAGGAAACAGGAGGGTCAAGACAAAACCAACTGGAGGAAGAGCTTCTTTGTGCTGTTTCGAGAACCGAGTTACGTGGGACGATAGCCACTTCCCACAGGTAATTACTGAGCATTTGCAATACGAGTAGTCCAGAGATGTGTCATCAGTGTAAACTACACATTGAGATTCCAAGATATAGTACAAAATATATAAACTAATGTAAAAAAGACCATTAATACATTTATAATTCTACATGTCAAAAGGATAATAGTTTATATATGCCACAGATCTATACATATGTGGCTTCTAGGAAATGTAAACTTATAAATGGTGTTTATATTTCTACTGGACAGCATATGTTTGGAGAGTGGATTCTCAACTTTCTTGAACACATACCCCTGTCAGTAAACACAATTTAAATGCATCTTCTACACTTATTTTTAATTGATAGATCTGCCAAGCTCTATAAAAATTTGGTATATTTTTGTAAAATGTGTGGAGAAATAGAAAATTTAAACAGGTAAAATAAAAATAGAGATAGAAATTCTAACATTTTATTCCAGCTCTAAGTAGATCATGTGATACACTTTTGGAAGCTAAAATCTTTTATTTCTAGGAGGATTATAAACCAACTAAACAATCTTATGTGGATGATCAAGCCAGGCTTAAAAGACCAGAAAGAGAGAATCCAAAATACGTGTTTACTTATAAGTACATTTTAAGTCATATTTCAAATGTTGTGTTGGGTTGAAATGTAACACTATAGTAAATCTATTTTATGTATATGCATAAATACTAAATTACCATAAATATTAATTTTACGTAAAATAAAATATGATTCTTTCATTGAACAAGTCTATGGAAAATCAGAGTGCTGAGATGGGCAAAACCATAAATATGAGAATAATGTCCACCTGCTGGCTGATTTCTCTAACTGTGAACGAAAAAAAGTATGAAAAGATGAAAAAATAATACTTATAGAGGATATGCTGCATAAGCTTTGATTTATTAAATGGCAATAAATGCCCAATTATCTCAATTACATAGTAATGTATCCTAAACGCATACATTATTTAACTCATACAAATTAGGATTACAAGCACTCAAAGCTGGCAGGAAAATCAATAAACATCTCTTCCTGTCTTTAAAAGTGAACATGCAGAAGCCCAAAATTCCAATGATGGGCAGAAAGCACGTGGTGGAGAGTCATGGGGGCTAAGATCACACCCTGGTGCCAGGCCCAGACTCTGTCTCTTTCCCAGTCAACATCATCCTCTGAGTTCACAACTATAGCACCCTATACAGAGACAGTTTTAAGTTTGGTTTGGTTTTGAGCCATGTTTGATTATTCTACCTTCCCCTTTCTCATGGACAATACTTTTATAACTCATAAATAAAGACATTGTTTCCAATTTTTTCCTAACTCAGAGTCAAATGTTTGAATAACCTTAATTTCCAAACTGTGTAGGGTCTGAGTTAATAAGATTTTACTGAATGTCACAGCAAGGGAAACAGCTCCCAGGTCTGTAAGCCCATCCTCTACACACGTCATGCTTTTCCTTTTGTTGTGATTAAATGAAACATTATGAATTCCCCAAATAATCACAATATGTTTTTATGATAAAGTACGCCATTATGTTCAAATATTTATCTTACTCAGTGTAACAGTAATGATGTGAGCAACACTTAATATTCTATTGCACTTTCCCTGTTGATATTCTGGGTTAGAGTGGAGCAGATGTTCATATATTATAAACCATATTTTAAAGTGCACATGTGCAAGCATCAATTTCCTTGTGTGTTAAAAATCAACATAGCATTTTTGAATATGAGAATGTTAAAGAAAGGAGAAGCAAATATTTGGTGATTAGGGCTTTTACCATTCACAGGCTAAATTTTATATGCTTCCCTTTGATAGAAAGATTAAACTTATAAAATGAAGAAATTATTAAAATACTTTTGTTTTTTGTATTTAGTCAAATCTGTTGTAATTATGTCTATGTACTTTTTAGAAAGAGAAGAAACTGTCGATTGTTACCTTGCTGGTATACAGTTTTTCCGATCAAATTTTGTAAGAAAAGAGCATGCTACTACAACCTTCGAGTGACATTTTAGTTTAGCATGCAACCAGAAAGAAGATGAACTTTGAAAAACACTTTTAGGGTTTTCCAAGTAGTGAAAAATGTCTCTTAATTCTTCGATAGTTAATTAATTATCTCTTGAACCATCTATATTAACTTTAATTTTTAAATGTTACATGCTTCAGCATTTCTGTGAATTTGTTACATAAACTTTGATGTAATTTGCTATCTACATGGTATCATATTACATGATTTTGCCCCATTTAATAATTAGTATATTCCGACAAAGTTACTGATATGATGGACAGGAGAGATATTGATGATGTAAGATTGAGTGAGAGAATTTTTATAATTAGCATATTTCTGTAATGGATATTTTTCTGATCTAAAAATGTTTCTCTTTATAAGTCTCAACTTCTGGGATTCTGATAGAGCAGTGCTACTCAGAGAGTGGTACCCACATCACAGGGAGTTCTGGACCTACTTGATACTGATCAGCTAGGAGACAAAGGCAGGGATTGAGAGTTTACATTCAGGAAGTCTTTGAACACTTCAGCATTGCCACAGCATCCGGTCCCTGCCTGGTGGGACACAGCAGAGCCCAGTTCAGGTGATGTCAGACTTGTGAAGGTGGGTCGCATGGGTGCTACTCATGCACAGTGAGACCGTGTACTGGGATGTACCATGAGCTGGAAAAATTATTCAGAAAAATAAGTTTCCTTTACTTGTACCTCAGCAAGGTAGCTAATTCCTGTGAGTCCTCCTTAAGAGCAGAAATATATATCCTCTAGAGCTGTGTGGCCCTGTGTGGTAACCACTCACCACCTGTGGCTATGGAGCCTCTGAAGTGTCCCTAGTCCAAACTGAAATGTGCTGCACTGTACGTGTGTATGACACACCGTGTTCTGAAGCCTACATAGATAAAAAAGGAAAATAAATCTCATTAGTAATTTTATATTGAATTGCTGTTGAAACAATAATTCTTTTGATATTTTGGATTAAACAAAATATGGTATTACCCTTAGTTTCATCTTTCAGTTTATGCGGCTTTTTTATGCAGCTCTTCAAAATAATTTAATTTAAATGTGGCTTGCATTTTATTTCTATTGGATGGTACTGCTCTAGATTATCTTCAGCAGACTATGACATCTAAGCTTTGTGGTGAACACTAGATAAAAATTACTTAATCCATGATGGTGTTTGACTCTCTGAGCCTTCCTTCATATCAAAAAGTTACCAGAGGGCTTCCCTGGTGGCGCAGTGGTTGAGAGTCCACCTGCCGATGCAGGGGACACGGGTTCGTGCCCCGGTCCGGAAAGATCCCACATGCCGCGGAGAGGCTGGGCCCGTGAGCCATGGCTGCTGAGCCTGTGCATCCGGAGCCTGTGCTCCGCAATGGGAGAGGCCACGACAGTGAGAGGCCCACGTACCGCAAAAAAAAAAAAAAAAAAAAAAAAAAAAAATTACCAGAATGCAGTGAATGAGTTTAACTGCATGAAAGTTTGATTTGGGTTGGTTAGGGTAGAAGTTGAGTGTGTTGGAGGATTATTTTTAATCTGTTAAAAGATTTTAGCTACAGCCCACAGTTACTTATAACAATTCATTTATTAAATGCCAGAAGAAAAAATAGAAAGTAAAAGTATATAAAATAGATTTTCCAGGTACTATACAATACTTAATCATTGAAAATCATATTTTTAAACTTAGAAAAAAGTGAAGAAAGAAAGAAAAAAGAAAATAAGCATTCATAGAGCCTTGATCTTAATCACCGTACTGTATTAATGTAGGTTATAATATTGTGATATCAAAAATGAATAGCAAAAATCTCATACAAATAGAAAACATTCTATTTACTGCATGTGCCCAGAAGGTCCCTCAGGGCTGAGTTCCAGGGATAGCGTGTTTTTTTTGTTATCCTAACAGTCCTAAACATTTGAAAATGGGTCTATTTTTCTCTTTGTTTTCATCATTAGGAAGCTGTGAGGCTTTTTTATGTCCCAGCTTGAGCAGCTCCCTAAGGAGTCCTGAATCTGTAATTGTAATCTCATGGTAGATTTAACTAATTCTTTTCCAATTGTGTTTCTCTAACTCCAAATCTTGGGTTAAAATGATAAGAAAAGAAAAGAAAAACTCAATAAATGGTCTCTAAAATATTTTATCTAAATACTATAATAATATAGTATTATATTATATATTATATTATATAGTATTATATTATATATATTATATATAATATATATATAATATATATATTATATATATTATATAATATCTAAAATACTATCTCTAAAATATTTACTGAACAGCTCATGCCTATAGTGGTTCTTCCATGCTTTGTGTCTTCCAGACACATATTAGCAGCTCTTTTGCCTCTTCCTGTTTGTCTGTTTTTGTTCCCCTTAAACCTTAATTTTAAAAATGAGATCACCATGCAACATTTAACCTAATTCCTGACTTATGCTCTACTAAATGTACACAATGCCTTACATAACCAGTTGACTCCTTTTTTGGATTAAAAGGAGTAAGAATGAAGAATTAAGTAGTTAAAGAATGAATGACTCTCTACTCCTAGTTTCCCCTGAGTAAATCTGCAGGTGGACCCCACAGACACAGGTGGACCACGTGGGCATGACAGCATCCAATTGCAGGCAGACCACACAGGCAAGACAGCATCCAAAAGAACATCAGGAGAAGTCAGCAGGTCTGCACGCAATGGAAAAATGATGAAGAATCTGACCTCCTATCTCAATGATTAACTGAGATGGCTACCACTTTTCCCTTTTAAATTGTTGTGGCTGAGCAAAATCTTCAGAGTTGGTATCTGGACATGAGTCTACCTTCGCCCCAGATTGTTGGATTTTCTGAATAAACTACCATTCTTCTCTACCAACACTTGCCCTTTGATTACTGGCTTTTCAGCAGGGAGCAGCTGAACCTGAGTTCCTAACACAGAGACAGCCCTGGCAGGAAGCCCATTTAGCTCTATCATACAATCAGGACACCTGATTAAGTCAATACACACAAGAGAGATGGGTTGCCATGTATGGGCAGCAGAGGATGTAGGACCAAATGCTCTTGTGTGTTTAGGAGCACAGAGAATATCCCACAGAATCATTTTCAACATGAAAGCAAAGATTTGGTTTTATACTCAAACATAAAACTTAAGAAGCTTTTCCCTCTGAGAGAATAACCACCATAAGAGGGCCACAGAAGCTGCACTAATTAGGAATTGTGTATCTTAAGGCTACCTCATTAACTGCTCTGTGCCTCTCTTTCTTCCTGAGTGAAAAAATAGTGCACACTTTTCAGAATTCTTGTAGCTAAATCTTGGGCATTCAACAAGCCATATTTATTATTATTAAGGTAATAGCCAGTTGTTGATAACTTTACAGGTTGCAAAAGAATACTGATCCCCAGGAGAAGGACAAGCACAGAATAGGAGAGCTTGACTGTGCACAGGATAAACTCCACTGCTTTTCCATTTTGACTTTTTGATGTATTGGGTTAGCCAAAAATTTTGTTCCGGTTTTTCTGTAACATCTGTCCAAAAACCTAAGCGAACTTTTTGGCCAACCCAATAGTTAAATCTCCATTGTTTCTGCAGTCTCTAAAATTCTGTTGTTCATGGACCTCTGACTTGGAAGAGAGGCAACTGAACACCTGGCAAGGATGCATAATACTCAAAACATAAAGTTGCCTATTTAAATATCTACACTTTCCTTTCATTTATCCTCTCAGCTCTATAACATTAATTATGAAGTCTTGGAAGCCTACTCTAATTATTTGATGTTGCAATTTTGTTTACTTTAGACAGTTGGAGAGAAGATATTTCTCAATTAAATATCAGGAAAGTAGCTAAAATATCTCACTCTGTGAGAAACAGTGTGGTCTGTAATATCTATCAGTTAGGTCTCAAGATTTCAACAACTTGCTGCTTTTACACATATATTCTCTTCTGGGAACTCAAAGACCAGCAAATAGTGCCTTGAAATGATAAGCAATTAAGAAGCACAGGGAGAAGTTTCTCAACCAAAAGGAAACAAGTCAAGGAACGTGTTGAGAAGCAGAAAGATCTATCAATAGTTAAGAACATAGTTCTCAGCCAGTGCTACCTCAGCAAGTAGCTATGCTGGAAACAGCCTCGTGATGTCCTGAAAGTGAAAGCAAGACATATGTTTCTGGCAGGAAAGAATATAAAAGAGTTATTCATAGGCTGACTCTTGAAAGAATATATTGAAGGACTTATTTTTCTGTCTGGTAAACAAAAATCTTTAATATGGTCATGTAGTAAATAATAGATTAATTGTGATTGTGAATATTGCAATCCCACCACAGCTAGAAAGTTCTGGAAGCCAGTTGATGTTTCTTTGCCTCTTGACAGATGCTTAAGATAGTCATTTGTTCACTTATCCATTAATTCATCCACATTTTTAAAAACTGTGTGTAACAGGTTCACTGCCGGGGATAAGAAAGTAGAAAAAAAATCACTGTCTTCGCAGAATTTACAGACCACAAAATGTCTCTCCCTTTTGTAAAGAATAACAAAGGAAAGAAAAAGAAAGAAAAGTTCAACAACCCCTTGGAAATCAGCTCTTAGTACATTTTTATATTCTTGTAATTCATTCTACATTCTCTATTAAAAAAGAAAGAAAGAAAGAAAACATTGGAGTTTAGAAACAAATTGATCTTTAAAAGGCAAGAAGCATATGTGCCATTTTCTGCTTAGCTTGAATTATTGAATTATGGGACCAGCCTCCATACTGGTCTTAGAGAAATGCTTCTTTTTTCAAAAACGTGGCAGATCATAATACAACCTAGTATCATTATAATAGATTATTAACCACTGGACTATAACCTTGAATAAATTGTCCTGGAGTTGATATCCAGCAATTTTTGCCATGATCACTGACAGAAAAGAGCAAAAGTTGTCCTTTCCTTGTTGAAAGACTAAGGACTCAGACAAGAAGAGAGAATAATGGCCATTTAATGATAAGCTGTCAGCTTTATCTAAATCTAAAAATTTGGTGGGAGGTCTCTAACAAATACACATTTGGTCTATATTAATTGATTTTCTTTTACATAGCCCAAATAACTTAACTATTATTAGATAAGAAACAACATGGGCTCTGAGAAGAGCCATGGCCAAAAGGATAGAAAGGATTTAACACTGCTAATAAGCTTAATCACATGTAAATATTTGCACTGATCAAATAGAAACTATGTATCATTTCGAACATACATGGAACAGCCAAAAACACCCACGACAAATATTAACAAGTTTGTTGTAATACCAATAAGGTTTTCAAAAAAAAAAGAACTCTAATCTAAAATCACTGATCAGAATGCATTCAAATTAGAAATAAATAGAAAATAAAGGGAAAAAAAATCTGTAAACCTAAAAAATTATGCAATATCTTTCTAAAGAACTCTTGGCACTACAAAGAATTCATAAATAAATGATGATAAAAATATTAAATACAAATCCCTCCATATACAACCAAAACATAATCAGGAAAAACTGATAACCTAAAATATTTTCAATAAAAATCCAGAAAAAGTGAAAAAATGTAAATTAAGCTTCAACTGAAAAAGTTGCATCATTAAATAATAAAAGCAACTAAAAGGCTAAGAATAAATTCTTCTAAGAAAAAAGCAAAGATTAAGAAAGTAGTAGATTGATAAGTGCGATATGACTATATATTTTACAAGTTCAGAAAAAGGCAAAAAAAGACAATTAAAAGGTACAAATAAATAGGAGTAATACATTAAACATATAAATTCTTTCTTAAATAAAAAATAGAGAATATTTAAACCATCATTTATTAGATGCTTAGGATAATAATTGATAAACTAGACAGTACACAAAGCTTTTCTGAGGAAGTATAAAATCTTGTCAGGCTGATAAAATAAATTTCAGTGAATGTTCTATACTTCTATTTTACACACACAGAAGCACATACATGTGTACCAACTTCTCCCCCATAAGTTTTACTTCTCATGTTCTACTCTGGCATCAAGAAACAGATAATATGCATGTTATATATCCTGTTTCAGAGCCTAGAAACAAATGCACAGCTAACTAAATCATTTTCTAAGAACAATGTAGCACTAATTCCCAATGTAGAAAGGGAACATGTAAGATAATTCTGGACAACTATCATTGTGATATCATCAATATCAATGTTAATAAAACCTTGGCAAATTGAAACCAGAGAATATCAGATGAAGTCCTTGGACAAGCCATCCTAGTACTTCCTGAGTCACCAGGATATTTAATATTAGATAAAAAATTAATGCAAACCACCATATTAATAAATTACAGGGAAATATCAATAAAACAAAACTGGTGGTTAAACAAATCATAATGATTATAATACATAATTCCAAACTAAGTTCCCAAACTCAGTATTCATAGCAAATAATTATTAAAGGAATCACTCTTAATCTATTAAAGATAGTTCATCAAAAGAAACAATTCTTGGTGATGAAATATTAAGAGACTTCTTATTAAAGTAAGGAAGAGGGTAATGATGTCTGCTAATACCCCTATGAGTCAACAATCAGAGCACTGAAGGAAGTAAAAAAATATTAGACATACATACTGAAAATTAAAAGTTAGAGCTGTCATACTTCCAGACGTTATCATTATCTAGGGAATCTAAGGGAAACAATGAATAAGAGTACAACCAAAAAGAGATTTAAAGTGAAAAAAATTAAGGAGAAACATCTTCAAAATGCCAAAGTCAAAGGTTTTCTTTATACTGAATACTCTTTTGCATACCAAAATACTACTAAAACTAACACCCAAAGCATAGAAAATCATGTTGCCTCCTCTTGACCATCATACTCAAAGTGCTGCTTCATGGCAGCTTGCTGGGTCAGCTTAAGCCATGCTGAGCCACCAGGGAGACACTCTGTTTCAGCCTCCATGTTTTTGTTTTTGTTTTTTTGTTTGGGGGGCGTTGGGGGTTTCTGGACCTGCCAGGTCTGCAGTTCCCTCTTGATGGCTACCTGGATGTACCTGATATTTCCTCTTCTTCCCTCTCCACAAACATTTCAATGGTTGAACCTCTTTTTCTGCATCCTTTTTCTCAAACCAATCTTTGTATATGTACAAAATATCAGATGATGTTACCATTGACCTCATGTTGAAATTAAATAATCATCAAGGCCATTGTTCATGAGTTTATTTCCATTCCCTTTCAGAGTTTGCCATGCTCTTCCAACATGTTTGCATGGGTATTTCTCCAGGAGAAATTCATTTTCAAATGGTCTACAAAAATCTGACACATTCAGATAAGTTTTAAAATATATCATTAATCTTTCATAAGGAGATTATTTGAATGTGGAAAATTATTTATTTTGTGTTTGTGTGTGAGAGTGGGAGACAGAGGGGTAAAGACATAGAGACAAAGAGACAGAGAGATAGAGAGACAGAAACAGAGATAGAAACAGAGAGAGAGAGAAAGAAAGGGAGAGAGAGGGAGGGAGAGGGGGGAGAGAGAGAGAGGGATGGAGGGAGAGGGAGAGACACCTGAAGAGACACTTGTGAACTGAGTTATCAAACAAGTAAGCACATTTCTGAAACATTTTAAAATGTACTATCATATTTTAATTCAGTTCCTAATAATCATTTGTTTTATTTTCTAGTATCATCCTGATGTACAGTCTTTTCACAGAAAGACCATAAAACTCATAAATGCTTGATTTTTTGAGTCATATATTAAGCATGTGCCTTGTTGCTTTATTATTCTCTGTTGACTCACTTTTTCCAGAAGCAGCAGAAAATGTCAGTCAAATATATTGCCATAATATTGACATACATTTGACTTTTTTCTCTTAAATGTTTGTGTTTAAAAATAATTGTGTTGTGCTCAAAAGCATCCATTCCAACCTTCTGCCCATTACACCCTTGAGAGAAGCAGGTCCCTGAGTTCGCATACAACTGATTTAACAAATGCATCTTATTTCCTCGACCTTTTTGCCAGCTCTTACTCCTTGACCTAAAATATTAAAATGATATTCAGGATCCCCAAAATGGTTAAGTATTTTTTTTTAACATCTTTACTGGAGTATAATTGCTTTACAATGGTGTATTAGTTTCTGCTGTATAACAAAGTGAATCAGCTATACTTATACATATATCCCCATATCTCCTCCCTCTTGCTTCTCCCTCCCACCCTCCCTATCCCACCCCCTAGGTGGACACAAAGTATAGAGCTGATCTCCCTGTGCTATGCGGCTGCTTCCCACTAGGTACCTATTTTACATGTGGTAGTATATATATGTCCATGCCACTCTCTCACTTCATCCCAGCTTACCCTTCCCCCTCCCTGTGTCCTCAGGTCCATTCTCTACGTCTGCATCTTTATTCCTGTCCTGCCCCTAGATTCTTCAGAACCACGTTTTTTCTTTTCTTTTTTTTTTCTTTTAGATTCCATATATATGTGTTAGCATACTGTATTTGTTTTTCTCTTTCTGACTGACTTCACTCTGTATGACAAACTCTAGGTCCATCCACATCTCTACAAATGACCCATTTTTGCTCCTTTTTATGGCTGAGTAGTATTCCATTGTATATATGTGCCACATCTTCTTTATCCATTCATCTGTTGATGGACACTTAGGTTGCTTCCATGTCCTGGTTATTGTAAATAGAGCTGCAATGAACATTGTAGTACATGACTCTTTTTGAATTATGGTTTTCTCAGGGTTTATGCCTAGGAGTGGGATTGCTGGGTCATATGGGAGTTCTATTTTTAGTTTTCTAAGGGGCCTCCATAATGTTAAGTATTTTTTTTTATTTAGATTTGACATAAGAGTCACCATCTTCTATTCATTACCATCTGGTATATGCAATTTACATATTTAATTTGTAAAAGCCCTTCTGTTACAGGAATGGTCCAGTGCATTCAGAGTTCTTACCTTCAGGGAATAAAAGTACAGTGCATATTAAAACACAAAAATAAGTAATACTGAAATACTCTGACCACTTAAATTGTGTATGTGTGTGTGTTTGTGTGTGTGAGACAGAAAGACAGAGAGAGAAGCTTATGTAATTACCAAGAAATGACCTGGATCCCTTTTCAAAGATGATTTGCAGAAAGCACTGGTACTGGTATCAAAGCAATGTGTTGCCTAATTCTGTTGGATTGGGGTGTTTTCATTGTAATCTAACTTCATAATGACATATTTTTAAAAACTATCTCTTTAAGGATGGAAAAAAGGGGGATGTGGAGCAATAAATCATGCTGTGAATGTAGGGTTACAATAACAGTTTTTGACTAAATTCAAACTATGGTTTATAGTACTGTAATTCTATATAGTAGGATATACATTATATAGTATATAGTAGGAGATTATCTATCTAGAGACTTCATTTCATTTTATAACTTTCATTATTTATTTTCCTTCCTGATCTTCCACCTTTCCTGCTTTATCATTTTCTTTCTGTTTAGAATACTTCCTTTAACTATTATTTAGAGTAGGTCTGCTGGCCACAAATTCTCTCAGTTTTCTTTCACCTGAGAATGCCAAGGTTTTCCATTCATTCCTGAAGGTTATTTTCACTGCATTCATTATTCTCGGTGAAAAGTTATTTTCTTTCAGCATCTGAAAAATACTGTGCCATTTTCTTCTGGCCTCCATGGTTTTGGATGAAAAATCCATTGTCATTTAAATGAATTTTCCTCTATAAGTAACATAACTTCTCTCTCAATGCTTTTAAGTTTGTTTGTTTTTTTAAATTTGCTTTTAGTTAAAACTATGACTATGATGTGTCTTCATGTGGATTTCTTTGGGATTATGCTATTTGGAATTCATATAGTTTCTTAAATCTATAGGCTTTTGCCCTTTCCCAGATTTGGAAAGTTTTCAGCGATTATTTCTTTGGGTACTTTTTCAATGTTACTTTCTCTTCTCTTTCAGGGATTCCAATGACATGAGTGTTAGATCACTTATTACAATAATACAGGTCTTTGAGGCTCTGTTCTTTTTTTTTCTTTTCAACCTATTTACCCTCAATTGTTTAAATTGGACTGTGGCAATTTTCCATCTTCAGAATCACTGATTTTTTTCCTCTGTCCCCTCCATTCTCTTCTTGTGCCCTTCCACTGAGAATTTTATTTTCTTTATTGCATTTTTCTCTATTAAAATTTCCATTTGAGTCTTCTTTATGTCTCCTCTTTCTTTTCAGAGATTATATTTTTTTATTGGTTTCAAAGGTGCAAGCAATTTATCATTGAAACATTATTTTATGATTATTGCTTTAAAATCTTTGTCAGATAATTGTAACATTTCTGTATCTCAGTGTTGTCAACTATTGTCTTTTCTCATTCAGTTTGAGATCTCCCTGGTTCTTGGTATCATGGACGATCTTCCTCTGGAAGATGGATATATTGGTAAGTCTACTATGAGCCACTAGATCTTACTTAATCCTATTTTAGCTGGGTTCCTCTGATGCTGCTCCTTCAAAAGAAGGGAAGATACTGCTTGACTTCTACTAAGTGGGGGTAGAATGCAGAGTTCCATGTTCCCCACTTGGCCTCAGTTAAGTCCTCCACAGGGTTGTGAGTTCCAGCTCCTGCCTACACCTCCCATGAGACTCCTGCAGCTGAGAGAGGTGTTAGCATTCCCCACATGAGCTCTTTTGACACCATGATGGTGAGGAAAGAAGGAGGATTAATTCCCCCAGGAAGTATTGAAATTCCTGACTCTCCCCTAGGTCTCCTCTGACACCACCTAGTAAGAGAGGGGGGACAGTCACCTTGTTACTGCTAGATGGGGATAGAAGCCAGTGCTCCCAGCATTGTCCCACTGACACTTTGGGTGAGAGGTAGACAGATGTTAGGATCTCCATTACTTCCTACTGAGGAAGAAACTTCCATCTCCATAGTAAGTCCTCTGGCACCCCCAGAGGGGACAGGAGGGTGAGAGCTGGGGTATCTGTTACAATCTTGTGAAGGTGGGAGTAGTCTATACTCACCACTTGGCCTTTGCTGGCTGGTGGGAGTGTTTTCTGTGGCATTTAACTGGATTAGAGCAGATATGTCTATAAGTTTTCTGTCTCAGTAGGTTGCCCTTTTGCTGGTACTTTGTCTAGAGAAGGCAGGCTTTTTGGTGGCTTTCCTCCCCCCTCCCCACCCTCCCCACCCTGCATCATTGCCAACTTTGTCTGCTCCACGTCTGGAATATATGAAGTAAAAAGAAAACCCAGGGAGCTCATAACCCAATCATTTCTCCAGCCCTGAGGTCTCTAGTCAGCCTGCCTTCTTTCCTTCATCTTTGAGAGTCTTTGTGTGTGTGTGTGTGTGTGTGTGTGTAGAGAGAGAGAGAGAGACACCAAGATTTTAGTAGTAGTTGAGAGAGAAATAAGGCAAAGTACAAAGTGCATCTTCCAAAACATAGTAGTTGCTTTCTTATTTTATAAAATATTATTTCTAAATTGTGCATACAAGACCTATTTGACTTTAGGTACTAAAGATATAGTTTCCTACTCAAGGGTGTGTTTTTTCACTCTCTCAGTGATGTCTTCAATAATAGCTCCTCTTAATATTAATACTATATAATTTAACAATATTTTGATTAACGATGAGTACCTTTATGATTTAAGATTTTCATTTGCCTAAATTATGAAGATATGATCTTATGTTATCTTGTAAAAAAATTGTTTTTGTACTTTTCCCATTATTATCTCCAACTTATTTAGAATTATTTATGGAGAATCATGTGAAATACAGATTAATATTTTTCCCCTATGGACATTCAAAACAGCATTAAAAGAATACCCTATTGCAGTACAACAGCAACTTTATCATAAATCAAGTGTTCATATGTTTGGGTATTTTTTTAGGACTCTCTAACTGGTCTTTTAATTTATTTGCTCAGAGTTTTGCAATAGAATAATCTATTAATTAAAATAGCTTTGTAATAATCCTTGTTTCTATAAATGCAAGTCAGGTAATCTTACTTGTTTTTACATACGTGTTTTGGGTATTTTGTTTATCTTGTCAATTTACAATACATACCTACACTCCTAAACACATACACACTGGCTAAAATTTTTATTGGGGTAGTGTTTAATGCATAGACCAGATGTGGATTTGACATTGTTATAATGTTGAATCTTCTAATACATGAACAGAGTATAATTTCTCATTTATGTATGTCTTTTGAAGTTATCTCGATCCTGTCTTACATACTGTACTGAGGTCTTTCACACCTCCTTTATATCTGTTCTTTGGTATTTAACAATCATAGATGTCATTATACATGACATCTTATTTTTTATTTCCTTTTCTACTATTTGATTGTTGGTAGAGGACAACAAGGAGTTTTGCATGTGGACTTTTTGGCAACTTTGCTAAAAATCACTTACTAATTTTAATAGCTTATACATAGATCATTTTCAATAATCTACATAAACAATTACATCATCTGTGAATGAAGCAAGTTTCATTTCTTGTCCCAGTCCTTGTACCATTATTTAGCTTTGTCAGCTTATTAGACTAGTCAGAACCTTCGATAAAATGTGGTGTAGAAGCTATGATAATAGGAATACATCAGGATTATCACCTGGTTTTTGTTCTGTACTATGTTAACATGTTGACTTACATTGATTGATTATTTCACAGTTTCCATGGGTCAAGAGTGTGAGCACAACATAACTGGAGGGTCTGCTTAGGATCTTATAAAGTCAAAATCAAGATGCTGTGTTCCTTTCTGGAGGCTCTGGGGAGGAAAACTTCCAAGCTCATTCAGGCAGTTGAATGGTACAGAGTTGAGGTCCTCCTTCTTCCCTGCCTGTCAGTCAGGGGTCTGTTTCAGCTTAAGACCAACTTCCCTTCCTCCCCACAATTCCTTCTCATATGACTCCTTCATCTTCAAACCAAAAAACAGTGTGTTAAGTTGTTCTCACACTTCTCATCTCTCTGACTTCCATTTCTGCTTTGTACTTCTACCTTCTTCTACCTTCCTGTTCTGCCACTAGCCTGAGAAAGATAGCTGCTTTGAAGAGCACATGTGATTAGACTAGGCTTACTTAGATAATGTCCCTTTTCTTAGATAAGCTGTGTCATATAACACAATCACAGTAGTGATAGCTCATCACTTTCACAGGTGCTGGGAATAGGGGGCATAGAATTTAGAGAAGGTGAGCTTTACAAGCATTCCTAGAAATTTTTCACACTACAGATAATATTCTTTTCTTGGCAAGAGATTTCTGAAAAATTCTGTGCAAATTTTGTGTTAATTCCTCTCTAGATATTCTGGGAGTGGGTTTTCTTTTGGAGATGTGTACTATTATTTTATTTAAAATTCAATATAGTATTTTTTTCAGAATTTTTGCTTATTCTTTTATCAGATTTAGTAAGTGATTTTTCAAGGAATTTATATATATATATCATGTAAATTTCCACTTTAACTGGAATAGCATTTTTGAAAATGCTCTAATATTTTTAAGCTCTATAATCTGTTTTTATATTCTATTTTATTCTTGATATTATTAATCTGTGATTTCTCTCCTTTTTCTTTTTCATGCTTAGTATATAAGACATTTCAAAGGACTAGCCTTTGAGATTGTTAATTTATCTTTTGAAAGGTTTTTCCTATTTTATTTATTTCTGCTTGATTCTTTTTTTTTTTCTTTTTCTTACCTGTTTAGATTTATTTTGTTTTCTTTTGTCTTCAGGTGGACACCTACCATTAATTTTCCACATTTTGGTAGTGTATATATTTAAGGCTAGAAATTTCCACTTACCCATTAATCTTTTATCTTCATCCCCTTAATTATATATCATAGTTCAATTTTATTCAGTTAAAATATTTACTATTTTCCACTGCAATTTATTTTATAAAAGCATACTTTATATTTTAGAATAGTTTTATATTTACCAAAAATTGAGTAGATAATAGAGAGAATTCTCATACCCCCACACAAACACACATATACATAGTCCCCTACTATTAAAATCTTACATTATTATGAAAAACTTGGTACAATTAATGAACTAGTATCAATATGTAATTTTTAAGTCAAATCAATACTTTTTTCAGATTGCCTTAGTTTTTACCTTGGCTTCTTTTACTGTTCCAAGATCCAATTCAGGATACCAGACATTTAGTCATCATACCTCCTTAGATTTCTCTCAGCTGGCACAGTTTCTCAAGCTCCCCTTGTTTTGGATAACCTTGGCAGTTATGAAGAGTATTGGGTATGCATATTATAGGATGAACTTTTATTGGAATTTTTCTGATGTTTTTCTTATAATTAAAGTGGGGTTAGTCATTTTGTAGAGGAAGATTACAGAAGTAAAGTGCCATCTCATCATATCGGGGAATAAGCCATCAGCATGATTTATGACTGTTGATATTGAACTTGATCACCTGGCCAATGTAGTGTCATCAGGTTTTTCCACTGTAAAGTTACTCCCTCTGTCTTTTTCAGACTTAACTCTTTGGGAGAAAATCTCTATGTACAACCCACATTTAAGAAACAGGTAATTTCTCTTTTGTTTATTGAGAGTCATTTGGTTTAACTTCAAAATGTTTAGTAATTTTTCTGGCTATCTGTTTTTGCAACTGTTTGCTCTTAATTACTAGCTTAATTTCACACTGTGGTCAGAAAACACAAACTGGATTATTTCAGTTTCTTGAAATTGTAGAGATTTGCATTACCACTCATTCCATAAGAAACTTTTGGTAAATGTTTTATACATTCTTGATAATGATGTGTATTTTCTAATTGTTGGGTGCAAAGTTCTATATATGTGAATTATACAAATTTGTTAAACTTATTCAAATCTTCTAAAACTTTAGCAATTTTTATCTGTTTCTGTCTGTTATCAAACAAGATATATTAAAAACTATTTTCAGCTTTTGATGGAAACACAAAAGACCCCAAATAGCCAAAGCAATCTTGAGAAAGAAAAGTGGAGGTAGAGGAATCACATTCCCCAACTTCAAAACTATACCACAAAGCTACAGTAATCAAGACAGTATGGTATTGGCACAAAAACAGAAATATAGATCAGTGGTTCAGGATAGAATGCCCAGAGATAAACCCACACACATATGGTCACTTAGTTTACAACAAAGGAGACAAGAACATAAAATGGAGAAAACACAGCCTCTTCAATAAATGGTGCTGGGAAAACTGGACAGCTACATGTAAAAGAATGAAAGTAGAACACTGCCTAACACCATACACAAAAATAAACTCCAGGTGAATTAAAGAACTAAATGTAAGACCAGACACTATAAAACTCTTAGAGGAAAACATGAAAAACACTCTTTGACATAAACCACAGCAAGATTTTTTTTGACCCACCTCTTAGAGTAACAGAAATAAAAACAAAATAAACAAATAGGACTTATTAAAATTAAAATCTTTTGCACAGCAAAGGAAATCATAAAGAAGATGAAAAGACTACCCTCAAAACAGGAGAAAATATTTGCAAATGAAACAACAAACAAAGGATTAATCTCCAAAATATACAAAAACAGCTCATGGAGCTCAATATCAAAAATAAAAAAAGGCAATCCAATTAAAAAAATGGGCAGAAGACCTAAATAGACATTTCAAAAAGGAAGACATACACATGGCCAAGAAGCACACGAAAAGATGCTCAACATCACTAATTATTAGAGAAATGCAAATCAAAACTACAATGAGGTATCACCTCATGCCAGTCAGAATGGCCATTATCAAAAAAATCTAGAAACAATAAATGCTGGAAAGGGTGTGGTGTAAAGGGAACCCTCCTGTACTGTTGGTGGGAATGTAAATTGATATAACCACTAAGAGAACAGTTTGGAGGTTCCTTAAAGAAACAAACATAGAGCTACCATGTGACCCAGCAATCCCACTACTGGGCATATACCCTGAGAAAACCATAATTCAAAAGAGACTGTTACTACAATGTTCATTACAGCACTATTTACAATAACCAGGACATGGAACCAACCTAAATGTTCATTGATAGATGAATAGATAAAGAAGATGTGGCACATATATACAATGGAATATTACTTAGCCATAAAAAGAAATGAAATTGAGTTATTTATAGTGAAGTGGATGGACCTAGAGTCTGTCATACATAGTGAAGTAAGTCATAAAGAGAAAAACAAATACTGTATGCTAACGTATATATATGGAATCTAAAAAGAAAAAAAAAAGGTACTGATGAATCTAGCTGCAGGGCAGGAATAAAGATGTAGACATAGAGAATGGACTTGAGCACATGAGGAGGAGGGGGAAGCTGGAACAAAGTGAGAGTAACATCGACATATATACACTACCGAATGTAAAATAGTTAGCTAGTGGGAAGCAGCAGCATAACACAGGGAGATCAGCTCCGTGCTTTGTGATGACCTAGAGGGGTAGGATAGGGAGGATGGGAGGGAGGCTCAACAGCGAGGGGATATGGGGCCATATGTATGCATATGGCTCAGTCACTTTTGTGTACAGCAGAAACTAACACAGTATCGTGAAGCAATTATACTCTAATAAAAATCTATTTAAAAAAAAAGGAAAGAACAAAAGGAGTACAGGAATGAATTGGTTTTGGAGTCCAGGAGTTATTCTATTTAAAAATATTCTTTCTAAGGACAGGATTTATCACATTTTTCCCAATTGTCTGTTTTCCTCATTCTCTGAGACTTCAGGGAAACACAGGAGCCAAAGAGGTACCATCCTCTTGAATATGTATCCTTCCTCCATTCTGACTTCCTCTTGCAATAGAAGAGCTCTTACCTTTCCAGTATCAGCACCTCAGCTTGTTTTGAATACAGATACCCAAATCTCATTTCCTCTCTCTTGTCTAAGCTGCTGTGGCACCACGTTCTCTTTCTTCCCTCCTCTATCTTAATGCTTGTTGTTGGCTCTACCTATTTTTCCTCTACCTGCCTCTAAATGTTGGCTTTCCTCAGGATAAATATTAGAGTTCCTCAGATTTTGGAATTGAGCTTTCTTGTCTCTAGTTTTTCAAAGTGATTTTCTTCCTTTCCAGAATTAGAAACACCATCATTGTTTTTGATGGTTCCCAAAGACATATCTTCTTCCAAGACAGTTTTTCAGCTCTAGACTTGAATCGGAAGTTAATCCTCATTAATGCCGTTAGAGTTTATTTCTAACCACCAAATTGATACTTGTGACAGTTTTGCGGTCATTTGTGGACATGCACAGAGCAACAAAAATTTTGTTTTTCATCGTACACCTACCTTCCCAGTTGAGGTAAAAGAAGGCAAGGCTCTTCTTGTTTCAACTCTTATACTGTAAACGAGTGTTCTTTTTGAAATCCATTTATTGCCATGTTTCTTTCCCATTTTTATGCTTTTTTTGTGTGATTTCTCTGTTTAAAATGACCTCCAAGAATAACGTTGAAATGCTCTCTAGTGTTTGTAAGTACAGAAAGGCTATGGTGTAGTTTCAGGCAAAACACACGTTTTAAAAAAAGGTTACATATTGATTGGTTGATGAAAACATGCCTGGAGGCTGGCAGGAATCTAACCCTGTATTTCCCCCCTAGGGGCAATAGTTCGGTATTGCAAATTCATTGTCTGTGGTGAAATCATAGAGCATACTACCATGAATAATGAGAATCAACTGTATTTTCTTCACTTGGGTGACATAACCGTTCACACTTTATTATATAAAGCACTGACCCCTTTCTAAAGTCATCCACCATCCTATATACCATTATCCTATTAGTTACTTAAGCCATAACTCTGCTACTCTTTTTTGATTTTTCAATGTTTTCTGCTTTCCACATCCAATCTGGTACCTAATCCTGTTGGTGCTACCCCCCAATTTACACAGAACATATCCATTCCTCACCAACATCATGGCCACTGTCTCTAAACCAGGACCCCACATTCCCCTCTCTTAATTCAAGGCAATGTAATTCTACCTCAATTAGGTTCTGAAGTTTAGGAAGCAAACATGTTAACTCTTCTACCTAAATCCTTTAATATATTCCCATAGTTTTGAATAAATTCCAAAGTTTGGGGAATAGTTTATAGGCCTAGCATGTTTTTGTCACTCACTACCTGCCGGGGGGGAGGAGAGGCAAGTGAGGAGGGCAAAATAGGGAAGCCCAAGTTGAGGCACGTTAACTCTGTAAGCCATGAAGATTAAGCTTCTGGACCCTCATCTGTACAAACTCTTTACTTAGTGTGTTCACATGGCCATATATCCATTAAGCTTTGCAGAAGTAAGATATATTGTCCATAGAAGGTTAAAACAGACACCATTTGTCGGCTTCAACTCCCTCTTCATGATACTTCATGTGTCCTATGGTGTTGGAATAGTTGTGAAGAAAAAAAAACAAAAAAAACCCAAAAACAACAACAAAACTTCTTTTGAGGATTTTTATGCTTCAATCTCCTCAAATTATGTTATTTTTTATATTGTGATATTCATGATATTTAACAGCTTTTAAAATTTGTAAATTTTGTTTTTTTATTCTAATTTGATATTCTCTCTCTCTGTCTTTCTTTCTCTATATATATACAGTAAAATTTGCAAAAGATATACTCATGGATATTACACCACATATTTAATTTTTTAAAATTTTATACAAGGAACCTGAGCATCTGGAGATTTTGCTATACACTGGGCCTCCTGAAACCAATCCTCTGAGGATAATAAGGGATGAAAATATATACCACATTTTGCTTATCTATTAATTGTTCAATGGATACTTGGGTTGCTTTCACGTTTCAACTATTGTGAATAATGGCACTATGAACATGAGTGTGAAAATACCTCTTTAAATTATTTTAGGTGTATACTCAGAAGTGGAATTGCTGGATCATATCATAATTTTATTTTTAATTATTTTTTAAGGAAAGGATATACTGTTTTCCATGGTGGCTTACCATTTTACATTCCCACTAACAGTACACAAGGGTTCCAACTTCTCTGCATCCTCACCAACAATTGTTTTAGATAGATAGATCGATAGATAGATAGATAGATAGATAGTAGCCATTTTAATGGGTTTGAGGTGGTATTTCATTATAGTTTTCATTTGCATTTCCCTAATAATTAGTGATGTAGAGCATCCTTTTATGTGCTTATTGGCCATTTGTTTGTCTTCTTTGGATAAATGTCTATTCATGTCCTTTGCCCATTTTTGAATAGGTTGTTTTTTGTTGTTGAGTTGTAGGAGTTCTATATATACTCTGGATATTAATCTCTTATTAGTTATATGATTTGCATTTTCTCCCAAACATTTGCATCATGTTATACTATCTCTGCAGTTTCCAGTAGTTCAAGGACTCAGTCTTATTCTCTTTGCATCCTCAACTAAGCTTTGTAGAAAGCTATCAGTTACACTGTAAGGGTGAAATTAAACTTGATTTGATCCTGGCTGGTGGAACAGTATTATAACATTATATCAACTGAACAAGGTCTTGTGGTTTATCAGTTCCTCCCTATTTATGTGAAGCCTGGTAAAATCAGTCAGAATGTCTTTCTCATAGAGATATGACTTTGGCTTTGGCTTTGACATATGGGTCATTGAAAAATGTTACTCATTTCCATTTGATTCTTTCAATTTAATTGGCATAATAAACTGAAGTGTGATTTTGTGTTCATTTGAGGCTCATGTGAGTCTTATATTTGAAATATTAAGTATTCCTAGAAATTTAATGTAGGAAAATTGCTTCCTGTAAGTCCTTTTGAAAATGGAAATTCAGTAGTTTTGCACAATGCTTAAGTTTTTGTTTTTAGAATTTCATTCCTTCTCTATCACTATTCTTCTAACTTCCTTTCATCTCTCAGACCATATTTTGATTGAAAATGGTTCCTTAGTAATAGCTAGCTAGCTAGCTGAGATACATACCCATACACAATATGTGCATATACATAATCATACATAAACTGAATATGCTATGTCTATATATATAGAGAGAGAAACAGAGACAGAGTCAGACAGAGAAAGACAAGGTTGAAAATAGCCTCTGAATGTGCAGGTTCAGATTTAGCTTACATATGTTAAATGCTTACTAAGTGCCAAGTACCATGCTAGCTTACCAGTCTGTTCCCTTAGCATATCGGCACATGTTTTTGCTGAACATCTTGATATGGATCATCTGGTACTTCCTTTTTTGTTTATATTCTTATTAATAATCATGATAGATAAATATAATAACATCACCCATAAGTACAAATTCCATACTTTTGGAAACATAAGCATTTATTTCCCATATCATTCTTTGAGAAAGTTATTGATAGCATGAAATACACAAAACTCTACCATAAGATAGTTCTGGCTCAGCATTTTTTCAGATAATGATAAATTTGAGGGAGTCATGGGGAAATTTTTGGTTGCAAGTTCCAATTTAAAATATTATTCATTAATTCTACAAACTTTTACTAAGAATCTCCTCTGGTCTGTCTTTAGCTTCTAGCAGCCCAATATACTGAAATCAGAGAGATGTGCAAACCAAAGAATTACAGCACAACTTGATAAGTTTTTTATAAGAGGTATGAAGAGAGCTGTCAAAGAAAGATTTTAAGACCTCTGCTTGCATGAATCATGTTCAGTAAAATTCAGTGTAAGCTCAGTAAAACTTGGTATAAATTCAGTAAAAATTGCAATTTGTCTTTGAAGTCATTAGAAAATCACTTAATATAGTTACAAGTAACTATTTCAAGCTACTGTATTCAATTTGAGGTATATCTTCCAATATCATTTTATCAAAGACCTACTGATACTTTTTTGTTGAGCACAATACAAACAAATACTGCACTTTTGAAGATCAGAATAAATCAAGTTTTAGGACAGGCTGAACTATATTTAGCATTTTTCATACAAAAGGACTTACTAAACAAATTAGTGAGGTAAGAAAGACAGAAAGGGGACATTTATCTAAGATAGGGAAGCAACAACGAAACTTAAAAAGCAATTTGCACACAAATACATGCTAATTAAAGACATTATGTTTATATATTGAAGCGATATTTGTGAGTCCTTTATTTATTGAATTTTTTAAACACCTGACATTAGTAATGTGCTTAGAGATAATAAAATATTTTTTGCAACATTTAATGATTAAAACTATAGTTATTATTCCATACTTAGTCTTAAAGAGTTAAAACGTTATATTAATACATTCCCCTAAAATACTTTTTTGTCAGTGTCATAAGATATATCAAAAAATAAATATATAGAACAACTCACATGATTACAAAATATAAGAAGAGAGTGCTCAAAAATCATCTTTCATAGAGTAAAAAAATTAGATATATTTATCTAAGTCATAGATTCTTGTTTTTGCATTGCTATCAGGAAAGGTCTAGTATAGCCTGGAATTTTACTAATGCCAAGCCTCCTTAAGTAAAAAGTAGTCTCTACCAGAAAGCAAGTCTTATCAGATATCAGAAGCCTCAATAATGTACTCAGTGAGTAAACGCAGGCAGTATATGCAAATCAGGCTGGGAGACCTTAGGCCAGCTCCCAAGGCTAAGGGTAGAGGGACTGTATGGTAAAGGTGACTGTGTTAAAAACCACAGGAAAGCTATGTTGCTGATGGTACGTGCCATTCCTCTGTATTTTTACTCTTCTTCCCATGGTGGGGGGGAAACCTCAGGCACTCTGGGAAGTTACATATATTATTGAAGTTCCAGGGAAGGACTATGTCATGGCATTTTTTTCCTAAGAATCACAGGACATTTAAATAAGATTTAGTCTTTCATCCAAGGAGTGACATAAGGGTCCACCATGTTTGTGATATGGTGGGCAAAGGACAAAGTTGTCACCATCATTTTCTTAATTAGGCAGAGCAATAGAAGCTAAACAAAATCAAACTGCAAACCTGATTAGAGTATTAAAGCTTCAGATAACCGGAAGACCACAGGAATATTTGGGACAGCCTCTCTCATTGTTTAAAAAGAAAAATCAACTGAGTACATTTGAAGGTGAAATCGGCTTTACTCAACAATTTATGAATCAGACAGCATCAAATCTAATGGATCAGAAGGAGCTCCAAAGAACTGTAGAAGAAAAAAAGTTTCTAAAGGCAGAAAGTGGGAGCAACAAGAAAGTCACAAATTTAAAAAAAAAAAACAAAAACGGGGATAGAGGAGGTGGATCACCTCACTAGTGCTGGACGGGAAATTCCAGGCTGACTGTGTAAGATGACATTCCTAAGAGAAGCAATTAGATTAGGCATCAAGTCTTGGTTTGGTGACGTGGGTTTAGAACAAGTGACTCCATTTTGGGTCTATTGTTTCTTTCTTTGTTTCTTTCTTTGTTTCTTTCTTTTTCTTTTTTTTGTGGTACACAAGCCTCTCACTGTTGTGGCCTCTCTCGTTGTGGAGCACAGGCTTCTTTCTTTTTTAGATTTATTTTATTTATTTATTTGTTTGTTTTTGGCTGTGTTGGGTCTTTGTTGCTGTGCGTGGTCTTTCTCTAGTTGCAGCGAGCAGGGTCTACTCTTTGTTGCCGTGCGTGGGCTTCTCATTGCAGTGGCTTCTCTTGTTGCAGAGCAGAGGCTCGAGGCACATGGGCTTCGATAGTTGTGGCACATGGGCTTCAGTAGTTGTGTTTCACAGGTTCTAGAGGGCAGGCTCAGTAGCCGTGGCACACTGGCTTAGTTGCTCCGTGGCATGTGGGATCTTCCCGGACCAGGGATTTGAACCCATGTCCCCTGCATTGGCAGGCGGATTCTTAACCACTGCATCACCAGGGAAGCCCCTGTTTCTTTATTTTTAAACACCAATTTACAGCATTTTTGGGGGGGGGGTAAAACTATAGATACTGTTAGGTATGCCAAGGCAAGAGAGAGAACTTGTCAAATAAGTTGGGAAATCCTAGCCTATGATAGGCTAGGAAGCCTTTTTCAGGTTTCAAAAAACGAGTAATCAGATGAAAGATCCAGCAATCTGGCAGAAAACAGACTTGTTTAAATTTGTCTAATCCGGCCTGTCTCAAACTAATTTGGTATCTGACTTTGTAATTTATTTGATAATATCCTACCGATCTGTGTTTTTGGGAACTGTAGACTTTTTTTTTCTTTAATTTATTTTGTATTTTTTTTTACATCTTTATTGGAGTATAATTGCTTTACGATGGTGTGTTAGTTTCTGCTTTATAACAAAGTGAATCAGTTATACATATACATATGTTCCCATATCTCTTCCCTCTTGCGTCTCCCTCCCTCCCACCCTCCCTATCCCACCCCTCCAGGCGGTCACAAAGCACCTAGCTGATCTCCCTGTGCTCTGCGGCTGCTTCCCACTAGCTATCTACCTTACATTTGGCAGTGTATATATGTCCATGCCTCTCTCTCGCTTTGGCACAGCTTACCCTTCCCCCTCCCCATATCCTCAAGTCCGTTCTCTAGTAGGTCTGTGTCTTTATTCCTGTCTTACCCCTAGGTTCTTCATGACATTTTTTTTTTCTTAAATTCCATATATATGTGTTAGCATACGGTATTTGTCTCTCTCTTTCTGACTTACTTCACTCTGTATGATGGAACTGTAGACTTTTAAAAGCTGCTTAGTTTGAAAGATGTGTGTTAGAATCAGCCTGGAAATGAAAATGAACCCTGATCCAGGCTTATTAAATACTGATGGATAAGTGTTGAAGAGTAATGAGAAATTGTTAACTGCTAAGTTTGCACTATTTTAAAGGATGTGTGATAAATTATTATATACTTTAACATCTATATATCTAGTCTTATTTCTATATTTTTTAAAAACAGAATGAAACCATCATTTGGGATAATTAGTCATGGGCAATCTATAGTTAAGTTGTTGGGTAACATCAGTTTTGTAGAAGAGCACATCTAGAAGATAGACTCTGAAATGCTAGCCTTACAAAAACAATTCACATGATTAAAATCTTTACAAAACATTATGACCTTTGTAGTTGTGAAACTCTTCTGAAACTGTATGCCAGGCAAGTAACATTGAGCCAATACGCCCAACCAAAGCAAGAAAACAAATTTTCATTATTTGTTAGAATTTAATAGTGTAAGAGGTTCTAGTTTCAGAATATTACAAAGAAGATTAGATCTGAGACAATCCATTTGCCACAGAGCCTAGTGATTTTGGACTGCTCACTTTAATCACCCAGTCTTACCTCATGTGCAGACAGGAAGATTCAGTGATCCCTGCGAGAATTGGGGGTGGTATTGAGGTAAGAACTCTAAATTCCCTTCAGTTTCCGCGTTTTTTCAAGATGGGAAAGAGACAAATATGGACATACCCTTATTTCACCTATGGAAACTGATGGAGAAAAAGAAAAGGTTTTCACATGTCCCCAAAGAAAGAAATGTAGTTAGACTCTTATTCTTTGGGATTTTGTCCCCAAATACTCACTCCTCACTCTAAGAACATTGAAGTTCCAGTTCATATCTTATATTCAGTGGAGGTGAAAATTTTTTAAAAATTATTGAAACATCCATATAATCCAAATACCTTTCATGGAAACATCCTAATAAAAGTCACTAGCTATACAATGTTACAGAAGGCATGACCTTCTCCCAGAAGCAGCTGGTAAGGGAGAGATCCAAATTATAAAGAAAACAAATATATGTGTGTGGGGGGTATGTGTGTGTACACACACACAGAGAAAGAGAGACAGGCATAAATCAAAAAACAAAAAAAATCATAAAACACAGAGAAAGCCTTATAACAGAAGTGTAGACGTTTGTAAGTGGAATGATTCTCTTATCCCACCAAATGGATTTTACATTCCTCAAGGTTTGCACCCATCCTTTACCTCTTTATATCTATTTCCCATCACCAAGCACCCAGGACCCAGTAAAGCCCTTGCAATAGCACAGACAACAACAAAAAAAATTTCTTCGTGTTGATTGCTTGATTTTTACAACATGGCTTTGCATTCTTTATTCACTCACATATATTCATTCATTCACTCATCTGTAATTAATTATTTCATTCATTTGCAGTTTACTCTGGTTAGATACTAGAACTATGGAACAAAGTTCAAACAATAAGAACATTTAAGCCCTTCACAGTCGCAAAAGCTTTGTTTTTGATTGTTTTTGTTATCTCTGCTAACAAGGATGCTGCAAGGAAATTACCACACTGGTAGCAGGCTTGGTGAATCAATATGCTTCGTTATCATTTATGCCCAGCTGCAGTGCTGCTGTTGCCCTGGCTGCCAAGCACTCTAACCTCCTGGGAGACACCTAGAGAGGTTAATTAGTTTACAGCTGGCCATAATTAGGATCAAAAGGCAGCAAGAAAGAAACTCTTAAGCATCCTGACAGAAAGCATATGCAGAGGTGAAGCTATCAGCTTGAGCAAACTCCAGTGTTTTAATTAGAACTCAGACATGTAAAAGTTTGGAAGTTGTGAGATAGGAATGCCAAGAGAAGGTATAATTAGGAAGGATAAGAGACTCATTCCTCACCTCATTCACATAACTCTTACCGCTTCAGAACCACCTTCCCTCACCACCACCTATAAAAGTACCTCAGGTCTCTTTATCTCTTCACTATTTTAAATTTTTCTTTATGGCATTCTACTTTTTTGTTTATCTTTTTTGTCTGTCTCTTCTAATGAAATGTAGGCTCCATGAGGACAAGACAGTTGAGTCTTTGGTTTACTCCTCTATCCCTGGGACCTAGAATTGTGCCTGGAGCAAAGAAGCAACTGGACACATACTTTCGAATTAATGATTGAGTGAATGAGTAAAAGATGGATGGATGAACAATGAATAAACAATTTATAAATGGGGAATACGAATCTCCCAGAAGTTAAGTAATTTGTACAAGTTACATTGTTAGGAAATCTATGATGAGAGCTCGGACTTGCTTGCATCTTTACTAACATCCAGTACACCCTGCCATCCTCCCAAGACTGACCTGTCACTTGCAACCTCTGTCCAGTCAAGAAAATTGTCAGTAGCTTTCTGATATCCCACAACATGATTCTAATGAATAAGGGTTAAGAGTGAGTCATAATGGGTTCTTATTAAAATTAAAGTATTTCTTATGCTCCTCAGAAGCTATGTCCAGGTCAGGCAAGAATTGCTTTGTAGACTTAAATGAAAATAGTCATACCAGAGGCCATCATATTAGTTCTTGTAATCCATTTACTGATATGTATCAAAACTCTTTAATGTGTTCTTAATCTGTGATGCACTAATTTCACATCTGGAAATATATTCTAAAGCATAACTACAAAACAAGCTAGACGTGTGGGCTTATTTACAACCACAAGTCTTTTTATGATTATAATCTTAATGCCAAATAATACTACATCAGTGGAATATTTTAATGGCACATGAAAATTCTTATGAGATAATGTTAGTTGATTAAAAATAGTTGTATATATAATATAGTGCCATATATTACATATGAAACAATGTAGTAATAATGGTGATTGTATGTGGCAGATTTGTAGATACTTTACAGAAAAAGACAGGTTTTTTTTCTATTATCCAAGTTTTTAATGGGTATAATGCTTTATACAAAATTTGAAAATAAAGCAGAATGAGACAAAAACAAAATTAAATAAATTAACAAAAGTTGCCGCCTGTCTAATCAATTACTGGTTATTTTCAGTATATAATTCACTGATTAGATGATGACAACCAAGTATGAATAACCTTGCAAAATTAGCAAATATGATTAGGGATCGACACACAACCATGATTAGTCTTTGCTATAGATTGAATGCTTTTGTCCCCTCGAAATTTATATGTTGAAACTTAGTCCCCAGAGTGAGAGTATTTGGAGGTGAGAACTTGTGGAGGTTATTAGGTCATGAGAGTGGAGCCCTCATAGTGAGATTAGTGTCTTTACAAAAGAGGCCTCAGAGAGCTTTTCTGCTGCTTCTTGCTGTGTAACGTTATAGCAAAAAAAGCTGCAATCTATAAACTAGGAAGCAGGTCTTCACTAAACACCAAATCCGCCTAGACCTTGATCTTGGATTTCCAGCTTCCTAAACAATGAGAAATAAAGTTCTATTGTTCATAAGTCATTGGTATTTTGTTACAGTAGTCCCCATGTTTATTTACATTAATTTCTAATGTTCCACCTAATTGGATTTTCATTAGCAAGTTCTACGGTGAGTGCACAGGAAAACTACAGAAAAAAGAAAATAAAATCAGAACATCTACATCGTAAAATGAAGTTTTATTCAAACAATAGGTTTTTTTTTTTTGTTTATCCTGTGAAACACATTCAGTATGTCTGGGTTAGACACAGCAAAGTGGCTTGATATAGGGTTGCTAAATTAACAGCAGGTCAGATATCTTAAATGTACAAAGAAGAATAAATTTAGAAGAACATGTCTACTGAGACAGTACCAGAAGAAATTTAGGCATTGACAGGTGCAAATCAAACTTGACCTTTCAGACATCAGCAGAGGAAAAGAAGAAAGACTATTTATGCGACTTTAAGCAGTATAATCCCTGGAATGAGACGAAAAAGGGAATTTGAAATAAAAAAAGTGTAGTTTTCAGAGTTTTATTTCTTTTTCAGTATTTTCAATTATGTATTTGAACATCATAACTGGAAGCAATACATCATCAACTTACCTGGGATTACATAGGAGGGTCATCTCAAGATAATATATTAAAGCAGTTGTTGCAAAAATAACGGCAAAAGCTCAAAAAGCATCTGCTTTTTATTTGTCAACTTAATTAGAAAACTATATAAATTGACTTAGAGGATGACCCTGAAAATCTTACAAGTGAGGAAATGCTTTTGCTAGACAACTATGTTTTTGGACGTATGCATCATCACTCTTTTGTGCCATCTTTCTCTGACCAGTGTTAGGTGTGTCAGTGATGACCCAAGCCCAATTAGTATTTTATTCCTCCCAGGAAATGTCTGAAAATTCTGTTCAAGCAATCAGACTGCATTCATTGCTCCTTTAAACACTAACTTAGTCACATGGCTTCACTGATTACACACCATGAACTAGGCTCTGTCCTGGGCAGAGGAAAACAGAGATAAATAAGGCAGCTTCCCTGCCCTCAAGGATTTCACAGTCTAGTGAGGAAGTCAGACAAGGAAGCAATTACTATAGAAAGAGTTAGATGCTCAATATAAAGCTGTATGAGCGTAAAGTGGCACCCAACCTAATCTAGAGGAATCAAAAAAGTCTTCCTAGAAGAGGAGACAGGTGAGCTGAGATTTTAAAGACAGCTTGATATTAGTAGGAAAAAGAGTAAAAATTGAGTGAGAGAATTTCTGGCAAAAATAAGAATAAAAAAGAATTTCATGCTGCTGGAAATTATCCCATGCCTTGGCACTTTTCCATAACTGTAAATTGTTTAAAGCCCTTATTTCACTGTTTTCCCCTACCTCTATTTTCTATATGTTTATTCTGGGAGCCAGTTTCCAGATGTTTGGAGGGAAACCTAGAAATAAGTAAGTTTCAGTAACAAACAGTAGAATATATTGGTTTATCAACTAGCTTCTGGAAACTTAGACTGGGTTTCCTACCTTTAGAATTTCAGAACCAATAAAAAGTTAATGAGAACCAGGTAGGTGCAAACCTGGATCTAATAGGTTTAGTCGCCTGTATGTGTAACAATATTAGTGACGGGCTGTATTTACACAGGATGTGAGGGGAGGGATGAGAAGTTTACACTGACATCAGAGTTTATCTCTAGCCCAGGAACTGCTCTGTTTGGAAGATGATTTTACATTAATTGAGGAAGCATTTAAGTACTGGGCACTGTGCTAGGGAAACAGAATGAAATAAGCACTGACAATGCAGACTGAGAAAGTGAGATAGTGCAGAATATGCTAGAAAAATCAAGGAGTTGAGTATGGATAAAGTAAAAGAAGGAGGATGGAATGGTGTGCATGGAGAGAGAGGAAGAATCTAAATAATGAAATCCTCAGTTTCTCACTGACTTCATTATCTTGAAGGCAGGGAGGACACCCTGAATTATTATTTTTAAGTAGATAACTATGGATGATAAGTTGGGACAACTTCAAGTAGGGTTACCAGTTTTTTGTCTTGTTTTTGTTTTTTTCTTAGAGGGAAAACTTCCCCCAGCGAGTGTGACAGCTGTCCTGCTTCTGCAGGAGGTGCTACTGCCCTCCAGGGGCTGTGATGCCTCTGGATTGATGTACAGAGGTGATGCCTCCTTCAACAAAAAGGCAGATCCCACAACTCCACACAGGAGTCCCTCCTTCAGTCCAGAATTTTTTGATGCTATTGCAAATGGAATTCTTTTCTTAATTTCATTTTTAGGCTGTTCATTGCCGTTATATAGAAGTACGATTAAAATTTAATATATTAACCTTGTATTTTGCCACTATGTTGAACTCACTTATTCTAATGATTTTTAAGTGATTCTTTTTTTTTTTAGAATTTTTTATTGTTTACATCTTATGTCATTTGTAAATAATGAATTCAGTTCTTCTTTACAATCTAGATCTTTAAAAAAATTTCTTTTTCTTGCTTAAGAGCTCTAGATAGAACCTCCAGTACTATGCTAAATAGCAGTAGTGACAGACAGTACTTCAGACATGTCAAACCTCATTAACAGTACTGGTTGCAGTCATAACAGGAAAATGCCGTATCAGTTTTCAGAAAATTACTTCACTATCAATGATTTCTGTGTCAGCTTCTTATAATTCTCTCTCCTCAACTCAAATAATTGCAACAAGAGTTTTGATTATTTAAATTTAGTGCAATGTATATTATATCTAACTGGGATCACATTAAATTTCAAGCTTCATTTTTTATAACTGCCCCTGGGATAAACACACTAACTCACCTCTTTTAACTGACACCAAATAATTGCCTTCTTTCTTCATTCTCTCTTCCTCATTACTTATAGTTCTTTAGTTCTGCCTATCTTTCTTATTTTAGGAAACCTCTTCACATTGCTCGGCACAAGACAACAATATTTAAGTTTTCCTCTTCAGTTCATTCGACTTCAACATTCCTAATATGATTTCTTCCTGTTGACTCAAGAAGTGCCAGTAACCAAAATATCATATTATAATGAAGCACACTGTATGGAAATTCTGCATGAAGGCATCATGAAGGAAAGGGAGAATAGAGAAGGCTTCAAAAAAAAAAGAGGATGCCATTAAAATATGATAAATCCATCAGTTAGCACATCTTCATAAGCTTGCATGAGGAGAAAAAAGAACCTTCAGATTAATACCCTGTGGAGCTGAGTCTCTTTTTCTTGTATCATCCACTCAGCTCATTTACTTTCTTTCTGTCACTAAGAGCCAAATCACTTCCCCAGGAGACTACCATGTGGAGATGTCTCATTATTTCCAGAGGGAACTCAGTATTGGCAATATACACTGAGATAAAAGTATGCTGTCATGTTGAACTTAATCTGAAAACATGAGCTCTTTATTAATGAAAAGTATGGATTTAATTTCGATATTCAAGAATCACAGACCACTACTAGGAAGCTAGATATCAACCAGCAGGTGAAAAAGTGTTTATTGATATGTATGCATGTGTACATTTATTAACATGTATGTATTGTCATTTACCACAGAATCACATTAGAGGAAAATAAAACCAGTTTTAGTAAAGACCAAAGCCTACTCTCCTAACTCAAATTGGCATCTATAGAGATTAAATTCCTGCTTTTGGTGTGTGATCTAGTCAGTATCCCCCAGACTAGAAAGGTTGACCTGTGTTTTTGTTGAGAAAAAAAAAAACAAACAACAAACTTAGTTCACTTGCTCTTCCATCCAGGCTGGATAAGTTGATTTTTAACTAAGAGGATGAAATGCCTAGCAAGTACATCATGTGCATCAGGTGAAGGTAAGGTCCAGTGAGGGCAGAGCTGGAAGACTCTAGGACTTTCCAAACTCTTCACATAAAAAAGAGGAGCACAAGAAGGGTGTTTTTAGAAACTCGGTAAAAATTGTAAGGAGAATTGACTAGCACTGTCAGATTCAAAGCTGCTGTGAGATCTTCCTCCCCAGCACTCCAAAATTCTGAGCTTTCTCTTCCTCCAAACCCACCTCCATGAGCTTCTTGATAATCAATATTAATTAATAATTTTGCATATTTTACATGTTTATGAATATAGTTTATATTAATATTTTCTGTAGTTATTTTTTTCCTAGGATTTTTTTTAGCTTTATATACATGCAAATATTTTCCTAAAATCTATATTGATTCTACCTTTTCTCCACATATATAGATAAATACTGCTCACAAAAGGATTTCTTAAATTAGGAATTGGTAAAACTATTTTTAAGTAGTCACTTTGTAATATTTGGAGAAATTTATAATGTAGTATTTGATCAACTATGCGATGAAGCTCTGAATTAAAATTATATTACCAATTCTAACAAAATAATGGCTATACTCATTGAATTATTTTATTTTACCTGATAATTTTTTAAACTTGTCTATCTCATTTAGAAAATCCATGTAAATAAAGACATGATTTCAAATTTTCTTTATGTTAGAAGTCTGAGTAAATCTCAGTAGAACACTAGGTCTAGTTTATTTTTCTGCAGCTTTTATGTATTCATTGGTTGATTTCTTTATCACACATTTATTGAGATATTCTCAGCTTGGTCACATTTCTAGTCCCTTGATCATGTTTCTTTCTAGATAAACAAGTCTTAGGTTCTGCCCTAGGAGCACACAGTCTCATGGGATAGGTCAACACATAAACCCAGAAGAGTAATGTGGGTTAGAAAAATTGTGGAGGTATATTCATATATTTCCATGGAAGTCAGAAAGAAGAATAGTCCTGCATGATTCCAGGGAAACTTCAAGGTATGTTCTCTTGAAGTTGAGTCTTCAAAGAATAAATAAGAGATATACAGGGAAAAGGGTTGGAGGGACATACTAACAGGAAGATCAACATTTTCAAAAGCACAGAAACATTTGGATATATCCCAGGGCCATCAGTGGCCCGATGGGGTGGTAACAACAAAGTTAGGGCCAGATTAAGAGACACCTGTGTTTTCCTAATGAATTTGTGTTTTATCTTATAATCATAAATCAAGTTCTGCATTTTTATTATCTCACCTCTGCCCACATTAGTGTGGCCAGTGCTTAATTTATCTAAATTTCGCTATCTTCATCTCCTACTATAGAAATGGGCAGTTTTTCTTTCTAGCCTTTTAATGAATAATGGAAATTATGTGAGCATGGTAAGCATGCTTTATAAGTATAGTTGCTCATGAAAGTTAGTGACATCACAATTTCCATCCTTAAGTATAGAACTGCTATTATCAAGTCTGTTTTAAAATGATTCTACTAGAAATTGAAAACAGATGAGATTAAAAGTAGGAGGTCAGCCAGGAGTCTAGTTCAGGAATATAAATAGGTGCAGTCAGAGTGCCAAATGAGTGTAGGATACGAATGGCATGAATAGGAGGCTAATTCAAAATAATAATGATTATTATTATTATATAAATGCCATTATATAATTGTTATTATTATAATAATAATTATTATTATTATAATAACAACAACATTAGCTACCATTACTAAATGTCAAGTTCATGAACTCTCCTAGGCACTCCAGCTGTTATCTCATTAACTTTCACAGCAATTTATGTGAGAATAATATTTTCATATTTTTGATGAAAAATGAAATTGAAGATGTGAAGACTAACATAGTTCACCCAAGGTAAATGCCCAAAGTAGAACTGGGTATCAAATCCTTATTACTTTAACTCAAAAGTTATTTTTTGGAGTGATGTTACCAAAATCACAACATAGGAGACCCCAGCCACCATACCCACCCACAAAAGGTCAACAATTAGACAGCTGTCTATGAACAAAACACTGCTCTGTGAGGCCTCTGGAATCTACTTAAGAAACTTTAGCAACACAGTGGAACAAAAAAACTTGAGAATAACCACAACAGAAGAGAAAGAATACAGCTTCAGTTTTGTACATCATCACATCCCCATAGCCAGCATTGCTCAGTGTCAAGAAATTAGCAGCTAGAAAGAGTTCACGTCACCATGAAAGGAAGTGTAGGGTTCACCAGTATTTTGTGCACCACGGGAAGGTCGCATTCAGTTTCAGCCCACCACGATGGGCAAAGCTGAGATGCATAGAGATGGCGCGGAACAAGAAGGGTATCCATGGCAGCCAGACAGTGGGAGCGATCACAGTTCCTAGTGACCCACCTTGCAGACAAATCCAGCAGATTTTGCCACTGAAGAAGCCATCAGTTAGCACAGCTGCCCTGGATCCCCTGCATACAACTGTCTTCCTCCACCCAGGTATTCGCATTCCCTGAAGCCAGTCCCCTGAGCTCTTCCCTATTCCCCTCCTCCACCCACACTGAGGATTAGAAACACACCAACAGCCAGCTCAGGCCTCTGCAGCTGCATGAGTGCAAAAAGCCAGCCTAGACTCCTGCAGCTGACCTCCACTAGCATGTGTGTGCTCAAGCCTAGCCCCTCCAGCTGTGCACGTGCATACTGCCAGCTTGAAGCCCTTCGCAGGTCTCCACTGCATTGCGCACACCTGGAGGAAGACGCGGAGGTCCCAGGAGAGCACACTAACAACCATGGCCCCCTCAGGTGCTTGTGGGTCTGGATCTGGCCCTGTCTTCAGTCACCAGCCTGCACAACCATGCTTACCAGCAGCTAGTCCCTCTGCCTGGTGCCAGCCTGGTCTTGGTCTGATTTGATGATTGCCCTTCACTGCAGCACACGGGCATGGGAGAAGACTGTGCAGTCACAGGAAAGCACGCTGAAGGCAAGTTCCACCCACCACCGACCCCCCTGCAACAACTGAGTTGGCAAAACTGGGTCCCAGAGTCTCCAGCACAGGGCTCTGAGAGTCCCAGAATCAGCCCACTGGTGGGTGAATCTAGAACCCAGGGATTCCTGTGGTTGGTGTCTGCCCACAGGCTGGTGAGGCTGGTTCTAGGCTAGTCCTGGCCCACTGGGTGGGGCGGAGAGCCATGTGCATGGGTCTCTGGCTTCTGGGTCCTGAGGCTTCCAGGGCTAGTACTGAACCACTGCTGGTTGGGTCCAGGTCCTGAGCCCTCTGGTGGATAAGTCTGGGTCTTGGGGCAGCTATGGGCTCAAGAGGTCTTAAGGCAGCCAGCCCGCTGCTCGGTGGGGCTATGTCCCTGCCAGGCTAGTTGCTTGGCTTGAGATGTCCCCAAACTGGTTCTGACAGGCTTATGGATGGGACCAGTTCCCATACTAATAAGCTAGAGGGAGAATTACAAAATGCACTAGCCAGCACCAGTGTCCTTGGGGTAGAATGAGCCCTAAAAATGGCCAATGCCCGTTTCTAGGTCCTCAGGGTGAACTGCAGTTTCCTCCTGCCTCTCTGGAAAGCTCTCCAAGACCAGTGAGTGGGTCTGATCCAGTCTCCTTTCAAATCACTGCTTCTGCCCTGGGTCCCTGAGCATGTGAGATTTTGTGTGTGCCATTTAAGAGTGGAGTCTCTATTTCCCATAGCCCTCTGGCTCTCCCCAAAGTAAGCAAACCCTCTCGGGGGTTGTCTTTCTGGTGCAAGACCCCCAGCTGAGGAGCCCAACATGGTTTTCAAATTCCTCACTCATTACAGAGAAACTCTGCCATTGTAATTATTCTCCCATCTGTGGGTTGCCCAACCTGAGGTATGGGTCTTGGCTATATCACATTTCCACCTCTCCTACACATCTCATTGTGGGTCTGTCTTTACATCTTTAGTTGTAGATCTTTTCTGCTAGTCTTCCAGTTTTCTCATCAATAGTTACTCTGTAAATAGTTGCAATTTTCGCATTCCCATGGGAGGAGGTGAGCTCAGGGTCTTCCTACTTCATTACCTTGGCCACCAACCTCTGGTGATTCTTATGCACATTAAAGTTTAGGAACCACTGCTCTGCACTACCTTTGTGCTTTTTCCTGTAGAGTCTTGTACTTCTCACTCATTCTTACATCTTTCAGTGCATGTTCAGGGAATGTGATGCCAAAAAGCCAAATCACAGCTAAATCAACAACTCTTCACCCACTGCTGGATGCATGCTCACCTCAGGGTGTTTATTCAAAGGTTCTCTCCCCATTGTACTTCCTCCACCCCGTCCCACCTTCAATAAAAGGAGGAATTCTCATAAGATCAAGGACTTTGGGAAATTTAGTGGTTACTCCTTGAAGAAGTCCTTCTGTATGGAATCAAGTTTAGTTAAAGTTTTCTTTTTTCTTGAAATTCATTTCTTTTCATTCTGTTAGAGTTAGGAGGTCAGGAATGGCAAGTGAACTGTTGCTGGAGACCAGAAAGAATGTGTTAAGGAAATGTCAGGCCTGCTCCTTGGTTGGCAGAAAGCAAATATGCAGCTCATATTTGTAGGAATAACAGAAAATACCTCCTTAATGATAATAATAACACTAATATTTCTGAGTTGGGCTCCCATATGTACACAATTGGCTGTATCCCAAACCCTCTAACACTCTGCCACTATTATTAGCTCCATTTTGCAAATGAGAAAAGTGAGGTTTAAATGACTTTCTCAAACTCATTCAATAAATTAATGGTGAGACCAGGGTTCTTTCCTGTACATCCTAATTCCAAGGCTCATGCTTTTAGCTACCATGCTTAGATGTCTCAACAAAAAGTTCCTGTGCATGCACCTCTTAGTTCGTGGGGTGACATAGTGGGTAGCATTAGCAAATAGTTCAGAAGAAAGGAATTCAAGTCTGACTGTCCTCTGTACTTTGGGGTTAAATGCACAAAAAAATGAGAACAGAATGGGTTCCCTACAGTGTTTGATCATAGTCAACGTTTGGAGTTAGATATCAATTTGGGCCAAATTCCTAACAAATAATTAAGAGTGTACATACGCTTTATGTGTCAAGGATTTATGCAATAATTTGAGAAGGGTAGTTGTTGAGAAGTAAGTATTCGGACCCATTTTTTCTTTTCTTTTTTAACCTTAATTCTAACTCACTGTTTTTTGAAAACTGCTGTCACCCACAAGAAAGTAAATGTTTTGTTAGTTGCTTTGTTATTGTTGCTGTTATTGCTGGTGTTCCATTTTTAATGTAATCTCCTCAAGGTTCTCAAACACAGTTTGGCCATTTTATGAATATTAAGACAATCAGTCAGTTACAGGCTCTTGTGATTTTCCAAATATCTTCAGCTGGCATAATGAATAGAAATTCTCTTTTCAGAAGCTTACTTAACTTCCATATGAATTTCTAATTTAATGATGAATAAATAACAACCATCAATTATTTATAAGAAATATATTCAAAATTATAGCAATAATGATACTGATATCTTGTACATTGCTTTTATTCCAAAAGTCAAGTTATTTTTCAAAGCTGAATCATTGGTCCAGAATACGGCACGTGGGATCAAAGACATTTCCGAAATTAAGGAAAAACATTCAAGTGTATATCAAAGGCTGTATTTCTTCATAAGAATGTTGGGTCAGTGTTGACTCATTGCTTCCCTGCATCTGGTAATCATCCCCTATATCTGGGAAAATAAAACTATTGTGTGTGTGTGTGTGTTTGTGTGTGTGTGTGTGTGTGTGTGTGTGTGTGTGTGTGTGTGTGTGTACTGACTGTCCTTAGAAGAGGACCTCTTTCAGTTACTGGCTGCATCATTCCCCCTGATCCCCAAACCACTACTCTCAAAACAGCTTTTTACTTAAAATTATCCTTTTCTTAATAGCCAGTCAGTCTTCACATGTTTACCTTGTCATCATGCTGGCAGAGGGATTCAAATTTTATATGTTTTGTTCTTTCTTATCAGAACAAATCCAGTTCTGTTTCCAAAATTCCCAATAGTAATGTCTCCCATTAATGAGATCACACCAACATTTACCTTCTGCTCCTCCTCACCATGACTTGCTGTTCTACTCAAACACTTTCTTCCTGTCACTCCTATCTGCCAGAGCCATTTCCACCTCAGAAGCATTCCTCATATATCACTTCATGGATGATTCTTCCACTTCTCTCACTCTATCCAAATCCTACCCTTGTGTTGGTGGGGAAATGGTGTCACAAAATGTGCATATTGGAATGTACACAGGGTCAGCTTGACACATCCATCAGATTGAGAGAAATGATGCTGGACATATGTTTATAATGGACACTTAGGATTTGTGAATAAGCTTGACTGAATTGCCTGTATAATTCAGAGACAAAGTCTTTTCATTCTCTGTAAATTTGATAACTCGTATTCAAAATCAAAATTTAGAAACTCCATGCTCAGATTTTTATTTCTTTATTATTTTTTGGGGGGGATGAAGTATAAAAGAATAACTTTACGGCTTTGACAGGTAAAGGGGACCACAGGAGGCTAATGCCCTCAAAACTGTATGTCCCAACCTGGGGGGGACTGTGTATGCTCAGAATTTTTAAAAATGTGCCATGTCCTTTCCTTGGGCTCCATTACAGTCACCTGTCTGTTCTTATTTCTCATGTGTCATCTGAAATGAAAAGCTAAACATTATCCTATTGTTTTTAACATTATTTTGTAAATATTTATTGGAGATTTTAATTTATTTTGTCTACATTAATCACAATATAGCTTTGGTTTCTGGTGAAAACAAGTTTGAGAAAGAAGAAAATATTGTATGTATTTTCCATACTATGTGTTCAGGACTGAAATGTATTCAGCCAACAGACATTTCTCAAAACATTATTTTCATCAGTACATCTATTCTATCATAGCAAAAAGTGAATTTTAGAATTTTAGCTAGCTCAATACTCAGAGCTTTATCAAACTCTCTGATGTAGTAAATTCTCAGCAGCTTCCTCTCATTCTGCTCTCGATATTCCAACCAACTCCAGATCCCTGATCTGATCCATTTCCTGTGACTTGATAAATCCACTCCATCACTGGCCACCTGCATGCAGCACTGGAAACTGGACCTGAAAAGAGATGACCAAAATTGGACAATGTTTTCATGATATTATTGTCAGGGTAGCATTGTAGAGAGAGCAACAATTCCTTTAGGCAGGGTATCACAGTCCCTGGTTTTGGGTGGACCTGGGTTTGGATTCTGGATCTCTATACTTTGGGTGAGGTACTTAATATTGTAAAACGTTAGTTTTCTCAGGAAAGTAATACAACATATCTCATATGTTTGTCATGAGGCTTCAATTCAATGATGCATATAAAATGCTTAGCACAGTGCCAGGTTTAATATAGTACATGCTAGTGATTGTACTTGTTATTTTGCTGTTTCTGTTTGAAAGTAGGACTGTGTTAAGTTACAAGTTACCTCACTTGATGACTGTCTGATAAATATAATAATAACACTTCAAATGGTGATTATTCTAAAATCTGGCATATAACAGGTATTCAATAAATCTGTGTTTCGTCTTTCACCAGAAAAAAATAATCAAATGATACGTTTAATGTGCAAATGTTTAAGGTTCAAAAGAATGTTTTTCTGGGTTTTGTTGTTATTTAGTCTGTTTGTTTGTTTGGCTGTCCTTCATTAACTCGTCAATGATGGTGACTTTGTTTATTCTTATTTTCACATGCAGACACAGTCTCTAATGGACATAGCACCTCCATACATATTAAACAGTTTTTCTGATAATAAGCCAATCAATCTGCATCTTCCTTCCCTGCTGATTTGATTGACATGATAATCACCACAATATACTACTTCCAAAATACATTTGTCTTTTGTCCAACTCACAACTTCACACTCTGTGAGATTACAGTCAACACTGAATAATTTTGCTAAACCAAGTATTGTTTTGTTAAATTCTTGTTCATTTAATTAAAATTTCAAACCTATGTATTACCACGATGAAAAACTGCAATTTGTTGACACAGAAAATGTTAGTATTTTAGAAAAATTAGCAGTTGATCTGATAACATGAAAACTGTGTCATTGCACTGTCATGAGATGTGCTTACAATCTTAATATTTCCTAATATAGTGGCATGGCTTAGAATATTTGGAAGATAGAAGAGCTAGTAGCCTATTCTCTTGCTTTGGAACCCTGGCAAGTTCAACTAACACTCCTACATGGGGTGGAAATAGCAACACAAATTTTTATTTCATTCATTCAGTAGCTATTTATTCACCATCTCTGATTTGCTAAGCTCTGATATAATGGGGGAATAACAATATTTAAAAAAAAAATCATGTCATTGTCATGCTCATATCCCAGTTGATAAAAAGTAGATGATCAACACATAAGAAATTAAATTAACAATAATTCAGATAATAAGAGGTCTCATCGGGGGAATACAACAGAGTAATATGACTACTCTTAAGTAGGGTAGGGAGCATGCTACTTCATCTGGAATGGTCAAGAAACGTCTCTGAGGAATTGAGTTAAGTGTTGTAAAGGAGCTAGCCACATAAAGACCATTGAGAATGTTTTCCAGGAAGAGGGAAGAGCAAATGGTCTGTAGACTAAAGTTATGTTTGCCCTAAAGCCCAGAGACATGCAGTACGTATAGGGGAAAAGAAGGAGGCTCCTCACTAGAGTGAAGTATACACAAGGAAGAGATGTAAGGGCTGAGGTGGTAGTAGGGGGGTGATGAGAAAGCATCCAACTCAGGAAATAATTAGAGGGAGTGGTGCTGAACTTACTGAATTGGATGTAGGAATGACTACGGAGCACACAGGACATGAGGATGCCTAGGTTTGGGCCTGAAATATTGAGTGGATGATGGTGCTAGTAACCAAAACAGAAAGACACCCAGCACTTTTCTGAGTGGGGAACTAGTTTAGTTTATTCCCATGTCAAAGTTCAGATCTCTATTAGACATTCAGGTAGAGATGCCATGGGTGCAGTTGCTCACCTTTCTGGGGCACAGGGTAAAAGTTGGAGATGTGCATTGTGAAGGCACTGGAATATGGATTGCACTTAAAGCCATGTGACTGAGGAAACCACTGAGGGAGAGAATGTTGGTAGAGAAAGGAAGGGTACTGAGATCTGAGAAAATGATGAGCATCCAGAGAAAGAGACTGAGGAAGAGAACCACAAGTGTATTAGAATAGCTAAAGAGGTGTGGCATTCAAGATACCTGGAGAACAAGGATTGTCAAGAATTAAGATTGGTCAACTATTAAAAGTGTATAAGAGCTCAAATAAGGAATGGATGAGGAATTAACCAGTGAATTTGGCCAATCAGGATTTTGGGAGTGAGCCTGATGACCCTCCTGGGTCATTTTGTTCAGCCTGTAAATATGCCATTTCTATGACACTACTTGGAATAGATTGAATTATTATGTTCAATTCTCCATTGTTTCTTTTTAATAAGATCATACATTCATACCTTTTGCAATAGAACTTTGCTGTGCCTCCAAGTAAAGCAGACAAGTATACATCTCTATCTCTTGATTTAGGGTTTGGCCATTAACTGGTCATATATACAGGAAAGACAGAAAAAAAATCTGTAAATTGCAGAGCAATGGCTCCGGACGCGCAGGCTCAGCGGCCATGGCTCACGGGCGCAGCCGCTCCGCGGCATGTGGGATCTTCCCGGACCGGGGCACGAACCCGTGTCCCCTGCATCGACAGGCGGACTCTCAACCACTGCGCCACCAGGGAAGCCCAAAAATCTGTAAAATTTAAATCTGTTAGTAGTCAAGAATGTTGCTTGGAGTCCAGAGTATTACAAAATAGATAGTAGAGAAAAGCTTCAAAAGAAGTAGGCATCTTTCTCCCATTGCAGTAGGAGGAAAGGTAGAATATATGGGGAAAGATACAAGCAGGTTAGTGAATATGGTTGTAGAAAGACAAGAAGAGTATAATCCTAATCTCTTTGCTAAACCTTCTCTAAGACGTCTCTGCTACTCTATAAGGACTCTGCTCTTCTTGGTCACTAAAACAAATTCTTACTAAGGAAACTAGACTCAGCCTCACAAGATGAGATTTAGGGATTACTTTTGTAGTATTGGCCGAAGCCAGGGGTTCTAGGTGTTTAGCAATCTGAGGGAAAGTCCTACATAGGACAAAGCACACCTTTGCCTCCCACTTGTATTATTTAGGATAAGAATAGACTCTAGAGACTATAGACAAAAGAGTGTTCAATGGCGCAACATAATACATCACAGGACTGTCTGAGAAGGAGGCTCTTTGATAGATGATTTTCCTTCTCTCAGACCCCTGTCAATATGTGGCTCCGACCTTCCTACCGCAGTGGTTCTCAAACTTTAACCTGCATTGTGGTCACGTGGAGGGCTTGGTAAAATGCTGAATTCTGGGTTTCACCTCTAGAGTTTCTAGTTATGTAGCTCTATGGTGGGATTGGAGAACTTACATTTCTAACAATTTCCCAAAGTGACAAGGCTACTGTCCCAGGAACAATTTTATAACCACTACACTACAGAAATTATTACTGACTCCAGCTAGATGGCAAAAGTGGAAAGAGGGTTTGGAAGTACTACTTGTTGGGTATCTTTCCTTTGCTCCTCTTTGTCTTTCTCCAAGCTTCTCTATGGTTGGTCTGCACCAAAGGGCCTCCTTGATCACTGGAATTCAATTTGGCTTAACCATGAGGAACATGAGTAAGCAATGAGAGGGGGAGAAGAGAGAGAGATTGGATATTTTGTCCAGTCCCAGTGGGACTGCTGTTAGCGGAGTGTGTCCACAATCCAAGTTCTAACTCTTGGCAGGCAACCCCCTCTACACAGCTCTCTCTCTTCATATATCTGGTATCTGTACCCTTCTCATCCCCTTCCAGGCTTATAGAGACTGAAGACCTCCCTGCTACCACCCCTGGGAGCTGCATTGTTCTTTATGCCCTCTTATATTCTGCCTTCACTTTTCTTTTTAAAGAATCTAATTTATTTATTTAATTAATTTATTTATTTTTGGTTGCATTGGGTCTTTGTTGCTGTGCACGGACTTTCTTTAGTTGCAGTGAGCTGGGGCTACTCTTCGTTGCAGTGTGCGGGCTTCTCACTGCAGTGTCTTCTCTTGTTGCAGTTGTAGAGCACAGGCTTCAGTAGTTGTGGCTCATGGGCTCTAGAGCACAGGCTCAGTAATTGTGCACAGGCTTAGTGGACCAGGGCTCGATCCCGTGTCCCCTGCATTGGTAGGTGGATTCTTAACCACTGCACCACCAGGGAAGTCCTTCTTCCTTCACTTTTATGATGATATTATTAAACTCTCCTTAAATTACTGAACGTGAGCATATTATTTATTTCCTGCAGGAAACATAACTGACACAAAAGACACAGTTTTTTGTTTAAAGACAAATAAAATTAGCACACCTCATTTCTGCTTTATTGCTTTGGCTAGGCTGCAAAATAGGCTAGGGAATGGGTCTAACTCTGCTCCCAGACAGGAAAAGAAATGATTTTTTTTCAGTGAATCTTTAAAAGTTTCAGTGAATCTTTTCTACATGCACAACTTTTCTATGTCAGTAGAAACTCACATACATGAAAACCAGTTTATAATTATTTGAACCTAGAACCTAACTCTATATTACATATTTACTCAAAAATGTTTTTGATGATTGGCCTAAAACTTTCAGGAATACACACTTCGTAAATTGAAGGAAGAAAATACATTGTTTTATTCATAACTTTACCAAGAGATGTCCACTACTTTAGGAAGTCTTATCCATGACTGAGTCACCAATTCAAGACAATGAAATCTTGGTATTTGATCTCTTTATTATGTCTTCTAGTGTAGTTGTACATAAGTATTTACATATTGAACGTATATTATTTTATCTGCTTCCTGTTAAAGATAGGGAATTGTATTGATTTTTCATTTAAAATTATATGTACTAAGGTAAATAATATTATAATTACATCATGGTTTTAAATATGTGTTATAAAAGGAAGCATTGGGTTTTGTAGGGTTGAAAACTGTATTTTATTAATAAAGAGACTTTTGAAAAGATATTTATACTCATACACATGTGGGAAACCAGAGGCCTGAACTAATGAATCAACGTAATTAACAAAGAGAAGAAAGTAGACACCTGTCAATGATGTACAGGTGACAGCTGAATGGAAGCCACCAAGTACTCCAGCCCCAGATGTGTTGGAGAATGGCAATGCTGATTGTATAAATGCTCCTGAATTTGAATGCTTCCCTTATCATTGAGGCTTACCACCTTCCCAGCCACAGAAAACTGTACCTAACTTGAGAAAGTTTGAGTCTTGAGAACTATTTGGGTAAGTCCCAGAAGGAGGCATCAGATCCATTTTATCTGTTCACTGAATAGTATAACTTCAGTAACAGCTTGTGGTATCATTAATACTACCTGGGATTATGGCAAATTTCTTTTATCATGTGGGGATTTGCTTAGAAATTAGGACCTAAAATGTAAATAAAATATTAATCTTTATACCTCCATTGCAATAACAGAAAACAAATTACTATAACAAAGAGATTTAAAAACAAAGCAAAACAAAAACACCTTTAGTGTTAAAGGGTAGCATCCATGTTATTGATAATGTCATATATGCATGCTATTTAGAGCTCTTTGGAGCTTATAAGTGCGTTCCCATATATTACTTCATTTCTTCTTCACGACGGCCCTGTGAGATAGTTATTATTATATTTGATTCCCTGCTGAAAAGAATGTGAAACTCAAAAGGGCTAATTAAATTGTCTAGCATTGCTAAGTTAGTAAAGTGTGGAGTTAGGAATAAAAATTTAAAATTCCAATAGCTACTCTTGTACCACAAGCAATGTCTCTTTTCGTGTTGAGCTTTGTGTCAGAAACTTTTGAGGTGATGAAAGAAAGGTGGCTTTGGATGTGATCAAGAAAGCCAGAAAGATCCTATAAAATATGTAAAACATACCCTAATCTCCAACTACCCTTCAATCCTCTGTATTTGATTTTTGATATAATTGTACCAATGAAATTGTTTACTAATATCATCCTGTTTTTATAAATAGTAGAAGAAATTCCCTTCCTTATTTTCACTTGATCTCTGAGTCTTTACCAAGGACATTTCTCGAAACATGTGTATACATTTATCTGGGTTACTTCTTAGTATTCATTAAAATACAATTAAAACCACTCCTACAGACACGCTTCTTAGATGAGTCCAACTACTCTAGTGGTTTTCACAGCTATCTACAAGTTGGTGGCACTCACAGCTTTCCCCTGAGCTCATGACCTGAATCTCCAATTAGTGACTTAATACCTCCTCTTAAATATTTCATGGACAACTCAGGCTCAATTGTGTAAAAAATGCACATTTTGTTGCCTTCCTCCCACCCACCCTTCAACATATATACATTCTTCCTTCATTCTTTTATTCATCATCATGAGTTCTGAAAACCTAAAATGCAACCTTGCCTGGTCCTTTACTCAAATCACCACTGATTTATATATTAATTATCATATCTCCTATTTTTGTAGGTTCTTCTGTTATTCACATGACTACTACCTTAGTTCAGCTCACCATCATTTCCAAAACAAATCACCTCAAATCCTATTAGTTTTCACGATACCAGTATTTCCACATTCTGATCCACTACCTATACTACAGTCAGAGTAATATGTCTCAAATAAAATTCTGACAATATTGCCCCCTTTTGCTCACCTCTAATTACAGTCAGATATACCACAAGAATTTATAGGGGGCATATGATATATGTTCTCTCTTACCTGTTGGCTAATGCACATGTGATTTCTGCATCTAGAAGCCTTCAGTAGATTGATCTCATCATGATGAGAGCTCTTGAGGAGATTTCATCAATTTGGGGGATTTAACTCTTGATCATGGGCTTAACATTATCATGGGGTTTTGCTTACCACGTTAATTAATATGCATATTTGTCTATTTTTACTCACTCAACTTTAATCAACCTGAGAAAAAGGTTCATATCTTACACATCATTGTAATCCCAGAAGCTAACACTGTCTGACATGTAGAAGACACTCTGTCTATATCCATCAAAAGAATGAAAGAGTTACTGAATGAATGAATGAGTGTGAATAGAATACAAATGGTGTGTGCAGTCACATATAGTGTCTTACTCCTTCCTGGTTTGGTTAGAGCTGACGATCCTACTGCGATGCTGCCTACCACACACGTGAATGATCTTGACTTGAATGAGAAAACTTATCACAAACTTTGAAAGAATCATCACTGTAGTTTAATGGAAGGAGAGACTGTTACACATGAATTACATTACTTCTCTAAATTTATCTCAGACAGACATACAAACACACACACGGAATATTACTGTTTACCTCATGGGTTGAAGTGAAGAGTAAATTAGGTGGTAGATAGAATTTATATGGTGAGAACAAGTTAATGAAGGTGTTTTTGGCAGTGTCACTGCACAAGGCTACGGGTTCAACCATTTCAATGGAAATCAATTTTGATTAATGTAAGTGGTGAATTCAGTCATTCAATCAGGTTAAATGTATTCCATGAAATTAACTGCAGGGTATCAGCTCAGCTGTTTAAGACTACGTTTCTACTGAGAAAATCACAAATTTCATACATTTATGACTTTAATAATTTATGATCTGAGTGTGGACTTTGGGAATTTCCCTTTTACAAAGTACATGGCTCAAAATAAATGCTCAATATTAAAGTTTATTGTTATTATTTATTATTAGGAGATTATTAACAGAAAGATATTCAAATAATGTTTTAAAATCATTTAATAATCCAGAAATATTTTTGCATTTATTAAGGTATGGTTTCAAGGAATGTCTGTAATTTATATTTTCCTAACAGTAGTGACACGATTAGTAATTTGAAGATTCTTAAAGTTAGGGAATACGATATATTTCCATACTTTATCTTCAACACACAGTTCTAGTCTCTAAAAAGTGTGTGTGTATGTGTGTGTGTGTAAGAGAAATAGTACAGAACAGAGTACTATTTTCATTATCAGTGGTTAACAATTTGGGAAGTTTTCTGGGTCAGAAGTTAATGAGATAGTTACAGTTTTAGGCTGACTTTGTACTTTGTACAGTTTCCGTTTTCCCAGGATTTGATTTGATGGCCTATGAGGGCAAAGCCAGTGTTTACCATACAACAGTGTGTGAGCACTGATTTTCCCAGTGACCTTCAGAAATGGGCATAAACCCTTGGTATACAAGCCTTTGCCCTTCTCTTAGGGGAGGTCAACAGCATATTTGCTTCTCAGATTCTAATCTTCTGTAGTATTAGAAAAGAGTTTTGCACTTAAAAGAGTATAGATAAAGGTTTAAAATAAGCAATTTCTGAAAAGTAAGTTGTAAGCCTTCTGTGGACAGAGGATCCTCTGAGTCTGTTTCTGGCCATCATGCCATCCTACTTCAAATTGAAGATGACCTTCAGTTAGAAGGTGATAATGAAGATATAATTTTCAGAGTGAGAACTTTGAAAATCCCTCTTTTGCCTCATTATGAAAGTTCCCTGATGCATAATTCAGGTACCAGGTCAGAATCTCTCAATAAACCCCAAGAAAATCTGGGAGCACTATACTTTCTGATATAAAAAAGAAAGAGATCTAGTGAAATGTGAAAATGATGTAGGGAGTGTTAATGAGAGAAAGTAAAGTCCATGGGTTACCACATTGATGGGCATCAAATAGTTATGTGTTTTCCCCAAAACAGAATATCTGTGCCTCAGGGGTAAGGAAAATAAGTTATATGAAATACCTAAACAACATATTTAGAAGTATAAATTTCTTGGAGAATAGAGCACATTAATAGTGCATTTCCTTTTTTATTGTTTACTTACATTTTTATTATGGAAAAAAGTAAATATACCCAGAATAATAATAAAATATATAAAAATCAATTTTTTATTAATAAAACAATAGAAATTATACTTAGATTATCTAATCTTTTGATTAATCTAGGCTATATTGTTGTTACACTTCATTTGGAGCCAAGGACTCAGGCAAAAGCTTCAGAGTCTGTTCATGTCTAATGGAGACCACTTCCATTCAATAAATTATTTTAATTACCTCAACCTTAACATTTCACAAGTCAATATTCTCTTTCCCACATTAACTTATGTGATTCCACAATGTAAAAGAAATTTTTGTAATGTGCTTATTTTAGGTAGTGTTTATACAAGACTTTCAGACCAACTATTTGATGGATTCTAAGTCACAAAAGTTGTGGATCCATCACTCAACCGAGGTAATGAATTTCTACCAAACTGATCATATGACATTAGTTTAATTGTGTAGGAGTATCAGCCCCAACAGAGACAATATAGCTCCCAGTTAGAAAGCAATAAATAAATAAATAAATAAAAAGTTTTATCTGATTCAGCCTTGCTTGGCAAACTTGACTTCCAATTATAGTGACTACTGACAAACACAGCCTTCTGGCATCAGAGTGTAAATTATAAGAAAAGTATTATTAGATAGATCTTGATTCAAATTCCAGATCAATCTCTTCCCAGCTGTGTGACTACAGTACTTTAATTACTTTTCTCACCTGTGAATTGACATTGAAAAATATCAGTTGCTGAGCACTGTTATAAAATTGAATGTTATACATGTAGAAAAACTTGGCTCCTTTGGAGCATATGCAAATGATATCTATACTTTCTCACTTTTTCCTTTGGACCACTTAATTTTGTTTATTCTTCATTCATTTATTTCTTCAAAATACCCACAAAACACTCATCAGGACACAAATTTTCTTGGCTCTTGTATTCCTCTATTAGAGCATATATAACCTGCTTTGTGTTTTATTTGTCCAAACCTCTTACTAAATTATGAGCTTCTCATCAGTGAGAAAGGTCTCTCCTATCCAGCCCTTAGAACTTACCTGGGCATAGGATGAGGACTCTGCAAATCACCACTGCCCTGTGAATGTTTCTAAAGCACAGCTTAATTTTGTGAATGTCTTGCTTAAGAATAGAATATACTGAATATATTTACTCCCTGACTATCAAACAAAGGTCTAGTTCCTAAATTGGACAATAGATAAATGGATGCATTTCATCATCTATCTCCAATAAATCTTTTCATTTGGCCCCCTCCAATCCCAGAATCCAGGTAGTTGGAGCACTGTTACATACTCGTGAATATATTTCTTTTGCATAATTAAACCCACTTTAAACCCACTCTCCCCACCTCTTAGTTAGTTCCTCACTAACAAGCTATTATCCAAACTCAAATTATTCTATAAAACTATTTCTAGAGCTTACCACCATCATGACCCTGTTAGAGATGAAACAAACAGGGGCCAAACAGGAGGCCTAATGGGATGGTCATCACTGGGCCTAGAAAAGGAAGGCAAAATTTAGGGTGAGGGCTGCAAGATATGTGACTTTCTTCTTGGTTGGTGGTGAGGTAACAGGGCAGTGCTCCAGGAATCTTGTGCTCAGCCTGAAGTTACCATCTCCACTAGCATGGGGGTTCCAGTTTTGCAGAAGAGCTCAAAGATATTGTTATGCATATCCCTTGAGGAGGAATCAGAACCCTGCCCCAAAGCTGCACCACCACTTGACTGCTCCTCCCTTGTCTCTGCATCCCCTCCCTTCCCTGATTAGCAACTGTTTGAATCTGCCCTTTGGAACTCAGAGAAGGTCAAGGAGGCTGAATGAAGTGTGTTCCATTTTATTAACCTGCCCATACAGGAAGCAATCTCATCCATCTCTGGATTTTATTTTGCTTACCTGTCTGTATTAGTTATCAGTTATTGCATAACAAATAACTCCAAAATTTAGCAGCTTAAAACAAGCATTCATTAATTCACATAGATTCTGAGCATCCAGAGTCCTCTGGTGGCTTGGCTTAGGGGGTCGGGCATAAGGTATCTCTTTACATTTCTGTGTAGGTATCGACTAGGGCTGCAATCATCTGAAGAAATGGAACTTCACTTCCCAGCATAAAGTTGTAAAGTCCAAGATGCAGGGATACTGACAACCATCTTGGAGGCTGACTACCATCTTTCTCATGGTCCTTATGCCTTTATTCTTCTTTTTTAAATTAAAGTACAGTTGATTTGCAATATTATATTAGTTTCAGGTGTACAACACAGTGAGTCAATATTTTAACGAATATATCCCATTTAAAGTTATTATAAAATATTGACTATGTTCCCAGTGTTGTACAATATATCTTTATAGTGTATTTATTTTATACATAGTAATTTGTACCTCTTAGTCTTCTACCTTTATCTTGTCCCTCTCCCCATGCCTATCCATACTGGTAATGACTAGTTTGTTCTCTATATCTGTGCGTCTGTGACTAATTTGTTATTTTCATTTGTTTTATTTTTATATTCCATATGTAAGTGAAAACATACAGTATTTATCTTTCTCTGTCTGATTTATTTCACTTAACATAATCCTTCCAGGTTCATCCATGTTGTCACAAATGGCAAAATTTCATTCTTTTTATGGCTGTGTAATATTCTGTGGTGTAAACTGTTTCTTGTTTATTGAGGTAGGCCTTCACTGCTAAAAATTTCCCTCTTGGAATTGCTTTTGCTTTGTCTTATATATTTTGGAAAATTTTGATTTTACTTCCACTTGTCTTGAGGTATTTTTTCATTTCTTCTTTTATTTTTTACTGACCCATACAATTTTATAGCATGCTGTTTAGTCTTCATGTTTGTGTTTTCCCCTTTTCTTTCCTGTAATTGCTTTTTAGTTTCAACAGTTATGGTGAGAAAAAATTCTTGATATAATTCTTAAATCTGTTGAGACTTGTTTTGTGGCCTAGCATGTGATCTCTCCTGGAGAATATTCCATGTGCATTTGAAAATAAAGTGTATTCTACTGGTTTTGGTTGGAATGTCCTATAGATATATATTAAGTCTGACTGGTCTAATGTGTCATTCAAGACCACTGTTTGATGATTGATTCACTGTCTGTATGATCTGTTTGTTGATGTATTTAGGGTGTTAAAATTCCCTAATACTATTGTATTATTGTCAATTTTACCCTTTATGTCTGTTAATAATCACTTTATGTATTCAGGTGTTCCTGTATTAGATGCATGTATGTTAACAAATGTTATACCTTTTTCATATATTAATCCCTTTATCATTATATAAAACCTGTCTTTGTCTTTTGTTATGAACTTTGTTTGAAGTTTACTTTGTCTGATATGTGTTTCTGCTCTAGGTTTCTTTTTATTTTCTTTTGTGTGGGATATATCTTTCCATCCCCTCACTTTTAGTCTGTGGGTGTCCTTAGCCCTGAAGTGATTCCCTTGCAGGTAGCATATTGAAGGGTCTGTTTTCTGAGGTTTTGTTTTGTTTTTTATCCAAAGAGCCACCCTATGTCTTTCTATCAGAGCATTTAGTCCATTGAAATCTAAAGTAATTATTGATTGGTATATACTTATTGCAAATTTGTTACTTGTTTTCTGGTTGTTTTTGTAGTTATCTTTTCTTCTGTTGTTTGTTTCTTCTATCTTTTCACTGTTGTTTGATGGTTTTCTTTAGTGTTATGATCCTGTTCTTTTTTCTCTAGTTTTTGTGTAACTATTTTAGGTTTTTGATTTGTGGTTATCATGGGGTTTATATATTTTGACTTATAACTATATCTGCTTGTTTTAAATTAAAAGCCATTTAGATTCACACACATTTTAGATCTACATTTTTTACTCCCCTCCCCCATGTTTTGTTGTTTTGATGTCATTACTTATATCTTCATCATATCCCTTAACTATTTATTTTAGTTATGGTTGATTTTACAATTTTTGTTTTTTAATCTCTGTGCTAGCTTGTTAAAATGGTTGATCCACTGTTTTTGCTATACATTTACCTTTACTAGTGGGATTTTTTAATTTCCTGTAAATTCTTACTTCTTGTTGTAGCCTATTCTTTTCCACTTACAGAAGACCCATTAACACTTCTTGTAAGGTTGGTTTAGTACTGATGTTCTCTTAGTTTTTGCTTGTCTGAGAAGGTTTTTAACTCTCCTTCAATTCTGAATGATATCCCTGTAGGGTAGAGTATCCTAGGTTGTAGGTTTTCCTTTTCAGCACTTTAAATATATCATACCACTCTCTTCTGGCCTGCAAAATTTCTGCAGGAAAATTCACTGATAGCCTCATGGGGGTTTCTTTGCATGTGACTCTTTGTTTTTCTCATGCTGCCATTAAAATTCACTCTTAAACTTTTGTCATTTGAATTGTGATATGTCTTAATGTGCATCTCTTGTTTCATCTTATTTGGGACTCTTTGTGCTTCCTGTACCTGGAAATCTGTTTCCTTCCTCCACTTCAGGAATTTTTCAGTCATAATTATATCAAATTTATTTTCTACCCTTTTTTTCTCTCTTTTCTCATTCTGATAATCCTATAATGTGAATGCATATATGCTATGTTGTCCCAACAGTCCCTTAAATAATCCTCAACTTTAAAAAGTTTGTTTTTCTTTTTGCTGTTCTGTTTGAGTAATTTCCATTATTCCATATTACTTATGCATTCTTCTCTATCACCTAGTCTGCTGTTAATTCCTTCTAGTGCATTTTCATTTCTGTTATTGTATTATTCAGCTCTGATTTGTTCTTTTCTTATATTTTCTAGTTTTCTATTAAAATTTTCACTGTATTCATCTATTTTTTTCTCAAGTTCAGTTATTGTTCTTATTACTAATGCTTTGAACTCTAACTGGTAAATTATTTCTCTCTATCACTTTAGGGTTTTTTTCTTGTTCTTTCATTTGAAACATATTCCTCTGTCTTCTCATTTTTTGAAACCCTATGTCTCTATGAAATTAGATGAAACAGTTACATTTCCCAGTCTTGAAGGGGTATTTTTGTGGGAGCATCCCTGTTCAGTCTGTGTGCACAGTGTCTTTGGTGGGAGAGCTAGATCTGAAGTGAGCACAGCCTGCATCTTCCCCTGGACTGTGCTGGCAGATACCACCTTGGTGAGTTATAGGGTTTGAGATGGTGGAGCTAGAGACAGAGCCACGTGTGAGCCAGGGTTTTTCCTATATTCCACAACAGTCATAACCCTATCAGGGGTTGGGGAAGGGCTCAAGGTGCTGGAGCAAAAACTCTGAGGGTCAAGTCCAAGCTGGTTCCATTGTCTCTTAGTGTCTGCATTCCCTTGGCAATGGCACATCTGTCTCAGTGGAGAGCAGTGCCATAGCAAGAAGGGCTAGAGCAGGTACCTTGTGCAGGCTGAGTCTACACTGAGACAGTCACATCAAGCCAGTCAGAGCCCTAGGCAGCTCCCAATCTGCCACTTCCACGTGCCCACTAGCAATGGCCACCCTAGTAGCCTAATAGTCCAGTAGCAGGGTCAGGTCCAAGCCAGCTCTCTTCTTACTAAGTGTGCACACTCTAAGTTGCACCAGTACCATTCCCAATTCAGAGTGTACTGGAGCAAGGAGGGCTGGAGCAGGAGCCTGGTGTGGGCTGGGTGTTTGCTGGGATTTTCATGAGAAACCAGCCACAAACCCAGGTAGTTTTCATTCTGTTTCCACTGCCTTGTACCTGGGAGTAAGCAAGCATGTGCATGCTCTTTACAAGTGGAGTCTAGGTTTCTTATCAGTCCTGCTGTGAGTCCCACTGGTTTTCAAACAAGCTAAGGGGACTTGTTTTCCTGGTGTTGGACACCAGATCTGGGTTGCCTAATATGTAGCTTGAATGTTTCATTCACCAGGGATCATCCCCAATCTTGTGATAAACCCCTCCTTTTCTTTGTTCCCCTCCATGGGTGCAGGTTCTGCCTTGATTGTTTCTCTACCCTTCCTACTCAATTCTGTGTGAAACTTTCTTTATAGCCTTAGTTGTAGAACCTTCTGTCAATCTCTAGTTTCTTTCAGTGAGAATTGCTCCACATGTAGCTGTATTTTTTATGTGTCCATTGTGGGAAGTGAGCTCAGGATCCTCCTACGCTGACATCTTGTTCTCCCTTCCCTTTCATTCTTTATACTTGCACTATAATCATTTCTCTTTCCATGTAAAATCCTTGACAATTTAAAACTTTTTTTTTTTTCATTTATTTCTCCTTTTACATTTAATAGTGTCAGGAATGTTGAGAATAAATGCTTATTGGATTAATTGAATTAAAACAATTATTTATGAAACTAAATAAAACCTTCTAACTTCTCAGATCAGGTCACTAGAATGTACTCATTTTTAAGTAGAAATTTAAAAAGCAATACATTAAATAGTTGTTTTGAAAAAATGCAGAGATTTTCTGATAAATTCACAAGGAGATTTGGGAGTCGGGGGTGGGGAAAGCATTACCATAGCACTAAAACCAGACAAAAATATTGCAAGAAAAAAAAAACTGCAGACTAATATCCCTCATGAGCATAAATTCAAAAATCTTCAATAAAGAGTTAGCAAGCTGAATCAGTGTATTAACAAATTATAAACCCCAATCAAGTGGTATAACCTAGGTATGCAAGGTTCATTTAAAATAAAAAAAAAATCAACTACAGTAATCTATCCCATCAACTTCTTAAAGAAGAAAAATCACATGATCATGTCAATAGATGCAGCAAAAGCATTTGACAAAATCCAATGCCCATTTGTGACAAAAACTTTTAGTAAACTAGGAAAAAGGGAAACTTTCTCAACTTGATAAAGACTATGGATGAAAAAACCTAGAGCTAACATCCTACTTGATGGTGAGAAATTGGAAGCTTTCCCAGTAAGATTAGGTACAAGGCAAGGATGTCCCCTCTCCCTATGGTTTTTCAATATCATACGTGAAGTCCTAGCTAATGTAATACGACAAGAAAATAAAATGTATACAAATTGGGAAGAAAGAAATAAAAACATATTTCTTTGTAGGTTATATGCTTATCAATGTAGAAAAACTGAAAGAAAAAGTCTGTAATTAATACATGATAATATCAATAGCGCTGTTTATGAGATTAGTATACAAAAGTCAATCACTTTTCTATATACCGGCAGTAAACATATGGGAACTTGAAATTGAAAATACAATATTATTTATACTAGTAACAGAAGAGATGAAATATGTAGGTATAAATCTAACAACATATAAAGGTCTATATAAGAAAAACTCCAAAATGATGAACAAAATTAAAAATAAGTAAACAAATTGAGAGATATTCCATGTTCAATTATAGGAAGCCTCAATATAGTTAAGATGTCAGTTCTTTCCAATTTGACCTATAGATTCAATGTAAGTCCAACCAAAATCCCAGGAAGTTATTTTGTGGAAATCAACAAAATGTACATAAAGTTTATATGGAGTTTCAAAGACCCAGAATAGCCAACACAACACTGAAGGAGAAGAATAAAGTTGGAGGACTGACATTATCTGTCCTAATTTAGTATAAAGCTAAAGTAATCAAGACAGGATGTCATTGCAAAAAGAATAGACAAATAAATCAATGAACCAAAGTAAAAATCCCAGAAATAGACTCACTTAACTATACACAACTGATCTTTGAAAATAGAACAAAGACAATACAGTGGAGCAAATGGATCAAAATAAAGGTGCCATTTTAAGTTAAGTACTTCTTGCTGTAAAATTACCAGGTAAAAAGGAAATTCTCCATTCTTTTATCAAAACACTCACCAGCCACTTATATTCAAAGCATATGCATATTGGAGAGCAGATGCAAAAAAAAAAAGTGTATTTTACACAAGTTGTTCATTTAATTTAAGGTCACAAATTTTTAAGGTCAATTAAATTATACTGATGTATAGATGAAAGTTGTGCACAAGCATGCTTACACCTTTGTCTATGGATTTCTGTTTTCAGTTTTCATAGGGCTATTTTCTTGTTGTTTATTAGTTCATTTGTTTTTCTAAGAAGTTCCTGAAGATAATTCTGATTTTTTATTTTTTCCATCACTCCACAGGACCTAATTCAATATTCATTACCTAAACTATGTTTTACAATTATTTGGAGGAAACATGATGGAATTTAGTCAAATAACTTGTACAACTATGTTGGACATATTACCTATCTTCTCTGGGTTGCAGTTCCCTGAATTTTAAAACAAGCATACAGATTTTTATTACAGTAATACCTTGTTTTATTGTGTTTTTTACAAATTAAATGTTTGTGCATCAGCAAGCCTATTGGCACCATTTTTCCAATAACATTTGCTTACTTCATGTCTCTGTATCACATTTTGGTAATTCTCCCAATATATCAAATCCTCCACAAGCAAAAAGATTATGACATGTTGAAGGCTTAGATGATATTTAACATTTTTTAGCAATAAAGTATTTTGAATTAAGACACACACACTGTATTTTTAGACATACTGCCATTTCACACATAATATAATATAATATAATCATAACTTTCATATCCACTGGAAAACCAAAAAAATTGTGTGACTCAGTATGATATTTGCTTTATTGCAGTAGTCTTGAACCAAACCAGAAATAACCCCAAGGTATGCCTGTATATTCCATTATGTTATTGAAATAATAAATTTATAGATTCATCTAATTTTTTGAGCTGTAAATTCCTAGCATGAGGCCTTGATTCATATGGCAAGTTTGTAATGTTTACTGAACCTAAAGTGCTGATTATGTTTCTTTGCTTGCTTATTTAAAAAACTAAAATATTATATACTAAGACTCAGCTATAATAGATATTTAAAGAATATTCCCAAGGGACTTACTAAGGTAAATGTTTTCCTACTTTTAGCCATCTTTATCATATCTATATGTTCTAATCAGGTAACATATAACTTTAAAGTTCTTATAGTTTGATTTTGGTAACTTCCACAGCAATTTTTTCTCCCAGACCCCTATTCTGATTCTCTCTCTACTTTCCATTTCTTCCCGTTTCAGCCAAAATGTTAAGTAGTAATTAAGGTAATCCTTGGTAGAAACTTAGGACAAGGGTTCCTTCCTTGACCAAATTTTAGTCAGACTCCTGTGAGTCCTCTTTACAACCAGGTCTTGTCCTCAGCCCAGTCTTGGCTTGCCTTTAGCAAGAATGCTTTTAGGCCCATTTAACAAGGAACCTCCTTCCCTTGATTTCTAACAAAGTTCCTTGTAGTAACTTTCCATCTGCTTACTCCCTCACTTTGCTTGTTTGCTCTAATTGTTAGCTGTTTTTTCTGTATTTAGAATTGAGCTTATTTATATGCTTAAGTCTCTCTCCCCTATTGCAGTAGCTTGAACAAAATCTGTCTTGCCATTTTAACAAGTGCCTGTTGCAAATTTTTTCTTCTATACTTATGGAAAATGTAAAAATGCTAGCACTTTCTTGAAGAGCTTTTGGAAAGAAGTTTCTAGAGTCAAAGACTATATTTTTAAAATGGATTCTGTATAGCCCTACTCAGAATCCATTATTCACATTATTTCCAAAGTATTCAAGGGGAGAAAATGGTCAATGAAGATTTTGTCCTGTCCCAAGATGCTGTCACATCTTGGAATTTTGGGGGTATAAGACAGACCCTCAGGAGAAGAAAGAGCATTCAATTTGGGGGGAAAATATAATTCAAAACAAAATCTTCTCCCAATACAGAAAACCTCTACAAAGGTTGAAGACAAATAAAACATTTTTATTATTGAATAATCATTAAACCATACTGTGGTAAGGCACATTTTGTGGATAAACAATCTGCTAAAGAGTTTTCAAAGAGAGAAATAAATCTCACTCTTAATAACTAAGTGGATAAAATCCATTCAATAAATGAGGTAGTTTTTAAAATTTGAAGTCAGATGACACCTGAAATTAGGCTCATCTCCTCCCAGGAAACTGGGAAATAGAGCAATACTTTCTTTGATGACTGCATTTCAAAGATATGGCTCTTAGGTCTTTGAAGAAATATTCTTGAGTTTTGAGATTGTCAAGAAGCTTATTTGACCCATTAAAAAGATTTGCATACATTTGAAAAGACCCGAGAAGGAAATTCTGAAAAAAAAAGGCGGGGGGGGGGGGAACAGTCTTTCCTCTTATTTTCAACAGGTAGAAATAAACCTCCTATTTTCAATTTGCACTTGCCCTTACACAATGCCGTAAAGTACCCTAAACGTTATAGCCTGTATTCCATGTAGAACTCCAAAGTAGCAATTGCATTTCCTCAAGACAATAAACAGAAAAAAAAGTCATTAATGAATAATCCTAGTAAAGTAATAATAATTGAAATTATTTATTAAATTTACTACACCTTAGGAAATTCAGTAACTATTTTACAAAATAGTATCTCATTATCTATACCTCTCAATAGCATTGACTTTGCTAAGCAAACCCAGTCTCTGATTATTGGCTTAAATGTTCTTGTTCCTCCTAGCTACATACCATTTGTCAAAATGTGATGTGATGTGTGTGTGTGTGTGTGTGTGTGTGTGTATAAGGGAGATCATGATAAGGGTGTGAAAATGCGTTTTTTTCCCTCAGATATAAACTTTAGATTTGCTCTGAAGGACACGTCTTGTTAGATCAGGTCTTGAAAGAAACCTTCTAAATTAAAACATGAGTCCAACCCATTTATTTTAATAAAATGGATATTGTTCTTTTTCCCATATGGTAATATTTCGTCTTTAAAATATTTTCACATAAAACAATCCTATTCTAAATAATTTTAGGTTGAAAAATCAAATCAAACCAAGTTTCTTTTCTATAGAAACAAGTTTCTTTTCTATAGTAGAAAATCTCCTGGTAAAATAGTAATAAACATAAGCATTCAAGTGAATAAACTAATGATCCACATGACTGTTAAGAAAACTTATAATTAATTGGATTTTATACTCACTCATGATAAATCCCTGGAGTTCTGCAGGCAGTGACCAAAGACACTTTTGCTTTTATCATGCAAAATAATGGGATTACCAGCTAGTCTAAATCCTTAATCTTTGTTGATAAAGTGAGATGAATACTCAGGAAATACAGTAGATGGGTTTAAATTGCCAAAAGAGAAAGAAAGAGAGAGGAAAAGCCTGAAGTGTTAGATTGTCTATCAGAGAAACAGAATTAACTGTAAGCACATTTGCATAGCTGAAGGGAATTTCTAGCCATGGTTGCAGGGTATAATTTTAAAGTTAGTTGTCTAATGCAAATAATTGACATTATAATGAGTGACCTAATTTGTGTTCTTTCATTTCTACTTCTTCAACTAGAATAAGCTGTATTGCTGTTTTTTGTTTTTTGTCCATCCACACACATTAATTTATTTATAAATAAAGAAAATAATTTATTTGATTTTTTAATGACAGAAATAAATGTGTTCCTTCTATTTTGATTTATATTATTTTTCTTTAGTGTTATGTTTTATTTTCCACTTCAAACTGTATATTTAACAATTAGATTTGCTAAAGGATAGCTGCAAGCAAGTGACTTGTTTTTTGGGTTGACTAAAACATTGTGTGTTCTTAATAAATGTATTTTATCATGCTTGATAAATGGTTTTTCAAACAATTGATGGCTAGCATAAAACATGTTATTCTATATCAAAATAAGTTTAGCTTTTGATGACATCAACTTGAAATAAAAAACATTAAAATTCATCCATTTGAAAAACTAAAATAGAGGACAAAACTGAGTTTTGGGTATTGACTTCATCTGAAAAAAATAAAAAATTCTGCAATGCAGACATCCTTTTTATTTTAAAGTTCATAAATCTCAGACTCAGAAAGGTAAGCTATTTTGCCCAAGCTCGTACAGCTAGTAAGTGGTGGAGCCAAGAATGCAAGCTCTTAACTCCTGTGAACATTGTTTCTGAAATCTCCCCTTCCCCCAAATATTGCCTTCTGACACCTTATTGGTATAAAGCATCTATGAATCTTACATGTGATCTTATTTGTAAGGGTGTGTTTCTACACATGGTAAACAACAAATTTTGTTTGTTGATAAACCTGAGTGTCACAAAGGTACAGGTCACATACACCTACAGAGTTACACAAGTAAATATGTATCAACAGACATTTCTAAGTCGTGTATCATCCGATTTTTCAACAGTGACACAGAGTTTTAGTGTAACCACATCTCCAAAATTTAAAAAAAAATTTTTTGAGCATAGGGTTCTGCACTTGGCCAAATTATTAATCTTAAAGATGATTAAATATATTTTCAAAGTCCTAAGATTTCAAAAATATGAATACCAATCTTTACTTAAAAAGCTACTAGAGGGCTTCCCTGGTGGTGCAGTGGTTGAGAATCCCCCTGCCGATGCAGGGGACACGGGTTCGTGCCCCGGTCTGGGAAGATCCCACATGCTGTGGAGCGTCTGGGCCCGTGAGCCATGGCCGCTGAGCCTGCGCGTCCGGAGCCTGTGCTCTGCAACGGGAGAGGCCACAACGGTAAGAGGCCCGCGTACAGCCAAAAAAAAAAAAAAAAAAAAAAAAAAAACTGTCATGGCTGAGCAGAATCTTTGTAGTTGTTTGCTGGACAGTAGTCCACCATCTCCCCAGATTGCTGGCTTTTCTGGTTAAACCACTTTTCTTTTCTACTGCCACTTGCCTTTCAAATTATTGGCTTCTGAGCAGTGAGCAGCTAACCTGAGTTCGGTTCCAATTTGATTCAATCGATCTTGAGAAAATGATAAAGAGAATGTAAGACAGGCATGATACAGATCTTTTCCATCTATCTCCTTCTTTAGTCATCATCAGAAAATGCCTTTATGATCTCTTCACTAGAAGTTTCAGCTTCTTCCAGTGCCTGAGTCCTGAACTACTGAACAAGGCTGCCTGCCTCCATCTTCCTCCCCAAGTAGGAAGTCCAGGATCTAGGTTTTCTTTTTCTCACGCTTGAAGAAAAAATACGAAACTAAACAGCTACTGCTGAGTTCTACTGTGGGTTATTTTAAGGCTGTGTTTCCCATCACACTAATACCACTACCTCATTTGATCTGGCAATTCAATCAAAATTTCCTGGCTTATTTAAATTGTGTGTGTATGTGTCTGTGAGTGTGCTTTCCTAGGTTAGCGATCTGACCTAGTGGCTATGCTAATTGGAAGACATCACTGGGGATCCATACTCACCCATGACATGTTTTCATGTAGAGAGTCTTTCTCTTCCAAAATTTCATTTTATCCATTTTGGCTTCGACCTTGGAAACTGGGTCCTCTTCTGCTTATCTGTTCTTCGCTAAAGGGTAGAAGCTTCAAAGCATCTCATTTTGCACATCAGTTAAAATATATATCCAAAGTAGACACTCATTAGTGTTTGGTATCCTTGTACACAGTTTAATTAGTTCTAATTAGTCTCTCCACATAGATAAATATTAGAGAAAGGAAAATGGATATTTTACTTGGAGGGAGGCTACTTTCTAAAGACTCATACTGTTTGTTTAAAGTAGACTCTAGAATTTGAGGCAAGTGTTCACAGAAAAGGCTAATTAGTTATAAAAACTTTTTTGTTATGTTTATTTTTCTTCAGAACACACATACATGCACACATACACACACACACACTAGTTTGCTAGAAAGGAAAAATTTTAAACATTGTTATTTGACTCTTCTAAATCCATCTGTCAGCAAATCAGTTCAAACTGCTGCTGAAGGGCCTGGGGGAAACATCAGCATCTGGTAGAACACCTGCACATATTGATAGGACGCACACAGTATTCCACATTTGCAAGGATTTTGTATCACCAGGACGAGTTAAATTTGGGCCTTTTTTCCCAAAGCCTTTAATCTGACTCAGAAGAAATCTTACCCTGTGGTTAACAGTTGTGATGACATGAGTTTTATTAAACAAATGGCAAGATTAAAAAGCTACAAAAGTACCTAATAACAGAAAGATTTCCTATTTCTTAACAGCTGTCTCCAATGCGAAAGGACCTCAAATCCATTCCCAGTACTACAGGAAACACCTCTGGGGTTTTTGAAGTACATCAGCTCTGTAACTATGCAGGAAACATTTTTCAGGTGGACTCTAAAATATACTTTCTGCAAACATGGAAGGAGGAAGAATCCAGTGCATGTATTTATTTCTCTAGAAATGCTCAGCATCTAAGTGTAGGTGCTCAGATCAGTCTCTATAAAATTTAACAAAGATAGCATTTATGCTTCATTTTGTACTTTGTAATTCTCTCTTTAGCTGCCTTTGATACAAGCTCTAACAGATCCCCTAATTATTGCCTAATACATGCCAACCCCTCTCTAAGACTCTCTCCTTGTCCCCCAAGTGCACCCTACATTCTAACTACTTATATTTGTTGTCATTATTGTTTTATATCTGACTGAGGAAGACAATTTTTCAATACTCTGGATTGCCATCCCTTTCTGTCAAGTAACCTTGAATTATATTTATATTATTAAAATGCAGTTTGCTTTAAAAAAAATGAAGACAGGAGAGAGGAAAAGAGATTAGGTTAGAAGTGGTGTTACTCTTTTAGCTTTTTTCCAGCCATTTATACCTGAGTCTGTATGTAACTGGTAATAGCACTGATAACAAGGGACCCTAATTTAACAGAGTGGCATAATGTTAGGATAAACAATAAAATACATGCAGTAGAGGCTTTAAAAACAATTGTCTTGTGTTTCTCATACTTATCACTGTTTTATATATTGTATTAGTTGAAATTAATGAAGTAAATTGGTGGTAGAACATATGCTCTGTGAGATATGTGAAGACAAGAGGGAGGCTGAGAAGATCCCATAATCTTACAACCATAAAGTGAAATGAGCCAAGAATGTAGTTATTATTGGATTATGGCAGATGCTATGGGTTTCCACCCATATGTTTTCACCCCCCCTCGCTGTGTCCATGCATTCCAGCCTGAATTCTAATGACCAGCAGCATCTGCATCTTTGTTGGAGGGTTTCTCTCAGTTTGCTGGAGTCTGTTGTACCTAACTAAATGTCCTTCTGAGGGAAGCCCTTAAACAATGAATGACAGACATGGGGAGGTAAATTCTTGTGTCCTTTTGCCCCTTAGCAAGACGTGTATTCACATGACGTTCGAATTTCTCTGTAGGATTAAGCTTAAACCCCAGTCTGAAGTCACCCATTTTTGCCCCTTTCTTCTTCCTGGCATCACTTTCTATCCTCTTTTGGTGTCTCTGCACTTTCTGAATAAACTCCATGATCTCTCTTCTTATTCCTGGGCGCAGCAAAGGGGTTCTGATTCCAGAGGACAGGGCAGAGTCCAGCAATCCAGGAATTCTTGGTTGAGAATGGACTTAGAAAATATCTTATTAAGCCCATAACATGGAAAATACTCTTTATACTAATGTTTATATGATGAAGAAGACTACAGAAAAAAGCAGGAGTTGGGATCATTAACTGAGGTTTGCCAACTTGAAGGTGAGAAGCTGGGTTTGTGTTTGGGAGAGTATAAGTTGAGTGTGGAGGACACGAGGGTGGACTTGAGAGATAGAAGACAAGCCCTGCAGAAAAGAAGCTGGGCTCAGCCTCCTGTGGGATTGGAATAAATAGATCAACCATGACCGTGACCCAATAGTAGGACACATGACAACGGGTGAGAACAGCTGGCTATTAGAACAAGGAAGATAGATGTATAACCAAGCCTGGGAGAGCAGAAATCTCCTGAAATGACAAATGTTTGAGATAAGTGAGTAATATTAAACAGTCATATCCATTTTGAGAAGAACTGGGGGCAGCAAAGGAGTAGAAAAAAATTTTTTTTCTGAAATAAGGATTTACAATTTCAAAGATTCTTTAGGCAACTGCAGGGAACTTGATGTGGCTTGAGGGTAGCACATCAGTGGAAGAGTCACCAAGACATGACACTGAAAAAACTCTAAATCTTAAAGAGCCCTGTCCTAGCTGTGTAGACAAGAAATAAGAGGAAAGTACAGGAGGAAAAAAAACAGTCTCTGAAGAGAGACTTGGGAAGGAAATTGGTGGGGAGGCTAAGAAGAGTGGGCAGTATGGGACAAAAAGAAATCATTTCCTACTATATCCTAACACTGATGCTGTGTTGATGACGTTTAAAAGACGTATATTTCACCTTTTACACTTAATAGACTGAATTTGATTTGCATAGCTTGACTATTTCCTATGCTCTAAATGGCAAGGAAATGGTTGAATAAATCTGCTGTTTTAGCACCATCCAAACTTCAGAACTAGATTACCTGTTTTCCCTTTTCTCCCAATCCTCTAAGATCAGTATCATCCTCATTGTTTGAGCACCTGCAGTCCATTGCTAGTCTAGTCTTTATGGGGTAAGCTCTTTAGTTCTCATATTTTGTATGCATTTATTTTATATCATGTACTTTATTTACTGCAAACCACCATAGGCATTCATGTAGCTATAAAAGTAATCACACTTAAAATAATAATAATTTTATACTGAGTCTCCTGAGTTTGTAGTTTTTCTGGTATGGAAGTGTTTCGGTAATGCTCTGTGACAGTTTTACCCATGAGATCTTCATGAAAACAAGATGTGAAGGTGTGTATTTATGAAGTCATACTATTGAACCTATTTTTAAGTAAATAAAGTACTGTTTTTTCTTCTAAAGATAGCCTGCGTTTTCCAAAATGACTAAAGACTGTGTTACATCCCCAAACCAATGGAATACTACACTGTGGATTGAGAACTGCTTTGCAAGAGTAGGGATTCATATACTAGAAGAAAAAAAAAATTGCAATAGAGGCCTGGTTCTGCTACGTAGTTTTCCATGCTTTGGCTATACTCTTCTCAAAATATGATATATTATCTCATTAAATGGTATAACAAGTGACCATATCTTAACTGTAAAAAATGCCTAGAATGCTCAAATCTTTTACTTTCAATATCAGAAAGAGTGTCAGTATGTCAGTGAGGTAAGGTGACGTTCATAACTAAGATACTTATAACTGTAGCTATGCTGAGATGTCCTCAACTAAAGACAGCACTCTCACTCAAAGGTATGTTCCATTCCCAGGAAGCCTATAACCAATAATTGGTCTGTACTGGGTATTAATACATGTTCAAGCCACACCTTAATTTGGGACAATGTCTTAACAGCCATCTCAGCTTCAAAAGTCACAGTGGGGGGCTTCCCTGGTGGCGCAGTGGTTGAGAGTCCGCCTGCCGATGCAGGGGACACGGGTTCGTGCCCCGGTCCGGGAAGACGCCACGGAGCATCTAGGCCCATGAGCCATGCTCAGAGCCTGCGCGTCCGGAGCTTGTGCTCCACAACGGGAGAGGCCACAACAGTGAGAGGCCTGTGTACCGCAAAAAAAAATAAAATAAAGTCACAGTGGGGTCACCTGAAGTGTTTGTTGTTACTGTATTGCACACCAACTTCTACCTATCATGGCTCCATTACTCACCTATAGGTGATGACTCTGACAGAATTCTTCAACAAACTTTATTCATGATAATTTCCATCTCAGAGCAAGCTTGTCAGGGAACCCAATATGAAAGAGATGGGAAAAAAATAAGTGGGAGAGACCTCTTGTTACAGAAAGCTCAGCCTCTCTGTGCACCAGTGTCAAATCAAATCTTGGAGACAGAGTTTTGAGAGAAGTAGCAAAGGATAGCTTTATTGCTTTGCCAGGCAAAGGGAGACACACCTCAAAAAACTATGTGTTGCAACCCAGGAGGATTTGATGAGGGGTTTTATGACAATGGTTCAAAGGTGGGGTCTCTGACAAGATTAGGGGGTGAGAAAGACTTCCACTCCCTTAATCTCCTCTCAGGTGGTGGTCTCCTAATCTTGATGAGCTTTTCTGGTTCCTTTAATCTTGCTTCAGGTGGATTCTTGGCTGCTTCTCCCTTGATTAGCAACTGTTCGAATCCACCCTTTGGAACTCAGGGAAGGTCATGAAGGCTGGAGTCTTGCCTGTAAGAAATGGTGGACAAAAGGAGGGCTCTGTGCCCAGGCTCCACTTGGTTTCACTCTAAGATAGGTAACAAACAGTTCTATTGACTATAATTAAATTCTTACAATAGTTCTATGCTATGAATGTCACTCCTTTTTGAAATAAGAATACAGAAAAGCATAGAATTTGAAAAATTTGGCCAAGATCACACAGCACAAATTTGTTAAATACTTCTTCTTCAACAACACCTTTCTTCCATTGGCCCATTAATCATAAATTTTTAATTTAAAAATTAAAATGTTAACTCTGAAAATTATTTATTTCTTGTGATTCAGGTATATGATACTGTGATTTGTAATAAATATATATTTGGGCATTCAGATGACCAAAATACATTTCTCATAAATATTTGGTCTTTGTACACAGTTCCTGAATCACAGCTCCCCAAACCACTGGAATTTCCTAAGTTGGAATTTCAAGTGTTGAGAGTGAAAAAGGTATCTTTTGTTATTTGAATGAAGTGACTTTTGGAAGAAGCCTAAGTATGGGGGCTGATTGCCAGGGGAGCCATTCACCTGATTAGAGGGTTGGAATTTTCATTCCCAACCCCTGACCTCAGTGGAGGGAAGAGGGGCTGGAGGTAAATCAATTGCCAATGCACAATGATTCAATCAATTATGCCTATAAATGAAAATTCAAAAGGAAATTGTTCAGAGAGCTTCCAGATTGGTGAACACATGCAGGTGCTGGGAGAGTGGCTCACCTGGGGAGGGCATGGGAACTCAGAGCCCTTTCCCCACACCTTGCGCTATGCATCTCTTCCTTCAGGCAGTTTCTGAGTTATATCCTTTTATAATAAACCAGTAATCTTGTAAGTAAAATATGTGGTGCTCTGGCAAATTAATCAAACCTTTGATTTATAGCCATTTGGTTAGAAATACAGTACCTGGACTTGCGGTTAGTATCTGAAGTCCAAGGAGGGGGTCATAGGAAACCTCCAATCTATACATTTCGGTCACAAGCACAGACAATAACCTGAGGTTGCAACTGGTATCTGAAGTGAGTAGGGGTTGGGGTGGGGTGGCAGTCTTGTAGGATGGAAATTTTACCCTGTGAAACTGATACTATTGAAACCAAGCCAGGACACTTGTGGGGCTCCTGGGTACAAATACTTTCTGTGTCCCCTGTTTCTTGTTTGTAGGCAATAGGCTTCATTCAGTCTCCTTGACCTTCCCTGAGTTCCAAAGGGCAGAATCAAATAATTGCTAATCAGAGAAGGGAGGGAATGCAAGGAGCAGTCAAGAAACAATAGTGCAGCCTTCTGGCAGGGTTCTGGTTCCTCCTCAAGGAATATATTATACATAACAATGTCTTTGAGCTCTTCTGTAGGAAGTAAGGCCCCCACCCAGGTAGAGGATGGTAACTTCAGGCTGAGCACAAGATTCCTGGAGCACCACCCTGTTTCCTCACCACCAACCAATCAGAGTTTCTCCAAAACTCATTGGGAAGTTTGGGGATTTTGAACACAAGCCACCTGTTCTCCTTGCTTGGCCCTGCAATAAACATTTCTCTGCTCCAAACTCCGACATATTGGTTTATTTGGCCTCACTGTGCCTCGGGCATAGGAACTTGGGTTTGGTTACACTTATCTCCAGGTAGATTGTGCCAGAACTAAGTTGAATTGTAAGGCATCCAGCTGGTGCCTGAGAATTGCTTGACACTGTGTGGGAAACTCCCTAACCCCTTGTCAAACTTTGGAATTGGTTCCACAACCAATTTAAGGTATCTAAATCATTTTGAATGTTTTTATGTTTTAGAATTAAATAACTAGTAAAATTTAAATGTAGTAGGGTTGTCATTATTTTATCTGGTGTTTATATTGATTTCTTATCATTGTTTTTTGTTTGTTTGTTCAATCAAACTTAGCTCTGTGGCTATTGTGATATTGCAAGCCTCTATTAAGCAATGATAAATCTTCAGACCCCCATGATGAATGGCTGGTGTTCTCTACTTTATTTGCTATTAAATCTTTCCTTAGATTTTAACTGCTACTTCTCACTTTAATTTTGGAAAACATGATGGCAAATGTTGAAATTTAATCACTATTCTTATCACTCTAGGATCACATTTTTATTTCTTCTGACATTCCATTGAAGAGCCTAGGAGGCTACTCTAGTTTTTTAAACCTCTTTGATTTAATGTTGCAAATTAACATTGAGGACATCTGAGAAGAAGGAAAAAAAATGTGTATTCCTTAGAATGAAAGTCTACTTTTTTCCTGTTTGTGTTTTTTTTTTAATTTCTAGATCATATTGTTTTATTCCAGTGAGCATTAATGCTACTTTTCTGCATTTATTTGGCACTTCAATATCGAACCAGGTACATTTATTTCATTAAAACATCCTGTAATAAACTTTACTGAAACATACAGCATTCCACAGTCTTAGGAAGTGGTAAGCAAGCTCGTCCAAAAATTATGACTCAGTTTTTGCTGTGCTATCTCGGATGAGTTAAGCAGTGTCTCTTGGTTGCAATTCTTCAACTACAGATAGGGAGACTTGAACATGATATCTAAATAGCAAATCTTAATATTTAATCAATAACCACTTACTGAGATCCTACTATGTGTCGGAAACTGGGAATTTTATGATAGATAAGCAAGGTGTGCTTCAGGAGCTCACAATGTAAAATGAAAGATCACCTGAACGTTTTTGGTGACTCTCCTCTTTCATTTCTGCTCCTCAAATTTGAAGCACTTCTATAGATCCTCAAATAATTCTAAATCCATTAAATACAATGGAAATTAATCTCATATTTTTATTTGGAAACTGAGGTACAGTGAATGTGAGAGGTACATAATATTCACTAATTGCCATGTGGCATTTCTTCCTCTACCCTTGAACAGCTCTACTTGTTTAACTCTGCCTCTTAGCCCTTTCTCCAGGTATCCTATAATATGAGCTTTTTGCTGATCCTAGAAACTTTAGTCATTGTTCTTTGCTTGAATAATTCATAAAATTTTAAGAGGCTACCATATACCATTGAATATTAACCATAGCCATGTATTCTTCTTCTAACAAAATTTTGGTAGCCTCAATTCAACTTAAAAGTTAAGCACATTTTATAAAGCAGAGTCATAAGAGAACTACATGGCTATGTTCTAGGAATAATGATGGCAGTCATTTTATTTATTCATTCACCAAAATTTATTGGTATACCAGGTGTATCAGGCATGGTGCCAGAACCAGTGATTGCCATGGTGAACAGAAACAATAAATTATTTTCTTCATTTTTCTGGTTGGGCAACTGGACTGAATTTTTAATGTCTCTGGATTGTCAGGCGACGAATAAATAATCAAATGCAATAATGGGATATTAACTGACTTAATTCAAATGGTACATATACATAATAGAGCTATAAATCTATATACACTCTTATACATTCATAAAGAACTTTAAAAACAGCCAATTCTTTACTTTCTCCAAAAATTAACTTTAGGATGATGTTCTAGCTGTAAAATTTAGTTCAGTATTCTACAAATTTGCCACATTCACTGTCTAAAGAAATAATTGAACCTTAATCAAAATGTGGGAATCTCTTTTCAAGACTTCAAAACACTAATCAACTGAAAATAAATAAATGAATAAAGGGAGAAATATATTATGAAAAATATGGATTAATGCAAAAATAAGCTTTTAAATTGTTAGAAAGTAATGGTTTCCAGTAAAAATGGATTAACGATTATGTCTGCTCTGGGAAGATAAAGTAAACATGATTTTCTCTATTCTTTCTGCTAAATAAAATTAAAAACAAAACTTGAACATTTTACTAAAAACAACATAAGAAGAGGCAGACCATCAAGAGAACTCAGGATCCAATAAATGAAGCCCAATGGTAAGTTTCTTTTTTTTTTTTTTTTTTAAATTTCCTAGACTGGGAGGTGAAGAAGTCAGCAGCCACAAATGCCAATAAGTACAAACAAACAAAGTCACAGCAAAAGCCAGCTCTGTCTACAAAGGATCAGGAAAATTTCAGTTTAGCAAGACAGAAGATGTTTTTAAAATAATGGCTCTACTCCAGCCAAATGTCACAGAAAAAAGTAGATACCCCATCTCCACCCACATCAGCAAGGGCCTAGTGGGGAGTCTAGACTTCTGCCCTCATGAGGCCCTAATAATGAATCCCAACATATCTGCTGGGATAATGTCAGAGGAACCAAGTAGGAAGCTGGAACATTCATTGCACTGGGCAGCAATGAGGACCTGCCCCTCCCCAGTGTCAATAAAGACTAACTGGGTAGCCTGGACTTTCTACCAATTGGAGCAATGAGGCAACCTTACACCTTCCTGGTGAGTGGAGTGGGAGAAATCTTAGTGGAGATTTAGGACTTTTACCTATGGCCAATGGTAATGAGGACAGAAGCCCACGTCAATAGGGATCACAAGGTGGGCAATAACACAACATTCTTACTCTTCCCATGTGAATGATGTCAGCAGAGACCTAGTGCTCAACACTGTTTAGAAATAATAGGAAACTCTCTCAGGTGTTAACAGAGGGGAAGGAGGTTCTATTTCTACATACACCTGGCAGAAATGAGGTGGAACCCTCTCTTCCCCTACTAGATCAGAGTTAGAGGGAGCCAGTTAAAACAAGGTTAAATAAGATCCAGAATCTCAGAATATAATGCCCAAGATGTCCAAGTTTCAATAGAAAATCAGTCATCACATAAAAATCAGGACATTCTTTCCTTTGCCTTGAATGAAGACAACAAATAAATGCCAACAGAGAGATGACAAAGATGTTAGAATTATACAATAAAAAATTTAAATCAATCATAATAAAATGCTTCACCAAGCAATTATAAATATTCCAGAAACAAACAAACAAAAAAAAGTCTCTGCAAATAAATTGAAGATAGAAAGAAAAATAAACTGATAATTTTAGAATTGCAAAATATAACAACTAAAGTACAAAACTGAATAGATAGTCTCAACAGCAGAGTGGATGGGAAAGATGAAAGAATTAATGAACTGGAATATAGAACAATAGAAATTACCTAATGTGAACAACAGAGAGAAAATAGACTAAAAAAAAAAAAAATAAAGAACAGAGTCTCACAGGCCCATAAGACTATAACAAACAAAAACTAAGATTTCTGTTGCCAAAGTCCATAAGAAGAGGAGAAAGATGGCAGAGCTAAAAACAGTGCTTTAGAATAAACCTACCTAAGGAGACAAAAGACCTGTATGCAGAAAATTATAAGACACTGATGAAAGAAATTAAAGATGATAAAAATAGATGGAGAGATACACCATGTTCTTGGAATGGAAGAATCAAAATTGTGAAAATGACTCTACTACCCAAAGCAATCTACAGATTCAATGAAATCCCTATCAAACTACCAGTGGCATTTTTCACAGAACTAGAACAAAAAAAATCATAATTTGTATGGAAACACAAAAGACCCCGAATAGCAAAAGTAATCTTGAGAACAAAAAACGGAGCTGGAGGAATCAGACTCCCTGACTTCAGACTATACTACAAAGCTACAGTAATCAAGACAGTATGGTACTGGCACAAAAACAGAAAGATAGATCAATGGAACAGGATATAAAGCCCAGAGATAAATCCACACACATATGGTCACCTTATCTTTGATAAAGGTGGCAGAAATGCACAGTGGAGAAAGGACAGCCTCTTCAATAAGTGGTGCTGGGAAAACTGGACAGCTACATGTAAAAGTATGAGATTAATCACTCCCTAACACCATACACAAAAATAAACTCAAAATGGATTAAAAACCTAAATGTAAGGCAGAAACTATCAAACTCTTAGAGGAAAACATAGGCAGAACACTCTATGACATAAATCACAGCAAGATCCTTTTTGACTCATCTCCTAGAGAAATGGAAATAAAAACAAAAATAAACAAATGGGACCTAATGAAACTTCAAAGCTTTTGCACAGCAAAGGAAACCATAAACAAGACCAAAAGACAACCCTCAGAATGGGAGAAAATATTTGCAAATGAAGCAACTGACAAAGGATTAATTTCCAAAATTTACAAGCAGCTCATGCAGCTCAATAATGAAAAAACAAACAACCCAATCCAAAAACGGGCAGAAGACTTAAATAGACATTTCTCCAAAGAAGATATACAGACTGCCAACAAACACATGAAAGAATGCTCAACATCATTAATCATTAGGGAAATGCAAATCAAAACTACAATGAGATATCATCTCACACCAGTCAGAATGGCCATCATCAAAAAATCTAGAAACAATAAATGTTGGAGAGGGTGTGGAGAAAAGGGAACACTCCTGTACTGCTAGTGGGAATGTGAATTGGTACAGCCACTATGGAGAACAGTATGGAGGTTCCTTAAAAGACTCAAAATAGAACTACCATATGACTGAGCAATCCCACTACTGGGCATATACCCTGAGAAAACCATAATTCAAAAATAGTCATGTACCAAAATGTTCATTGTAGCTCTATTTACAATAGCCCGGAGATGAAAACAATCTTAGTGCCCATCATTGGATGAATGGATAAAGATGTGGCACATATATACAATGGAATATTACTCAGCCATAAAAGGAAACAAAATTGTAATGAGGTGGATGGACCTAGAGTCTGTCATACAGAGTGAAGTAAATCAGAAAGAGAAAGACAAATACTATATGCTAACACATATATATGGAATTTAAGGGGAAAAAATGCCATGAAGAACCTAGGGTTAAGACAGGAATAAAGACACAGACCTACTGGAGAATGGACTTGAGGATATGGGGAGGGGGAAGCGTGAGCTGTGACAAAGTGAGAGGCATGGACATATATACACTACCAAATGTAAGGTAGATAGCTAGTGGGAAGCAGCCTCATAGCACAAGGAGATCAGCTAGGTGCTTTGTGACCACCTGGAGGGGTGGGATAGGGAGGGTGGGAGGGAGGGAGATGCAAGAGGGAAGAGATATGGGAACATATGTATATGTATAACTGATTCACTTTGTTATAAAGCAGAAACTAACACACCATTGTAAAGCAATTATACCCCAATAAAGATGTTAAAAAAATAAAAAAAGCAAAAACAAACAAAAAAAACCCTGTGCTTTATGAGTAATGAATGAGAACTTTACAAATTTGGCAAAAGATGTAAAGCTACAGGTTTGATAAACTGGGAAGACGCTAAAAGAAGATAAACAAAAATTAATCTGCGCTAAGGCACTTCGTAGTTAACTCCTGAAGAAACAAAACAAAAACAAAAACTTACCTACAAAAAGAAAATGATTTGAATAACAGTGAATTTCTTACCATAAACCATAGAGGCCATCCACTAAGTAATGACATGAACATATTAAACTTCTGAGAGAAAATAACTATCCATGCAGAATTTTGAATCCAGCAAAAATATCCTTGAGGAATGAAGGAGGATTCAAGACATTCTCAAATAAAGAGAATCTAAGAGACTATGTGGCCACCCAGCAGACTTATCTTAAAAGAACAACCATAGGAATTTGTCTAAAAACAAAAAAAATAATGAAAGAAGAAATTTTGGAATATCAGAAAGAAAGAAAAACAATGCAAAATATAAACCTAAGAGTAAATAGTTTTCTTCTTTTTAGTTCCTAAATTATATTTGACAATTGAAGCAAAAGAGCTTAACATGTACAAGAGATATTTTAGACAATTATATTCTAAGTGGAGAAGAGTAAAGGACATAAGAGGAGTTAAGTTTTTTAACTTCACATGACCTTGTAAAAGACTGTATACCAATAGACTATGATAAGTCACCATACCTAGAGAAACCATTAAAAGAAAAATACAGTGAAAAACACTCAAAAAACTAGAGCTAAATCCAAACAGAATTCTAAAAATTGTTCAAGAAATCTACAGGTAGACAGAAAAAGGAAAATAGAGAAACAGAAAACAGAGAGAACAAACAGAATATGAATAAAAGCAAAAGTATAGACTTAAGCCTTAATAATAATTACATTAAATTTAAATAGTCTCAATAGAACAATTGGAATGTATTGACAGAATGGATTAAGGTAAAGTAGACTTCAGCTAAGAAAATTGCCAGAGACAGAGAAAAACATTACAAAATGATAAAATGATCAATCCACCAAAAAGACATAGCAATTCTAAATGTGTATGAACCAACAAACATAACTGCTAAATATGTAAAGCAAAAAGTGTTAGAACTGAAAGCAAAACAGATAAATCCACAGTTATAGTTGGAAACTTCAATATTTCTCTCTCAACAATAGATGAAGCAATTAGAGAAAAAATGTATAAATATACTGATGAATTCAACACTATCAACCAGCAGGTTATCATCAGTATTTATAGCACACTTCATCCAACAGTATAATAGTCATTGTTTTCAGGTATCCATGAAACATACACTAAGATAGACAATATTTGGGGTCATCAAACGATTTTCCACAATAACAGTTGATACCACACAGAGTGTATGCTCTGTCAACAATGGGATCAAACTAGCAACTAAAACAGAAAGATAAGAGAAAAGTCATGAAACAGTTGGAAACTAAACAGCTCAATTCTAAATAAACCATGAGTCAGAGGGAAATCAAAAAAATACATGAACTGAATGGCAGTGAAAATACAACATATCAGAAACTGTGAGGCACAGCTACAGCAATGCTAAGAGGGAAATTTATAACACTAAATGCTTATGTTGGAAAAGAGAAAAAGTTTCAAATCAATCATTTCAACTTTCATCTCAGGATCCCAGGGGAAAAAAGAAAAGTAGAGCCAAACAAAGTCATCAGAATAAAATAATTAATAAAGAGAATAGCAGAAATTAATGAAATTGAAAACAGAAAAAAATTGAGAATATCAATGAAACAAAACATTAGTTCTTTGAAAGCATCAATAAAATTGACACACCTCTAGCAATACTGACACGGTAAAAGAGAGAAAACACTAATTACTAATATCAGAAATAAGACAGGGGATACAGACTACAAACTTCAAAAAGATAATAGGGAATACTATGAACAAGTCTACACACATGACATGACATCTATCCAAAATGCAAAAATTGTCCCAAAAGCACAAACTACCACAATTCATCCTATATGAAATAATGTGAATAGCCCTATAACTATTGAATAAGTTGAATTCTTAATTATGTAATAAACTCCTCAAAAAAAAATGTTCAGGTGCAGATAACTTTACTGCAGAATTATTTATAACTTTTAAAAAGAATTAACACCAAATATATATCATCTGCTCTAGAAAACAGAAGAGGAAAGGATACTTCCCAAGTTATTTTATGAAGACAAAACCAGAGAGTATGACAGACAGAACAGTAAAGGAAGGGAGAGGGGCAGGAGAGGAGAAAGGGAGGGAAGGATAAAGAAAATTAAGACATTAGTATTCCTCATGAATAGAGAAATAAAAATTATTTTAAATATTAGCAAACATAATTCATCAATATAGAATAATTATACTGTATGTCATGACTATATGGGGTTTAATCCAGGGATTCAAGGATGATTTAATATTTGAAAATCAATCAATATAAACTACCATATAGCAAGATAAAGAAAAAAATCATGTGATTATATCACTTGATGTAGGCAAAGCATTTGACAGAACAACACACATTCATAATTAAAAACTTTCAGAAGATGCAAGGAATAGAAGGAACTAACTTAGCAAAGAGCAACAAAAACTACAGTTAACCTACTGTATAGTATATACTTATCATTTTACTTTTACTTAAGGGTAAAAGACCAGAGGTTTTCCACATGAGAACAGGAACAAGGCAAGGGTGTCTGATCTCACTATTCTTATTCAGTAGTATATTCGAATTATTGCACAATGTAGATTGTACAGTTAAGCAAAAGGAGGAAATAAGCCATATAGATTTTAATGGGAAAAATAAGACAGTCTCTATTTGCAGATGGAGTAATTATCTATGAGGAAAATCCAATGTAATATAAAAATTTTCCTAAAATTAATGAATTAAACAAGCTTACAAGATACAAATATATTGACCAAAAAAATCAATTTTATTTCTATATACTAGCATGCAGGAAGAAGTTTGGCATAAACTAAAGATGTACTTTATATGATTTTTAATAAACATGTAGATGAGCATCTTTCATATAATTTATTATTATAACAATTTATAAACACTCAATTTGAGGCTTTTTCTTATAATTAAATATGAGAGAATGTTGGGCACTAGGTAATTTATTTTGTTCCTGTCACTTAGGCAGAGAAAAAGTAAAATGTGCTACTCATGTTTATATAGAGATTCATTATATCTCCAAAGGATTACATGCTGGTAATGAAAATTTTTCAGTCCAATAATTCTAATGGATATTTAGCTTAAATGTTTTGATTTTTCCATTTTCTATACCTTTTCATAAAGTTGTTTTGAAACAATAGAAATAGCTTTGTTTATTTCAAAGAAATAATTCAGGTAAATTGTCATTTAATGAAATCAAAACAAAAATGTAATAAGGAAGAAATGAATTAATGGCAAAATCCTTTTAAATATTTGACAAGAATGGTTTTTCACAGTAAACTATAAAATTCAATTAACCAGGACAAAAGAACTTCATCATCCTCATTTCAGAAGGGAAAACCTTTCTATGTTAATTGTGTGGATTTGTGTTCAGCTCAGACAGCTTTTACTTCCCCAAATATTTAACAAATTAGGTGTTAGATGTTTTAGTCTATTTATGTTCAATTGAATTGAACATAGTAGAGATGCCAAAACAATTAAATAGGGAAAGAACATTCATTTCCACATATGGCCCTGGGACAGCTGGACATCAAGATGTAAAATAATAAATTTGAAACGTTATATCAAATCATAAACAAAAATTAACTCACTGGATCACGGACTTTAAGAGCTAAAAATATAAAACTTATAGAATAAAATAAAACATAGATGTAAGTCTTTGTGATCTTGGGTTAAGCAGTGGTTTCTTAGATGTGACTCCAAAATCACAAGTAACCAAATTAAAAAATAGACACATTAAACTACTGTAAAGGTAAAAAGATCTATGCTCCAAATGGCAGTACAAAAAAGTGAAAAGATAACACAGAGAATGACTGAAATATTTACAAATAATGTGTTTAATAGGGGACTTATACTCAGAGTATATAAAGGACTCTACAACGAATAGTAAAGAGACAAACAACTCCACTAAAAATGGCCAAATTATCACCTCACACCATTCAGAATGGCCACCATCAAAATGTCTACATACAATAAATCCAGGAGACGTTATGGAAAAGAGGTAACCCTCCTACACTGTTGGTGGGAATGTAAATTGGTACAACCACTATGGAAAACTGTATGGAGTTTCCTTAAAAAACTAAAAATAGAGTCTCCATATGATCCAGTGATCCCACACCTTGGCATATATCTGGAGAAAACTATAATTTCAAAAAGATACATGCACACCAGTGCTCATAGCAGCACTATTTACAATAGCCAAGGCACGGAAACAACCCAAGTGCCCATAAACAGATGATTGGTAAGAAGAAGTGGTATATGTATACAGTGAAATAATACTCAGCCATGAAGGTAATGAAATATTGCCATTTGCAGCAATGTGCTTCAACCTAGAGAATATTATACTTAGTGAAGTAAATCAGACAGAACAAGGCAAATACTATATGACATCACTTATATATGGAATCTAAAAAATAGTATAAATGAATATATACTCAAAACAGAAACAGACTCACAGGCGTAGAAAAGAAACTTACAGTTATCAAAGGGGAGAGGAAGGGAAGGAGGGGTAAATTAAGAGTATGGGATTAACAGATACAAACTACTAAATGTAAAACAGATAAGCAGCAAAGATTTACTGTATAGCACAGGAAAGTTTAGTTAATATCTTGTAATAACCTATAATGGAATATAATCTGAAAAAAATATGTATAACTGAATCACTTTGCTGTATACCTGAATCTAACACAATATTGTAAATCAACTATACTTCAATTAAAAACTGGGCAATTTTTTTTTTTTTTTTGCGGTACGTGGGCCTCTCACTGCCGTGGCCTCTCCCATTGCAGAGCACAGGCTCCGGACGTGTAGGCCCAGTGGCCATGGCTCACGGGCCCAGCCGCTCCACGGCATGTGGGATTCTCCCAGACCAGGACATGAACCCGTGTCCCCTGCATCGGCTGGCAGACTCTCAACCACTGCGCCTCCAGGGAAGCCCAAAAACTGGGCAAATCTTTTGAATAGATATCTCTGCAAAGAAGATACACGAATAGTTAATAAGTTTTTGGAAATATGCTGAACATATAATTAGGGGAAATGCTAATCAAAACCTCAAAGAGACACTACTTCACACACACTAGGCTGAATATAATCAAAAAGTTAGAGAATCATAAGTGTTGCTGAGGATGTGGATAAATTGGAATGCTTATACACTGCTGGTGGGAATGTAAAATGGGGCAGTCACTTGAAACATAGTTTGACATTTCCTTAAAAAGATTAAACATGAAGTTGTCATATGAGCCTGAAATTCTACTCCTACCTTGGTAGATATCCAAGATAAAGGAAACATATGTCGACACGAAAATTTAGACATGAAGGTTCATAGCCAAAAGGTAGAAACAACCCAAATATCTATCAACTGCTGAATGGATAAACAAAATGTAGTATGTCCATATGATGGAATATTATTCATCAATAAAAATAAACGAAGTATTGATACATGCTAAAAATGGATGCACCTTAGAAACATTATGTTAAGTCATAAAAAGCCAGTTACAAAAGATTACATATCATATGATTCAATTTAAATGAGATATACAGGAAGGGCAATATATATATAGAAAAAATAGATTAGTGTTTGCCTAGGACTGGTAATATGGGACAGGAGGGTAAAATGGGAGTGACTGCTAACTGTTATGTGTTTATTTTTGAGATGAAGGAAATGATCTAAATTATTGACAGATCATAGTGGTATTTGAGCAACTCTGAATATACTAAATTCTAAAAACTACTAGGTGTACTTTAAATGGGTAAATTTTACAGTATGTGAATTATATCTTAATAAATATATCAAAAATAATTACAGCTATTTTTATTATTCTGTTCAATTTTGCAAACAGGAAGAGGAAGAGAAACCGTTCTAAGCATTCATGGGAGGCATCCTTCTGAATTACAACCAAGATGACAGTCACCCAACGTCCCAGATTTTCTGAGATGTTACCAATTTCAAATGTTTCACCTAAGTGTCCCTGAGGCAATTGTACTTGTTTGAGGATATAATATGTCTTTTCTGTTTGACAGTTATGATCACAATAACCTTAACAACTGGTTCTTTCATCAAGTCCACCTTTTGATTACCATAACTCTTTTTCAAGTGTCTTTCACACTTAGATATATCTAAAAGCAGACATTTACAGAAAAGAAAAAGAAAAGAAAAGAAATTAATGTTTGGCTGAGAATAAGACCTATAAATATAAACTTTTTTTTTTTTTTCTTGTCAGTACATTGCTTTCTTCAGAAGAAAAAGATGATTTTGACAAACTTCATTGAGGACACCAACTGATGGTGTATGGACGTCCTGGCCTCCCATAGCCCCTCATTCAAAGTACTCTTCTTGTGTCGGCACACACTGGCCATGTGAGATTGAGACATCGTGATGGTGCTGTGGTGGGGTAGTGAGGAGGTGTGAGCTCCCACATCAGCCTCTGGTGTCAGTTCTGCCTGGCAGATTACTAGCTATGGCTACTTGAGCAAGTAAGCTTTGCTTTGTCATTTGAAAATCGAGGAATTAAACCTTACTTTATTTTATTTATTTTTATTAAAGTATAGTTGATTTACAATGTTGTGGTAGTTTCAACTGAATATATATATATATATATATATATTTTGTTTTCAGATTCTTTTCCCTTATAGGTTATTACAAGGTATTAAGTATAGTTCCCTGTGTTATACAGTAGGTCCTTGTTGCTTATCTGTTTTATATATAGTAGTGTTCATATGTTCTTCCTAAATTTCTAATTTATCCCTCCCCCTCCCCTTTCCCCTTTGGTAACCATAAGTTTATTTTCTAAGTCTGTGAGTCTATTTCTATTTTGTAAATAAGTTCATTTATATCATTTTTTAGATTCCACATATCGTATGATATTTGTCTTTCTCTGTCTGGCTTACTTCACTTAGTATGATAATCTCTAGGTCCATCTGTGTTGCTGCAAATGGCGTTATTTCATTTTTTTTGTGGCGGGGTAATAGTCCATTGTGTATGTATGTATGTGTGTGTGTTTGTATATATATATATATATATATATCTCCATATATATATATATATATCCTATATATCCTATATAAACCTATATAAACCTATATTCTACTGTCTGTATATGTGTGTGTATATATATATATATATATGTATATATACTTTAGGAGCACAATGATGATTCTGTGGGAACAAAGGCTTTGTGTAGGGCCTTGACAGTGCCTTACACTATTCTCTTCTGCATGCATTGGCATCCAGGGAATAGCATAGCTGCCTACTCATTCTGGACTTTGGATCAGCATCTTAAAAGCACTTCAATCATTTACTAAGACAGTATGATGTGCAATGTACTAACATGTTATTTTTCAGTATTTCTATAATTAGTTAAAAAGAAACCAAACATGAGACCAACATATCTGGAGAATTCTGCTGTCTAGAGATTTTATTAAAGCATATCCACAGATTTGCAGAAACTATACTATATGTTTGGTTCTGAAGTGGCTATTCTAATTCATGTCACTTAGAATTTTCTCTATTATTTTTTCTCTTGATCACTGAACTAGGGTAAGATTGTTAAAAGTTAATTGTGAAATTCTGCTAAAATTGTCAAGGTGAATGTAATTCTTTTTAAAATCCCTCCAACAACCTTTACTCTGCCATCCCAATTAATTTGTTTATACTTGGAACATTATCAGGTCTAGTTCCTTAACAGACAAAACATTTTACACTTCCATTTCCTGGAAGTAATTCTGATATCACATTGCATTGTGCAAATGCTCTTCATATAGTGATGTCTTTAATGCAAAAGGTAGACAACAAATGTTCTCAATTATTTTTAAACATATCCAAATCACAGAGGAGATGTTTACAAAGTTAAAGGAATATAATATTTGTAATTTCTCTCTCATGTAAAAATACACTAGGGTCAACCATTTCTACATAAATATCAAGAGTGATCTGTATAACTTTTTGATTCAAACATTTCTGATCAGACTCATTTTGGCTGTGCTGTGGAGTAAAGCAGTTTCTTTTCTTTCTTTTCTTTTCTTTTTTTTCTCAGTAGTTTGAGTCACCACATAAAGGTTTGTTTGTTTGTTTTTCCTTCATGCATACATGCTTGTAAATGCAGGATAAACCATCATTTGAATCCAAATACACCAATTTCAATTCCTCTTCAAAATTCTAAATGAAATGTGGCATTAATAGAAAACACCCAAAGTTGGGGAATATCTGAGCCTCCTCCACTCTCAACCACCCAGTCATAAATGACAATGAATTTGCATCTCTTAGGATAACGTTCCCTCCTGGGTGGTGCAGCTATCTATCTTTGTTATCTTTAATATCCTGTGCCTCATGCACTAAAAAGCTTTTTTATGAAGTCACTCAGCCTCCCAGCAATTAATGAAAAATGGGAACTTTACAGCTAATGAAGCCAGCCAGTCCATTTTAATTCCAGGCTTAATTTTCCTTGGACATAGAGAGCAAACACTTCTGTGGTGGGAAAAAAAATCTGTAATAACTCTTCTTACTCTTAAATCGTGTCCAAATTACACCACCAATGGACAGATCTGCACTTTGCCAAGCCATAAGATTGCAGCCTTGCTTCTAGGTAGGGGCCAGGACAGATTCCTTCTCGAGTCACCCTAATGGAATTCATGTCTATCAGCTCTTGCAAGCTGGGACTGATTATTTTTTGAATTTTATTTTATTTTTGTATACAGCTGGGTCATATTAGTTATCTCTTTTATACATATTGGTGTATATATGTCAATCCCTACCTCCCAATTCATCCCAGTACCACCCTCCCTGCCCTGCTTTCTCCCCTTGCTGTCCATAAGTTTGTTCTCTACACCTGTGTCTCTATTTCTGCCTTGCAAACTGGTTCATCTGTACCATTTTTCTAGATTCCACATATATGCATTAATATAGGATATTTGTTTTTCTCTTTCTGACTTGATTCACTCTGTATGAGTCTTTAGGTCCATCCACATCTCTACAAATGACCCAATTTCATTCCTTTTATGGCTGAGTAATATTCCACTGAGTATATGTACCACATCTTCTTTATCCATTTGTCTGTCAATTGACATTTAGGTTGCTTCCATGACCTAATTGTTGTAAATATTGCTGCAATGAACATTGAGATGTATGTGTCTTTTTGAATTATGGTTTTATCTGGGTATATGCACAGTAATGGGATTGATGGGTCATATGGTAATTCTATTATTAGTATTTTAAGGAACCTCCATACTGTTCTCTGAAGTGACTGTATCAATTTACATTCCCACCAACAGTGCAAGAGGGTTCCCTTCTCTCCACGCCCTCTCCAGCAATTGTTGTTTGTAGATTTTCTGATAACACTTATTCTACCAGGTGTGAGGTGATACCTCATTGTAGTTTTGATTTGCATTTCTCTACTAATTAGTGATGTTGAGCAGCTTTGCATTTGCCTCTTGGCCATCTATATGTCTTCTTTGGAGAAATGTCTCTTTAGGTCTTTTGCCCATTTTTTGATTGTTTTTTTTTATTTTTTTAATATTGAGCTGCATGAGCTGTTTATACATTTTGTATATTAATCCTTTGTCCATTGATTGGTTTGCAATCATTTTCTTCCATTCTGAGGGTTGTCTGTTCATCTTGTTTATAGTGTCCTTTGCTGTGCAAATGATTTTAAGTTTCATTAGGTCTCATTTGTTTATTTTTGTTTTTATTTCCATTACTCTAGGAGGTGGGTCAAAAAAGTTCTTGTTGTGATTTATATCAAAGAGTGTTCTGCCTATGTTTTCCTCAAAGAGTTTTATACTGTCCAGTCTTACATTTAGGTCTCTAATCCATTTTGAGTTGATTTTTGTGTATGGTGTTAGGGAGTGTTCTAATTTCATTCTTTTACATGTAGCTGTCCAGTTTCCCCAGAACCACTTAGTGAAGAGACTGTCTTTCTTCATAGTATACCCTTGCCTCCTATATAATAGATTAGTTGACTATAGGTGAATGGGTTTATCTCTGGGCTTTCTATACTGTTCCATTGATCTATATTTCTGTTTTTGTGCCAGTACCATATTGTCTTGATTACTGTAGCTTTGTAGTATAGTCTGAAGTCAGAGAGCCTGATTCTTCCAGCTCTGGCTTTTTCCCTCAAGACTGCTTGGCTATTTGGGGCCTTTTGTGTCTCCATACAAATTTTCAGATTTTTTGTTCTAGTTCTGTAAAAAATCCCATTGGTAATTTGAAAAGGATTGCATTAAATCTGTAGATTGCTTTGGATAGTATAGTCATTTTCACAATATTGATTTTCCAACCCAAGAACATGGTATATCTCTCCATCTGTTTGTGTCATCTTTGATTTGTTTCATCAGTTTCTTATAGTTTTCTGAGTACAGAACTTTGACCTCCTTAGGAAAGTTTATTCCTATGTATTTCATTATTTTTGTTGCAAAGGTAAATGGGAGTGTTTCCTTAATTTCTCTTTCTGATCTTTCATTGTTAATGTATAGGAATGCAAGAGATTTCTGTGCATCATTTTTATCCTGCAACTTTACCAAATCCATTGATTAGATCTAGTAGATCTCTGGTGATATATTTAGGATTTTCTATGTATAGTATCATGTCATCTGCAAACAATGACAATTTTACTTCTTTTTTTCCAATTGGATTCCTTTTATTTATTTTCCTTCTCTGATTGTTGTGACTAGGACTTCCAAATCTATACTGAATAGTAGTGATGAGATTGGATATCCTTGTCTTGTTCCTGCTCTTAGAGAAAATGCTTTCAGTTTTTCACCATTGAGAATGATGTTTGCTGTGGGTTTGTCATATATGGCCTTTCTTATGTTGAGGTCAGTTCCCTCTATGCCCACTTTCTGGAAAGTTTTTATCATAAGTGGGTGTTGAATTTTGTCAAAAGTTTTATCTGCATCTACTGAGATGATCATATGTTTTTTATCCTTCAGTTTGTTAATATGATGTATCACATTGAATGATTTACATATATTGAAGAATCCTTGCATCTGTGGGATAAATCCCACTTAATCATGGTGTATGATCCTTTTAATGTGTTACTGGATTCTTTTTGTTACTATTTTGTTAAGGATTTCTGCATCTATATACATCAGTGATATTGGTCTGTAATTTCCTTTTTTTGTAGTATCTTTCATTGGTTTTGGTATCAGGGTGATGGTGACCTCGTAGAATGAGTTTGGGAGTATTCTTTCCTCTGAAATTTTTTGGAAGAGTTTGAGAAGGATGGGTTTTAGCTCTTCTCCAAATATTTGATAGAATTCATCTCTAAAACCATCTGGTCCTGGACTTTTGTTTGTTGGAAGATTTTTAATCACAGATTCAATTTCATTACTTGTGACTGATATGTTCATATTTTCTATTTCTTCCTGGTTCAGTCTTGGAAGATTATACCTTTATAAGAATTTGTCCATTTCTTCCTTGTTGTCCATTTTATTGGCATAGAGTTGCTTTTAGTAGTCTCTTATGATGTTTGTATTTCTGCAGGGTCCGTTCTACCCTATCCTTTTTCATTTCTAAGTTTATTGATTCGAGTCCTCTCCTTCTTTTCTTTGATGAGTCTGGCTAAAGTTTTATCAATTTTGTTTATCTTCTCAAAGAACCAGCTTTTAGTTTTATTGATCTTTGCTACTGTTTTCTTTGTTTCTATTTCATTTATTTCTGCTCTGATCTTTATGATTTTTTTCCTTCTACTGACTTTGGCTTTTGTTTGTTCCTCATTCTCTAGTTCCTTTAGGTGTAAGGTTAGGTTGTTTATTTGAGATTTTTCTTGTTTCTTGAGGTAGGGTTGTATTGCTATAAACTTCCCTCTTAGAACTGCTTTTGCTGCACCCCATAGTTTTTGCATCATCATGTTTTCGCTTGTCATTTGTTTCTATTTATTTTTTTTAATTTCTTCTTTGATTTCTTCAGTGTTCTCTTGGTTATTTATTGTTGTATTTTTAGCCTCCATGTGTTTGTGGGTTTTCTTTTCTTTTTTTTTTTTCCCCTGTAATTTATTTCTAGTCTCATAGCATTGTGGTCAGAAAGATGTTCGATATGATTTAAATTTTCTTAAATTTACTGAGGCTCGATTTGTGACCCAAGATGTGATCTATCCTGGAGAATGTTCCATGTGCACTTGAGAAGAAAATGTAATCTGCTGTATTTATCTGGAATGTCCTATAAACATCAACTAAATCTATCTGTTCTATTGAGTCATTTAAAGCTTGTGTTTCCTTATTAATTTTCTCTCTGGATGATCTGCCCATTGGTGTATGTGAGGTGTTAAAGTCTCCCACTATTATTGTGTTACTATCGACTTCCTCTTTTATAGCTACTAGCATTTGACTTATGTATTGAGGAGCTCCTATGTTGGGTACATATATATTTATTATTGTTATATCTTCTTCTTGGATTGCTCCCTTGATCATTATGTAGTGTCTTTCCTTGTTCCTTGTAACATTCTTTATTTTAAAGTCTATTTTATCTGACATGAGTATTGCTACTCCAGATTTCTTTTTATTTCCATTTACATGGAATATCTTTTTCCACCCCCTCACTTTCAGTCTGTATGTGTCCCTAGGTCTGAAATGGGTCTCTTCTAGACAGCGTATATATGGGTCTTGTTTTTGTATCCATTCAGCCAATCTGTGTCTTTTGGTGGGAGCATTTAATCCATTTATATTTAAGGTAATTATTGATATGTATGTTCCTATTACCCTTTTCTTATTTTTATTTTGTAGGCCTTTTCATTCTCTTATGTTTCTTGCCTAGAGAAATTCCTTTAGTATTTGTTGTAAAGCTGATTTGGTGGTTATGAATTCTCTTAGCTTTTGTTTGTCTGTAAAGGTTTTAATTTCTCCATCAAATCTGAGTGAGATCCTTGCTGGGTAGAGTAATCTTGGTTGTAGTTTTTTTTTTTTTTCTGCCAAGATATATATATATATATATATATATATATATATACACACACACACACACACACACACACATATAATTTATATATATAATTTACATATATACATACATACATATATACACATAAATAGTATATGCATAAATAATGTATATGTGTATATATGTATTAGGAAGTCAATAATGTATTTGTTCACCAAAATAAAAATTAGATATGACAATTTCTGTGATGAACTGTGTCTCAGTTTCTAAAGAACCCTGTTGACTTGGCTAAGAACATTTCAGTTCTAGTATCAGTACAGGTCTTATTAAATGTGTGACTTTTGAACTGATCTGTTCTCAGCTATAAATCCTTTTCTTTCAAGCTCCTATTTAATTCTGAGTTCTACCCACTTCTCTATAGCACTACTGACAATTTCTAAGTTCAGGGCTTCAAAGTCCTCTTCTAACCTAGTACAATAGCTTCCTAAGTTGTCTCTCTGCTTTAGGTCTTTCAATCTCCAATGCATCCTACAAAGAGCTGTCAAAATTATCTTCCTTAAATCCAGATCTTTTCCTTAAATGACCTAAAATGGCCACTCATTGTGTTAACTGGCCTGCAAGGTCCTTATTATCTGGACTTTCTTCCCTGTAAGCTATGCTGTAAGCATTCTGCACTACCTATCTTTGCTGGATGCCATCAATTTCAAATTTCATGAGTATTTGCTTTGACCATGTTCTTCTATTTTCCTACTTGCTCATTTGTCCTTTATAAACTTGCTCAAATGACATAAGTTCTGTGAAGACTGTCCAAGATGATCTTCTACCATGTGGCCCTAGATTCTTCTCTCCTTTGTATGCCTACTGTACCTTCTAATCAGATTATGAGAGCAACCACTTAATTTGTTGTATGTCTCACTTATCTGCTTGGAAAGATCTTCAGGAGTGTATCTTTGACACTCGGTGTAAGCAGTGCAGATCTGCCATACACTGACTGTTCAAAATTTTCTGTTTAATGAGTGCATGATTGTATGAATACATTAAAATGTGTTGCTGAATTTATGCTGAAATGAAAATTTTAAAAAGGAGTGCCTCTATTCACTTCTCATGCATTGTTGTCATTTTCACAAGTTTCTAAATGCTTTTATTTTCTTTGCTTATTATAACTTGTTAATATAAGCTTGAAAATAGCTAGTTTAATCAGATAAAGGTTTCTGATTGTGATGGTCTAGGCAAACAGAGCTTCAATAGAAAAATAATCAAGAGGTGGGGGAGGGATGGAGTGGGAATTTGGGATCAGCAGATGCAAACTATTGTATATAGAATGGATAAACAACAAGGTCCTACTGTATAACACAGGGAACTATATTCAGTATCTTGTGATAAACCAAATGAAAAATAATGTATATATTTGTATAACTGAATTGCTTTGCTGTACAGAGAAACTAACACAACACTGTAAATCAACTATACTTTAAAAAAATAAATTTTTAAAAAATAGAAAAATAAGCAAAAAGTACATTTAGAAAAAGAAAAAAAAAGACATAAGTGGTAATTTGCAAAGGAAGAATGAGTCAATTATTAATTGAAGAAACAAAGATGCTCTGAAAGAAAATGTATATGTTCAATAATTCTTTATTGAATACTGACTATGGATCAGGAACTGTTCAGACTCTGGACTTCCAGGGTAAACAACAGCAAAGGAATCACAGCACAGAGCTTATCCACTAGGGAATATAAGTATAATACAATTTTATACTGCAATGATAGCTAATTTTTAGTTAAATTGCTATAATATTTGACTATTTTATTCAGATTAGAGACAAACTATATTCTAGGAGGAGGAAAAGTGTGAAAGTGAAAGTGTGTGCATATGAATTATAGAGCTAACTGCCCCTAGAAGCATAGCACTTGGAGATATGATTGTCACTAACAGACAAAGCAGCTCACTTGAACAAATTGTGACTTGGGAATGAAAGTAAAAGGTGGGTTGAAGCAGATAGATCTTCTGTATTATTTCATTTAAAAACATGGGTGCATTCTTTTGGTGATCATTTATAAACACCAAAAATTAAAAAAGAAAGAGCTACACAATATGAGTAACACATTTTGCTATTTACAAAATTACTTTCAATGAGTTACTTATGATAAGATGGCATGCTTTTCTAAGAATAAAGTTATTAAAAGAAAAAAATGCTTTATTTGTTCAAAGATGATATGATCAATTATGTTACTACAATCTGCAATACTCCCTATATAAGCTACCACATGAGACATTTCTATTCAATATACTGCCAGAATAAAGTGGAGTATTTTTTAACTTAGCAGTTTTCTTTTCTTTGATAGGGAAATACAATGAAACAACACATAACCCTTTATGACTGGGCTGCCAGGGAGCACAGAGTAAACTAAATATGTTGTGGCAGGCATATTTTCTTTTTCCTTTTCAATTTCTAATTTAAAAAAATCTAGTCCTATTTTATAGCTTTATTGTTTATGACTTTTTTTTTTATTCTGCCTCAAATCCTTTTAGCAAAGAAATGAATAAATAAAGTAGTAAGGTGTGCTACAAATATAAATGTGACAAGAACAAGTTTACAGATCCTAAGAGGATTTCATAGTTTAGAATGTGAGATGTAGGGGTCAATCTAAATATGAGTGTGAGAAAAGTGACTGTCAGCATGGACATGTAGCAAACTTATTATAGCTGTAGACAGGCCAGAGATAGTTCAGAGTTCAATGCAATGCATCGTACTAGATAAGGATATTTTGTTCCAGTAAGAGTAGAGTGATATTAAGGAGAGAAGAAATTAAAATAAAGTAAAGGAAAAAAAAATAACATTAATGAGACTGGGTTACTATTCCTCTGTTAGGTGATTAACAGAAAATGATGGTGCGTTTTCTATCAATCCTGAAGAAGAAAAAAAAGGAGGAGGAGAAGGGCGGGGGGAGGGGAAAAAGAAACATGAATGAGATTGGTAATACTAGTTGGACTTCTTATATCTTAATGCCAAACCATCTTTTCTGTGATAAAAAGGAGACATTAGAGTAAGAATAGCTTTCATTTTACACTCACTATAAGGAAAATCTTCTCACTTTGCAGATAAAGACATCAAGGCCCACGCAAGAAAAATTGAGTTGCTGCTATTCTTCCTAAATTCTTCAAGTTATCTTGCTCAACAATTTCATCTCACTGCCCTCCTCCCTCTCTCTCTCCTTGCTGCCAAATAGAAGTTCACTTGGCAAGTATATTTTAATTCTTACTGATAGGGACAGAGGAAAGGGACAAAGTAACTGATTAAATAGTTAATCCCGCTAGGGGATTGTAAGTAGAAGAAAAAGCATGGGGCACTTTTGTAAGTAAATAAGTACTCAAGAAAGAAAGTTTGCTTAACCGCAAAACCAAGCAGGCTTGCTTAGCAACAAAACCAAGCAACAGAAGCACAAGACATGCCCCAAAACAATAAAACAGTGGTGACATGAGACCCACATCCTGCCCAGTGAGTTCAGTGAGTTAATGACCCCTAGGACATGATCTCTGCACTCATAAAAAACCAATAATTTATGGAAAGGTGACAATTCAAAGTGAAAGACACTCATTGTATTGAGACCTGAAATAACTTTTCCATAGTGTCATGACAGGCCTAGCTTGACAGTGTAGGGACAAGAAAACTCCCCTGTCCAACCTGCAGGAGGAGCTGATGATGGAAACGTAACGTCTACTCAAGAATGAGGAAGAAGTGGTCTTTTTCCCTCCCCCTTTTTCCTTTGATTATAAAACTGTAGCCCACTAAGATCTTGGGGCACAGCACCCTCTTGCCTGCCCACCTGTAAGACTCACAAGCATCCTATGTTAATAAATTACTTCTTATCTATCACTTTACCTCTCGCTGAATTCTTTCTGTGATGAGACATAAAGAACCAGACATCCTCAGAGCCCCCCCCGCCAAAACGACACCTAGCAGCTTCATTACGAATCATTATGTGTTTTTTGATTATGTTATTTCAGAATTTTTATGACACCACTTTACCATCTTTCCAAAATTATTGTACATCTTAAATTCTGCTAGGCTAAAATGAGGTAAATGTGTTAAAATATATTAAGAAATTTGAACATAAATTCAATAGCATAGTGAGAAATTAGAAGCCTGCTGAGTGAGACTAATGACCATATGTGTTTAATGCTTTTGTTTTTTATCATGCCATATCATTGTGCCTTAATTTTAGAATTCTTTCCCATAGGAATGGGATTAACATTAATCCAGAACTCACACTATATTAGCTACTGTTCTAAGTTTTTTTTCTTACTCTGCAAGACAGAAATATCTTCCCCACTTTAGAGATAAGAAAATTGAGGGACAAATAGGTGAAACAGCATGGTCAAAGCCAAGAGTTAAGAAAGGAAAAGAACGTGGATTTGTGTTTCCCCTACATCAAACAGATTCTCTTTCTGTCACAAATACAGCTAAAGCACCAATAATAATACATCAATAATACATATACTTTATCAAGACATTCGCATGAAGAAATGAAAATTGGATCAAAATTTCTTATTCTCTTTTTTTTCAGAGATTTTAACTTGCTACTTAGGTCAGTAACTCCCCCATAATTTAAATATTGTGTGCTGTATGGTGGGCTCATATTGTTATGAGAACTTTAATTTTTTATATTTCTGACATTTTATTTTCAACTTGTCAATTTTATTGTGCCATTAGCACTGGCACTCTGATTTTTTAATCATTTATTTTAAAAAGAACCCTTCATTTCTGGTGACCCAAAAGAGTATATCCAATAGGTAATTCAGTGGAAAATAAAACCCCAGACACGAACACTTTTCTGTCCTGGTAAGGAAAGATTTCCCAATAAATCAGATGTACTGACTTTTTCTTTATTAATGCAAAATTATTGGCTGGAAGTTGAATTTTTTCCTGTTTGTGATATATTTGGAAATATCTCTGTACAAAAGACATAAGTCTAAGCCAGCTGTCATTTTGTTTCTCATCACTGGTCCACCACATTGAAGATGCTTAGTACAAAATAATCACCTGCAATAGCCATATGAAGGTGAGGGATAGGCAGCAGGTATGGAGGCAGAAGAATTGAATTCCAGTTCATCACTGTTTAGAGACTTGAAAACTAAAACCATAGAGATGAGTCAATGTCATCATTTTAGTGGTTTTAACTGAAAATATAAAATATACTGAGGAAGCTATTGGGCTGTGTTCAAGAACAGGGTCTACCAATTAGGGACTATATCATTTTAGGAAAAAAAAAAAAAAAAGCTGCAGCTTCCTCATCTGTAGAATGGGGGTATGTATACCCAGAATGGAATTGTGAGGTTTGTAGATTGTCATGAACTTGAATTCTCTAGCCATACTAGTATTTACTGTAAAATATTGTTTATGTCACCAAACCATGGCTGTTGTAAATGCCTTTTATGCTTGCATGGGAGAGGATGTTACATATACAACAAGACTTTTTTCTTTTTTGCGGTACGCGGGCCTCTCACTGTTGTGGCCTCTCCCGTTGCGGAGCACAGGCTCCGGACGCGCAGGGTCAGCGGCCATGGTTCACGGGCCCAGCTACTCCGCGGCATGCGGGATCTTCCCGGACCGGGGCACGAACCCGTGTTCCCTGCATCGGCAGACAGACTCTCAACCACTGCGCCACCAGAGAAGCCCTACAACAAGACTTTTTAAATTCATATTCCACTAAGCTAGAAATAGAGAAATCGGAAAGCAGAGTTTTTATTTCCAAAGTGCTTTAAGATATAAGGGTTGATAAAGAAAGTCATTATCTTAAAAGACTATAAAGAACAACATAAATAATTTAGCTTAGCGCTTTCCTTTTTCAAGTACTAAAAGCTCCTGTTTATGAGCAGTTTTCTACTAAACATACATCAGTCAAGCCTAGGGACTGAAGGAATTTCCCTGTGAGCCCCTACTTAGTTGCTCCTTGTTTAGTGCAAATTATTGTATAACTTTTAAATCAGAAAACTGCATCCATGAAAGTAAATTTTTAAAATTTCAAATTTGATTCTAGCTGAATGATCTAACTACTGAAAGTGTGTTAGGTTAGACTCTGGAGTGTCTGATATTCTAGAAATGTATAACTCAGCAAAGGAATAATGATTCATTACTCAACTCAGAAAATGCTGAATCAGTTTTTACTATCACTGGGAAATTTTTCATCATATTTCTTACTGCTAATTTCATAACAGTCATAGATGATATATTTTAAGTAAAGTTCTAAATGATGGCAATAGCGAAATTTTTTATCTCTTATATACTACCCATAAAGTTCACTATTTTTTATAATAACTTTTGCCTCATTTAACTGAATTCTCACAACTCTGTGATGCAGATTTTATCTAGTTTACCGATAAGGGGGAAAAAGGAATGAGATATTAAGTAAATACATCAATCAAAATATCAGCTCTTAACCAGAGGATCCGGGATATGGGGCCAAAACATGTACACATATTACTGTGTAGCACCAACATATTCATACACATATAACAATTTGAATTTTTCCTGTTCCAATTCCCTTTATCTACCATCATCGATGGGCTTTCAAATTAATCCAATTGTTTTAAATTAATTCAATAAAAGTTTTCTGGATTTAAATTTTACCTATTGCAAAGGGAGGTGCCCTTATGAAAGCAGCTTTTTTGCCCCTTTTTCTATTTACCCACTTCTGTTCCCCTCTAATTTTAAAAACTAATTATAGGAATGAGATCTCTAAGCAATTTAACCTAACTCCCGACATACATTCTCCTGAATGCACACCGTGCCTTGCCTAAACTGTTGATTCTTTTCTCAGATAAAAAGAAGTAAGAATGAAGCAGTTAAAAAAAAAAAAAAACGACCAGTTCTCTACCCCTACCAGCCCCCTTAGTAATCCTGTGGGCATATCACACAGGAAAGATAACATCTGAAGAGAGAGTCAGCCAATCGGTACACAATGGTGAAGGATGCAGAACTCACCCTCCTGCTTCAGTGATTCACTGAGATTCTTCTCCCCAACCTCTATTTTTCCCTTTAAAAACTGTCATAGCTGAGCTGAATCTTGGGAGTTGGTCTCAAAACACAAGTCCACCTTCTCCCCAGATCGCTGGCTTTTCTGATTAAAGCAACTTTCTTCCCACTGACACTTGCCTCTCAAATCATTGGCTTTTGTGTGGCAAGCAGATGAGCCTGAGTTTGGTAATACTTAGACATCCCTGTATTAAAGATTATACATTTTTAAGTTAAATTATTAATTTTACTTTTTTCCTATATAGTAAACAAGATGACTTAAAGAAGGATATGGCATCTGAATCTCTTTTATTTGCATTAAAAATAAAATTATAGTCTGGTAATATTTTAGTACCTTAAGATGTGAGCCATTGTGGCCCATGTAGAAGTTCCTACTCTTGCACAATCCAACGGGGTGGTGAGAAAAGCTCTCAGGGAAGCATGTGGTTTGGGAAAGAATTTGCTCTGAAAAAAATGACAGACATTGAAACTTGCTCTAATCTGATAACTTCAAGCCCCTGTATGAATGCATGGACCTTATTAGGCCTAAGAAAACTGGCTAGAGGTCTGTCCACCTAATATCATGATCATCTTTCTTCTCCTACCTGAGAGACAGCCACTGACCTCATGTGATATTCCTGTAGGACCTTCCCCCGAACAAACTCAATGCTGAATTTTTTAGGGTCTTGCGCTCAGTAGACAGCCTTTTAGTTCCCCTGAAGGAGTGAGCTTATAAAGATTTCAAGTGCTAAATGACTTTTTAAGCCTTTGCAAGGAAGCAATAATAATGGAATTCCAGACAAGACTAAGTGGAGAGAAGCCAGCATTGTTGCTAAAAGGACACTGAGAATGGCTTCTTCTATTTCTCTGCAATTCCACCTTGGACACAGTGACTGGCAGTGCATTCATGCAATCAGGCAAGACCAAGGATACAGAAGCAATTGCATCTAATGTTTTTACTAAGGTAGCCATAGATCTTTAATAGGTAAGTAATTCTCAATAGTCTTATCTATAATATGAGGAAAACAAGCATGATGTTGTTACTATAGAATGTGACATCATCATGACTGTACCTAGAATGTAGTAGCCATTGGATACTGTTTGTGAATACTAAATTAAACTTGAAAGCTAGGTCTTCTGGGAGATGTTCTAAGGCCACTTCATTTAAATATTTCCATTCACAGGCTAAAAATTCTCACTGTGTCCATGTAACATTATAATTGGAATCAAATACAATTTTGTTGTTGCTGTTTAAAATATAATTAAATGTATCCATTTTTAACCCACTTCATTCCTGGACAGATGCACAGTGACTAAAAAGTATGTGTCTGTATTATTGCTGAAATAACAAATTGCTTCCAACTCAGTGGCTTAAAACAACATAACTTTATTTTCTTAGAATTCTAAAGATCAGAAATTCAAAATCAGTTTTACTGGAATTAAATCAAGGTGCTAGCAGAGCCATGCTCCCTCTAAAAGCTCTAAGGGAGAATCTAGTTCCTTTCCTTTTCTAGATTCTAGAGCGGCATCCCTCTTCAAAGGCAGCACTATAACATCAAATTTTTGCTCCCATAATCACATGGTCTTCTCCCTTCTATCTCTGACTTTGACCCTCCTGTGTCTAATTTATAAGGACCCTTGTGATTATAAATTTGGGCTTGCATGAATAATACAGCATAATATCCCCATCTTAAGATCCTACATCTGTAAAATCATCTTTCCTGTATCAGGTAACAAATTCACAGGTTCCAGGGATCAGAACTTGGGCACCTTTTATGTATGTGTGTGTGTGTGTGTGTGTGTGTGTGTGTGCATGCACACATGTGAAGGAGACCTCATTAGTCTACCATAGCATACAATATGATTTAAAAAGATGGGTTAATATAGGAGGAATATATTTGAGGAATACAGAATATTTTAACCCTGGTGTAATGCTTTTTTTAATGTTTTTCTGTTTCTGTTTTGTTTTGAGATAATTTTGGACTCAGAGATTTACAAATCCTAGATAGCTATTATCCAGTTTCCTTTTATGTTAATATCTTACATAATCATGGGAAATTTATTTAGGCTATGAAATTAACTTTGGTACAATACTATTAACTAAACTATAAATTTTATTTGGATTTCATGACTTTTTCCACTATTGTCCTTTTTCTGTTCCAGAATCCTATCCAGGATCCCACAGTGAATTTAGTTTTCATGTCTCCTTAATCGCTCTAATCTGTGACACTTACCAGTCTTGTCTTGTCTTTTGTGATCTTGACTTTTTTGAAGAATCTATTACCTTCACATCTTGGTTGATTACAAAAACCACATAAAGGACTTACCTGGTGGAGCAGTGGTTAAGAATCCATCTGCCAGTGCAGGGGGCATGGGTTTGATCCCTGGTCCAGGAATATCCCACATACTGCAGAGCAACTAAGCCCGTTTGCCACAACTACTGAGCCTGCACTCTGGAGCCTGTGAACCACAACTACTGAGCCCACGTGCCACAACTACTGAAGCCTGTGCGCCTAGAGCCTGAGCTCCGCAACAAGAGAAGCCACTGCAATGAGAAACCCGCGCACCACAATGAAGACCTAATGCAGCCAAAAATAAATCAATCAATTTTAAAAAACACATAAAGTTCAAATTTTGTGTTGTGTAGTTTTACAGGATTTAGATAAATGAATAGAATTATGTGTCCACTAATATTTTTCCATACTGAATATTTCTGTCACCCTAATATTTCCCCCAAGCTGTCCCCTGCAGATAATCCCTGCCCTCCCAACCCCTGGCAACCGCTGACTTGTTTGCTTCCCTCTAGTTTTGCTTTATTGTATGTAATCAAACAGTATGTATCTTTTGGGGTTTGTCATCTTTCATTTCACACACACACAAAAAAACATTTAACAGCAAACCAAGTTACTACATAAATCAATAGTTCTTCTGTCCCTTTTAATAGGAGTAGCATTTTAATGTATAGCCGTATCACAGATTGTTTATGCATTGGTGGGTTGAAAGATATCTGGATTGCTTTCAGTTTTTGGCATAATTAATAAAGCTGCCATAAACATTCATGTATAGATTTTATGTGAACACAATATTTCATTTCTCTTGGGTAGAAATCTAGAAGAGAGATTTCTGGGTTGTATGGTAGGAATATGTTTAACTTTATTAAAAAAAAACAGGTGAAATTTTTTTTAAGATATGGCTGTACTATTTTACATTTTTACTAGCAATGAATGAATGTTCCCCAAACAAAGGTTTTTAATTGAAATAAAGTTCCATGTATCAAGTTTTTCTTTTACAGATCATACTTTTGGTGTTGTGTATGACAACTGTTTGTTTAATCCAAAGTCACACAGTTTTTTCTCCTATGTTTTCTTCTAGAAAATATTAGAGTTTTAGGTTTTACATTTAGGTCATGAGCCACTTTGAATTAATTTTTGTATTAGATGTAAGCTAAAAATTGAGGACTGTTTTCTTAAAAGATGAACAACTCAATTAGGATATAATACACATACCATATAATTTCCCCACTTGGTATACAAATGAATGTCTTTTAATAGAGTTATGCAACCATCACTTCAATCAATTTTTGAACATTTTCATAAACTATACAAAGAAACCTCACATTTTGTAGCTGTCACTACCTAACTATCCACCCCTGTTGTCTCAATATATGTGCATATACAATCATGATTTTTTTGTTTTGAGAATTGACACTGTATCATCTTATAATGCCCTTCTTTATTCCGAATAAGATCCTTATTCTGAAGTCTACTTTATCTGATATAAATATAGCTACTTAAGCTTTCTTCTGGTTAATGTTTGCATGATTATAATCAAGTCTTACCTTCTAATACCTGTCTTTAAATTGGTGAATCTTGTTTTCTTTTCTATTGATGCATCACCTATGCCTCTTTTAAACATTTCTTTTATGTATTGTCCTAGGATACGCATCTTAAAATAATCTAAGTCCATGTTCAAATAATATTATGCCACTTCACCTGTAGTAGAAAAACTTTACAACAGTTTATTCTATCTTTATTCTTCCATCATTTGTGTTATCATTGTCACACCTTTTAATATTAAACATGCTACAAACACATAGGACTTAGGTACTCTTTTGCTTTCCATAGTCAGCTGCATTTAGAACAATTAAATGTAAGGGGAAAAAAAGTAAATTTAATTTCATCTTCCATTATTTCATTTCTAGCACTATTCATTTCCTGCTATCAACCCAAGTTTCAACCTGATGCCATTCTTTCTTCCTGAATAATTTTCTTTAACTTTTCTTTTAGGTGTGTTGACAATGAATTCTCTTAATGTTTGGTTTTCTGAGAAAGTTTTTATTTCTTTTTTCGTTTTTGAAAAATTTCCCCCCACCCCAGGTTTTGAGAATTGAATTGACAGTTTTTTGGTGGAGTCATTTATTTCAGCAGTACAGGTCTTGACACATGGTAAAAAAATGTGTTTGTTGAAGAAATCAATAAAAATATTCAAGTTTAACAGATTATTTATATATTATTTTTAGAGTATATTTTGAATATTTCATATTGAATAATATTCATCTCTTACCACTGGCCATTTCCACTGGAGATTTTTCTCCACTTAAACTTTGCTTTTCTGCTACACAACTAACCAAGACTATGTCTGCAATACACCGAAACATCTGGTTCATTCAAATAATTGAATGAATAGAAACCATGGTTATACAAATGAAAAAAATATCATTTAGAAAAATCAGTCCAATTGTCTCTCACCATAAAGATGATACAAACAGTTGATTGGCTGATTTTTTCCACTATTCAATGCTTTGCTTTAGCATTATAGTGACAACTTGCAAGTGAATGTCTCGAGTTCTTGAGTTACAGCCAAACATCAATATCTCAGGGAGAATCATTTAGGAAAGAAACCCATTCACTAAAAATACATGGAGCAGACCATAAGGAAAGATGGCCAACTATCCCACCTAGAGATTACGTAACTTTTTTTCCTGAAAAAAAAAGGAAAAATGTATATGATTTATCCGTAGGAAGGAAGTTCCAAGACCAAACAGATATGAAAGAAGAAGTTGAGGCCACTGGGAGAATAATCTAGATAAAATTCTTTAATGCCATCTATACATATTTGAATTATGCATTTATTTATATAAAAACAACACTTTCAAATGCCTATTCTATAGACACTCAATAACTTCTAGGCACCTATAAATCTTGCCACCTTTTCCCAGAAATACCTGCTCTGTTTCTCAGTAAGTTATGTCCTTCTTTGGGTAATGATATATTTATTTTTCACCCCCATATTGCCAATAATTAGCAAAGTGCCTGGTACTTGGTGACTACAATTCAGCTTTGGTGATGAAGGAAATGGAAAATCATAAATTATCCAAATTATAGTCAAACATGGTTGGAAAAGATGTTGGTTAAAAGGCAACTTAGAAGAGCAGCTATGTTTTCCACTTCTAGTTGGATTTTTTAGGAAACAGAGAAATCTCCAATATTAAATTGCCAAATGCTTGTGTTAACTGAGGATATTAGAATGTAAATATTTCAATTATTTTGCAAATACTGGTGTCGACTAAACAAGTTAATTTGAGGTGTAGAGCATTGCAGCCTGTGTGCCAAGTCAATCACTCAATATATATGTAGACACACAAAGAAAATAAGTGTGCACTAAGTTAGAACTCATTATGCACATAGATGAAAAATCTTGACGATAGACAGCAACACCAAGACTCAGGAATAAATGTTAAGAACTTCCTCTATGGAAGAACCAAAACCAAATTAAGGATTAAAACTTTAAAAATAAGCTGTGGAATTCTAATTAAAATTTTGTTTTCTATGCAACCACTCTTTCCTGAAATGTGAGGAAGAATGCCAAAATTGTGACTTGGCTAACGAACATTGAAAACATAGTTAGAGAAACAACGGGCTGCAGATGTCCATGTCTTTACACGCACTAACTAAGATGTGGAGACTTGGTCATCCTCAGTCTACTCATTTATTCATCTAAATTCTGTCTTATTTCAGAATTAATTTAAAGAATCGGACTCTACAATGTATAGCACACCATAAGGCAACACACAGTACTGGCTCAGAACATTAGTTTTGGAGCTAGAGTGACTAAAATTATATCCCATCTCTGCTTTTGTTTAGTTCTGTAATCTTTTTTTTTTTTTTACATCTTTATTGGAGTATAATTGCTTTACAATGGTGTGTTAGTTTCTGCTTTATAACAAAGTGAATCAGTTATACATATACATATGTTCCCATATCCCTTCCCTCTTGCATCTCCCTCCCTCTCACCCTCCCTATCCCACCCCTCTAGGTGGTCACAAGGCACTGAGCTGATCTCCCTGTGCTATGTGACTGCTTCCCACTAGCTATCTATTTTACGTTTGGTAGTGTATATATGTCCGTGCTACTCTCTCACTTTTTCACAGTTGTGTAATCTTTAGCAAGTTACTTAGTTCTCTTGTCTTTAGGACCATGGGAATTAGCTTAGTATTTTATCTTCCCAGAAGGTTTGTTGTGAGGATTAGCTGACAGAAGCTGTCTCATAAAAGCATCAGGCATATAGTGCTCTGTAGGTGTATATGTGTATTTTTGTAATTATTACAAGGCTATGTAAGATACAGGATAGTCAAAGAGCTAAAGAAAATGCAAAAGACAAGAATAGTGACATTAAAAATGAGTTTAAAAATGTATATCCACAGTCTTTCTATATGTAAGTCACAGTTTTGATTCTAATCTTTCCAGAACTCAACCTAAAAATCTGGGAAGTTACACTTTTCATTGGGATCATAAAATTAAACAGAAATTAACTATTCAGTGGATAAATAACTGTTCTCGGTGGTGAAGCAGGCTATTTATTCCAAGGTTGCTGACAAAGAGGAATGCTCCACTTTCATGAAGACATCTTTAGGGACATCCTTACAATAGACACAGAGGCTGGCTTCACAGAGATGCTTTTAGAATAAGCTTTTGGGACTCTGATTTAAACTTCATTCAAGCAAAGCCCATTTGTGGAGGACTATGATACTTAAACTCCACTCTCTGCTTTTTCTGTATGACTTGGGCAATTAAAGGGAAACAAAGGCTAATGCACTGTAATTATCCTGAAATGGTGATTTTATAGTGGGATTTTCAGGCAAAGAGCCTCACTGTTTCATTAGAATTAAACTGTTAGTGGAATATTGTAATTTTTTTTCTTGTGAGTCATGTTACCTAGAAGGCTTTAAATTCCTGGAGCTTTTGCTACCAGATATACTGATAAGCACCCTCAGACACCAAAGTTTTCACTAAAATAGGCTAAATAGAAATCTCTTGTTTCCCTAAGGGCGCCAAAACATTAAATAAATATGACTTGAACTCTCAACATTTCCTCTGAGATAAACTGGGTAGAAACCTCTTTACTCAACTATATTCCCTGTGGATATCAAACAGCAATAGAATGACTAAGACTTTGTACATCTAAATTGAATATCTTAGTTGCATGTTTGAAAACGCCCAAAATACTGTTTTGAAAAAATAAACTTTTTAATTAACTTTTCAAAAAAACATTTGATGAGTGAGAACTTTAGAGATTAAAAATAACTAAGACTAAATCTTTACCTTCAAAGAACTTGCAGAGTAATAATAATTCAACTCTCTTCTTGTTCAACTTTTCCTGGATTCATCTAGCAGTGAGCAGTGTGAAAGTCTGAATACACATACAATTTGTTGATCATTTTCATATCCCTGGTAAAACATTTTTAAGGATAAGGATAGTAAAATGATGTACATCGGATTCACTGATTTGTGTAAATTAGTAGGAGAAAACCTCTGGCCAGAGGGGACTCCTGGCTTTAATTTATCTGATCCTTAAAATGATAAGACACTGGTGCCTGTTTTTACCTTCCTCCTGTGAGATGACCTGCTGTTGCTGGACAGCTCTAAGTAGCATCTAAAGAATGAAGGATACAATATTTAGAAATATCTTGGTATCATTTAAATGTACAATGGATGCTTAAAAGAGCAACCATAATAGTACTCAGTAACACTCAGAACATGGTTTAGTCCAAATATAATTTAAATATATACATTTATATTTATATGTTACCCAATGGTCCAGTGGGATAGATCCCTTTTTTATCTGGTTTTAAATTTCTTCTTGATTGCCTTGATCTGTCTAATAAGTTTCAAGTAATTGTGACCTTCACCATATCCCCAAACTGAATGGATTTGGCAAGAAATAAATAAAATTTTGATTTTTCCCTTCAAAAAAAAATATGCTTTCGTGGCAGGGTAAGGGTGGGATAAAAATAGAAAAATACTTTTTTTTCCTACATCTTTTCCTCAGTTTCTTCTCCTACCATAATTGTGGCTCTGTTTTGCATAACCTATTACTTCCTATGTATTTCTTTTTTTTTTCACTTTATCTCATTTCTTACCTGATCTTCTTTTTTCCCTTCTTTTTACTTCTATCTTGTATTTTCTTTCTCCAATCAATTTTCTCTACTTCATGTATCTACTCACTTTCTCCTTTAACTGGCTCTTTGTGAGTTTATTTCTTGTGTTATGTTTTAAAATGTCCACTCCAAATAATTTTATATTTCTTCCACTCAATTCAAAAGCTGGGAAATTTAAGTCTTATTATTTTGTTCTAATTTTCTCAACAACTTAAAACATTCTGCTGCTAAGCTAAAATTCCAGATGCTTTGACTAGAGTCCTGAGCTTTCAATTATCTGATGGTGCAATGTGGAGAAAGTCCTTGAACTCTCTGGGCCTTAGTTTCTCCATCAGCAATGGGAGTGTCCTGGTGATCTGTAAGATCTTGACCATTCTAAAACACCATGCATCTATTTAAAATTTGTAACTACTTTGTTCCTTTGGATCTTAGGCTTGGGAGAGGAAAACATATGATGTTTTTTCTCACCATTCCAGGTAGAGTGTGGTAATTCTACCCATGATTCAGACTAGACCTACCCAAAATATGGTTAATGGTTTCTCCCAATTAAAATTGTAATTGATTCTTTTCTTTCCTCAGCATTAAAGTTGACCTGGCAAGCTATATGTCTCTGAAGGACTGACTAGGAGATTTTTTTTTTTAATTAAAACATCTTTTTAAGCAAATTCAGGAACTCTAATCTGTTATCAAGATTAACTTGCCCAAAGCACACTACTGCCCCAAAAACACTGCATTTTTTATAATAAATTATGTTCTGACTGTTAGCCTGTAGAAACATTCTCATTTATTTTACAACTGTTGCTGATTAATTAAGGGAATAGTCTGCCTTTGCTTGTGTCCTCCTACAAATTTATTAAAATAGTGATTAACACCTATGTGATGAATTTGAATGAACTAGCATAAAACAATTAATCTTATAGGCTTGTGCCTCCCTCTGTGATTCATACATTCCTCAGCATTATGTGAATCAAATATACCCCTGTTACACTTAGTTACCTGAGACTGAGTTTTTGGGTGGACACCTCTGTGAACACCTTGTATGTATGTCTTGGTAGAAGTTTTTTGCCATTTTATTATCCATGTCACAGAACCCTTGTGAGTAT